>NC_135311.1:112607474-112916654 GCF_048772815.1 Callospermophilus lateralis | reverse complement strand
GTGAAACCATGGCCACAATCAAGGTGGTAAACATATCCATGCTCCCATCTCCTAAAGCCTCTTGGGAATCCCTCCTTCTCCCCACCCCCAGAGCCACCTATCTGCTTTCTGTCCCTATGGGTTGCTTTGTATTTTATATAATGTTTTATAAGTGGAGTCACAGAAATCTATTTTGAAATTCCTCCATGCTGTCTATGCCCCTTTTTAATTGCTGAGCAGTATTCCATTACATGGACATACCAACATTTTGTTTATCCATTCACTTGATGAATAAACACAATGGTTGTGAAGGTTCACATACAAATCTTCATGTGGACAAGTGTTTCCATTCCTCTTGCAGAGATACTTAGGAATATTTACATAGGAATGGCTGGGTTCTCAAGTATGTACCTTTTACTTGTTAAGAGATTGCCAAACTGTTTTCCAAAGTGGTCACAACATTTTAAGTTCCTATCAGCAGTACATGAGAGTTCCCGTTACTTCACACCTTGTTAACGTGGGGTCATTCTTTTTTAATTTTAGCATTTTTGTGGATGTGCAATACCTCCTTGAGGTTTTAATTTGCATTGAGACCACTATGATCAATTTGCTTATTTGTGATTCTTTCATCTCTTTTGTTGAAATGTCTGTTCTTTTGACCATTTAAAAATTTTTTTTTGTTATTTCTTTTTTGATTACTATTGCCTCTTGAGAGTTGTTTATATACCCTGGATTTAAATTCTTTTCCAGATATGTGATCAGCAGATCTTTTCTTCTTGTCTGCTGCTTATCTTTGCAATCTCTTAATAGCATGTTTGGAAGGAGAAACATTCTTAATTTTTAAATGAAAAACAAAAACGCACCTTATTGTAAAGTGGTTTTCTACCCACTTGGGGTACATTAGGACAACTCCACCTAATAAGAATGGGTTCTCCCATCCCGAACCAGGCCACCCCCTTGCTAAGCAGCCTGAGTCTTGTGGAGCCTTCCAAGAGATTTCCAAGCAACCCCTCTGTGCCTTCGTTTCTGCATCTTTGAAATGAAGATAATAATAATAATAATATTATTACCTACTCACTTTATAGGGCTGAAGAAGGAAGGACTTGAGCTAGTGAACACATTTAAACTCTTACAAGAGGGCCTGGCACTGAGTAAGTTCTGCCTAAGTGTTACCCTATCTATTATTGTCACTCTACATGCAGAACAAATATACCACAAAAAGACACCACCTTGCAGCAAAACACCTGAACAGTCCTGATTGTTTTGCTCTGATAAACGTGTGTTTATCTTTATGCCAGTCCTGGACTAAATGCCTCACCTCGTCTACTCAGGGAGACAACCCAGAGGAGGTACCATCATTGCTCCCATTTCATAGGTGAGAAAACTGAGATCCAGGCTTGTCACGGGATGGCCAAGCCAGAATTCCAACTTAGGTCCATCTGACTCCAAGCCCTTGCTGCTGGCCACCAGCCCCCTCTGGCTTTCCTCCTAAGATGGAATCCTTGACAACCAGGGGAGGGCGCCCTTCCTAAAATCCTGCGGGTCTTCTGCCCCCAGGCCTGGCTTCTCCACGGTCCTGGTGTGGAATACAGACCCACTAAGAACACAAGGAAGAGAGACCCTCTATCCATTCCCTAAGCCTTTTTAAAAATCTGGGGTTGAATCTGTAGCAGAGATGATGCTGAAACATCAAGAGAGTGGGCACTGTTCAAAAACGAAGGCTCCATCCACGTTACCCAGGCCAACCTGGGAGAGTCTCTGGTTGGAAGCGTTGTATTGAACAAGCTTAAGGCAAAACTCTTCCAGAGAATTAATGAGCTTATTAAGCAAAGAGAAAGGTGCCGGGCTTCACCCGCTCCTCCCAGAGGAGCTTGCACTCTGAAAACAGGTGGGAAGGAGCCCAGGCTGCTGCAACCAAGCCCCTGTGAGTCTCTGGCATGAGAGACAAAAAAAGCCTCTGAACTGTAAAAATAAAATAAAACAATGAAGTACTTACTGAGCACATTCTTTTTTCCAGCACTGGGTTAAGCTTTGGGAGGATTAAAAATGAGTAAAATATCATCCCTGGCCTTGAATAATAATAGCAGCTTATGCTTTTATAGCCTTTACTACATGCCAGGTTCTGTGTATGCACTTGACATGTACAATTGTCCCTCAGTCTCTGCAGGGGATTGCTTCCAGAACACCCAGACATACCACAATTCGTGGATGCTTAAGTTCTTGTATAAAATGGCACAGCATCAGCTTATAACCTACATGTGTCTTCCCATATACTTCATCTCTAGATTATTGTTGTAGTCAGGTTTTTCACTGCTGCCACCAAAAACTTGACAAGAACAACGAGAGGAGGAAAAGTTTATTTGGGAGGTTCATGGTTTCAGAGGTCTCAGTCCAGAGACAGCAGGCTCCACTCCTCAGGGCTCAAGGTGAGGCAGAACATCATGGCTGAAGAGTGTGGTAGAGGGGAGCAGCTCACATGGTGATCAGGAAGCAGAGAGAGACCAGGCTCAGCTCACAAAATACATACCAAAGGGACATAGGGGGACCCACTTCCTCCAGCCACACCCTACCTGCCCACAGTTACCACTCCGTTAATTCCCATCAATGAATTAATGCACTGATTAGGTTAAGGCTCTCACAACCCAATCATTTCACCTCTAAATTTTCTTGCACTGTTTCACACATGAGCTTTTGGGGGACACCTCACATGTAAACCATAACATTAATAATACTTAATACAATGTACCTGCTACGTAAATAGATGCTATACTTTATTGAGAGAATATGATAGGAAAATATATATATATTTGGTACAGATGCACCATTTTTTCTCAGTATTTTCAATCTGCAGTGGTTGAACCTGTGGGTACAGAACCTGTGGATGCGGAGGGCATCTTTAATAACCCGTTTATTCCTAGAGCAATGCTCTCCGGTGGACATCTTCATAAACCCCATTTCATAGTCGAGGAAACGGAGGCAGGGAGGCACTCCGAATGCTGCCCCCAACCCCACAGCCACACGACTGAAGGGTGGAACCACGGGAGAGCTTGTGCTTGGCGGGCAGTGGAAAGGGAGGAATGCGAAGTGGACAGTGCACTTGGAGGACGAGCAGGTACCTGAGGTGTCCTCACACACTCAGGTGTCCTGTCAGAAAGGCTGAGTCACCCTCCTCCAAAAATGCCAGGGACACCAGCCCCGTGACTCAAGAAACATCTGTGACCATGTGCAGTACGCCAGGCATGTGCTCATGTTCAAGGTGGGCCACCAGGAGCACACCTGGCAGAGCCCGTCCCCACAGTGGAGGAGACATACCCGAACCAGGAATGACAAAGGCACCAAATGTCACCGAGGGGTTACAGAGGCATCTTATGTCAGGACCAACCTCCTCTGAGAATCGAGGCGAGCTTGCTGGGAGGAGGGATGTTTGGGTGGAGAATGAGCTACACCGTGGGAGCCAGGGGGCATTCTAGACAGAGGGAACAGCATAGAATCACAATGTTGCAACTTCCTGCAGCATTCAAGGACCTGAGAGAAACCCAGTACAACTTGTGAGCAGAAAGAAAGGGGCAAAGCCAGGAATGATGGCACGTGCCTATGATCCCAGTGACTCAGGAGGCTGACACAGGAGGATTGCACATTCAAGGGCAGCCTCAGCAACTTAGTGAGACCCTGTCTCAAAGTTACAAAGGCCTGGGGATGTTGTTCAGTGGTAAAGTGAGCCTGGGTTTAATCCCCAGCATCCATCCACCTATTCCCTAAAAAAGAAAGGGACATGATGGATGGAGCTAAGTGGCATTCAGGGGCCAGATTTTTTTCTGGGCCTTCATCCTGAAGTAATGAAGGAACTGTAGAAGTAATTGGGAATTAAAATTGGACTGAGCTATCTGTTATTACAAATCAGTTCAAAAATGTACAAGCATTTAATTCTGATAGAAATCTCCCTCTTGTTCATCTAACTGTCCAAGGCATTGATTCAGTCCTGGTCGGTGGACTGCTGTATCAGTTATCTATTGTCCTAATGCTGCATAACAAACATCCCCAAAACTTCAGTGGCACACAGCAAGAAGTGTTTACAGCTCAAGCATCTGGTGCCAGCTTAGGCTCCACTAGAGAGCACTAGAAAGCCATGCCAGCCCGAGGGCCAGCCTAGTTAGGCCATGGCTGCACAGCTGGAGTGACTTGAGGTGATTCTACCCATGTGTCTCTCCTTCTCCAGCAGAGCTGTCAGAAACAGTCACATACACATCATATGATGGCTGAGGTACATACAGATGCAGGATTTCTTGAGATTTAGTCTAGGAAGCAACGTATCATCACTTCGGCCTCATTTTATCACGGTGGGAGACCTGCTCCATTGCTTTGGTCACTGTGCTCTGCATGTATAGCAGGAGCTCTGGGACTACACCGCATAGCTATGGGGAGGAGGGAGACGCAGAACCATCTAATACAGCCCCTCTACCGCGGGCCCCTCCAAACATGTTGATTCAGAGACCCTGGCTTCTTCCATCGTGTGACTCTGCCACCTGGTACAGCCTTGTCATCATCTGTAACCAATCAGTCAAGGGAAAATAAGGATGGAGGAGGCCCACTGTCTCTTAAGAGCCTTGAGCTATGGGCTGGGGCTGAGGCTGGGGCTGGGGCTTGGGCTCAGTGGCAGAGGACTTGCCTAGCACTTGTCAGGCACTGGGTTCAATCCTTAGCACCACATAGAAATAAATAAATAGAAAACAGGTAAACTCATACATTATATATACATATAGACTCATACATATACACATAGCACATTGTGTCCACTACAACTAAAAATATCTTTTTTTAAAAAAAGAGAGCCTGGAACTACAAGTGGCACACACCCTTCCTGTCGCCTTCCACAGATGCAGCCCAGGCATGGGCCGGAGCCCAGCTACAAGGACAGCTGCTTCCCAGCCATGACTGTGTAGGGTAGATGGGGAGAGTGGATTTAATGAACCACCAGCCATGTCTGCCACAAGGAGTGTCACTATTGTGTGCCCCTAAATCTCTGAGAGAATGAGGATCACAGTAAAAGCTTTCTACAAGATAATACCACGTCAGGCAGAAGAGATGGCAAACCCTGCCTGTGACCAGAATCTCCCCCTAGACACGTCAGAGGGGCAACGGAGAGCAGACAGGGTTGTCACGGAGACAGTATCACTGCAGATTCTAACGCAGTGGACATAGATAGAGACAGGTCACGTTACATTGTCTCTGAGCTGCACCTCCTGAGGCCACACCTGGTGGGACTTAATTGAGGGAATCCCTTTCCCTCACTGATTTCCTTCTCCCACCTGCCAAGGAAATGCTGCCAGACAGCACTTGACCTGCCTAGCCAGGGTCAAGTTCAACAGGCTCAGCCCTGTGGGGGAGGGGGATCCCAGCAAGCTCTGCCCTGCCTCCCTCTGAGCGGTGCCCCCAGGAGCATGCCTCTGGAAAGCTGTGCATTGGCTTGCCAAGCCTCTCTCTAGAACGCTGAGACACCAAGTGAATGCCAATGGTCCCCCACCCTGGGAGGAAGGGGATGCAATTACAAAAAAAAAAAAAAAAAAATTCTGCTTACAGCTCAGATTCAATATTTGGAAGGGATAATCCTGAAATAAGAGATTGCCTGATTTCTCTCCCAAGCCTGTGAATGCTTCATTAGCTTCTATTTGACATTTGCTGGTTGAGTCTGATTGGCTTTATTGTGGAGTTGGACTTTAAGAAGTCCCCAAGACAGAGCAATCAAGTTTCACAATGACCCCCCAACTGCAAATTTTAAAACATAAATGGCAGCTGCGCCTTGGACATCAAAGCCGTGCATGCTGTGGGGAATTTGTATTTCATCCTCACTTAATGACACTCAATCCTGCTTGGCAAATAGGGGTCCCTGACTCAGCAGTTAGGATTTCCTCTGCAGTTCAGCCTGGGCCCAGCAAACAAAGAACCCCCAGGCTTGAGCATCAGCAAAGAGGCAGAACCCCCGGTAGGGCCAGCTTGAGGAGGCCCTGGAGTCTCCGAGGCTGTTCCCTGTAGGGGTACTCAGTCTAACTGCCCAGGAGGGTCCCATGCACCAGAAACAGACATGATCAAGGTAGCAGGTGCTCTACTGAATGGCGGGGGGCCATGGCTGCAGGAATTCCCAAGAAGGGGAAAGTAGGAGGGAGTTATGGACAGGGGGATATCCCAGGCACCAGATGTCACTCAAGGGCTGGAGGAGACTGACCCCACAGCTCCCCCACCTCCTGGCCACCATGAGGTCCCCTCTGGGTTCCCTCCACGCTGTGCCTGCCGGGTCCTCTATGTCTGCCACGTTGCACTGTCCTCATCTGTCCTCCTCAACCAGAGGCTCTTTGCTGGCAGGGGCTGCCTTATCCATTTCTGAGCCCCGGTGCCCAACAAAGACTTGGAACCCAATGCCTGTTTGGTGGCTGAGTATTGATTACTTTGGGTGGAGGTCTCCTTTCATTTCTTTGAGAGATCAGAGTTTCAGGGATCCAGAGCCTTCTGTGGGGCAGCGTTCAGGGGGGATATGAAAAGGATTCAATGTCTCCCCCAATTGTTCCCTTTAACCCCTAGAAGGGACATATGGAGAGTGGAGGGGATGCGGGGATACATCTAAAATGTGCCCAGCACCATGAGCAGATCATTGTGCACACAGGCCAGCGTGACACCAGCTCGGGAGTCTAGAACACTAAGAAGCTGTGTGTTTTCAGGCAAGTTAGTCAAACTCTCTGTAGGTACCTTGTGTTTTCCTTTGTAAAAGGGGAGAGCTCTGTACCGCCCCGGGCGTGTGTGTGCAGGGGCAATCTGTGTGTGTTCATAAAGCCCTTAGAGCAGGACCTGGCACATGGTGGGCTCCCCATGAACACTTCCCACCCTCTTCACGACCCCCATATCGTGACCAGGAGGTGATGTTTCCATCTCACAACGGGGGGAACCAACACTCAAGCCAGGATGCCACAACGGTGGGACCTCAGCGCTGGATTCCAGAGCCACAGGCTCTGCAGGGCTGCCGGAGAGAGGTGGGGGAGCTGGAGAAGGGGCACGTTCCGGTGGGGTCTTCAGGGGCTGGATGCCTCCTCAGCCTGCGCCGTCCTCCGCAGCTCCGCAGCTTCCCGGCAGCGGCGGGAAGCCCCCGCCCAGGTCCCCTCCCAGCCGTCCACACCATGCGCTCCCCACCATCCCGCGCTACGCTGCGCCCCGCTCCTCCACTGCGGAGCCCGTGCGGCCGCCCACGCGGCACCCCCACACCCGCACGCGCCCTCCCGCACGCGCCCTCCCGCACCCTCCCGCACGCACCCTCCCGTACGCGCCCTCCCGCACCCTCCCGCACCCTCCCGCACCCTCCCGCACGCACTCGCACGCACTCGCACGCACTCGCACGCGCCCTCCCGCACGCGCCCGCATGCGCCCTCCCGCACGCACGCTGGCTCCTCTGCCGCCCGGTCCCAGTGCGGGTCCTGCCGCGGCTGAACCTTCCCGCCCTCCCCCGCCCACCCCAGCACCGGGCTCATCTGACCACTCGGCCCGGAGACGGCGGGACGCGGGCATCTCCCAACCGAGGGACTTTCACAGCGGCCTCACGCACGTCCCCTCCCGCGCCTCGGAGAAGCATCCCTAACAACGCCCAGGCGTGGACCCGGGCGGAGAGGCTTCCCTTTCCTCTGAAACCCGGGCCCAGGCGTCGGCTCAACCCATTAACTCTCAGGGAAGGCAGAGCCTCGCCGGCAAAGGAGCGTCCTCTCGCCCTGCAGAGTGCCCCGACTGTCGCCAGGGGGCAGCCTTGACCCACTTACTTGCGTTAACCCATTACCCAACCCCCACTCCGCAAAGGCATTGAGGCTGGGAGAATATAAAGTAGTTGGAAAAGGTGTGTGTGTGTAAAACACGATCAATACACTATGGGTAGCCTGGTAAAATGACAGATGATGTGGTTCAGTTGAATTACTAATGTAATGTTGGGGCAGCAGTTTGGTTCTGAGTTTCCTAGTGGCCATAGCAAAAATAGAACCATTTGTTAGGTCACCTGCCTCTCCAAGAGAAGACCAAAATTTTAATTGAGGAGCTGCTAGGAAATTTGCTATACCTTGGTTTCTGAAACTCCCACTACAGGGTCCAGATCAACTCTACACTACATGCTGATCCTTTAAATTTGTCATCTTTCTGCTTTATCTTTTGATTTAAAGTGATTGATAGGTAAAAACTCACTCCATTTTCTGCCTTCCTGTCTTGCTTTTTGATTTATTTGTCTGTTTTGTTGTTTTTGTAGTAGAGATGATTAGACCAAGGACACTCTACCACAGAGCTACAGCCCCAGCCCCTTTCAATTTTTTAATTTGAGACAGGGCCTTGCTTAATGCCCAAATTGGCCTTGAACTTGCAATCCCCCTCCCTCAGCCTCCTAAGTAGCTGGGATTATAAAGCATCCATCTCCATGCCTGGCTGATATCTGTTCTTGAACACATTCCAGTCAGACTTTCCTTCTTACCACTCTTAGAATTGATCTTATCAAGGTCATCAGGGACGTTCATGTTGTCAGATCCAGAAACAGTCCTCAGTCCTCATTTCGCTGGAGCCAGCCATGACCTTTATCCCAGGCAAGCACCCTCTTGCCCCTGAAACATATTCTTGGTATCACTGACATGGGTCTCTCTTGATGTCCACTTACTTGTTTATCTGCCATGCTGGTCCTGCCTTGGGGCCTCACCTCCCAGTGCTTCAGAAACCAAGAGCAGGGGCCTGCACCTCCTTTTATTCATTCTGTCACTCCCTCAATCCAGTTTCAGGACTCAAAGTAGCAGATACACCAGGATGACGACAGTTGAGTCTATGGCCCATATCTGTACTCAGATGTCAAACAGGCATCTCAGACTTAACATGTCCAAACTAGACTCTTGATACCCTTATGAGGGGTATCAAGAAGCTAGAGCGATTAGAAACCAGAGTGATCTGCTCATTCCTATCTCCCATGTCAGCAAACAGCGGCATCAGTGGACTTGGTGACCCAACCTGATTATCATCCTGGGCTCCTTTCTTCATTCGGCCTTTATATCCAAGAGCACAGAAAATCCTGTGGGCTCTGACCTCAGAGCCTCTAAACTCCCAGTCCTTCTCACCACCTCCATTCCCTGTCCTTGTCCCAGTCACCATACTGCTCTGTGGGCAGTGGCTTCATTGTTCTTGTTAATAACTTCGTCCTTCATGCCTAGACTGGTGTCTAGCAATGAACCAGCAGTAAATATTTGTTGATCCAGTTATTGAATGCTCTGGAGGTTTCTATATACCAGGACACACAAAGGATGGATTTCTGGAAAAGATTTCACAGCTATGAAAATAAAAAAGAGAAAATGCTTTTTGAACACATACCACGTGCCAGGAAGATGCTGGGTGAAGTGATTGTGGCTCAGAAAAGTGGGAAAGTGTCCAAGAGGAAACATTTAATTGTTGGTGGAAGAGATCTTTGAATCATATTCATTTACTCAATTCTTCAAGTATTTGTCAAACACGAATTATGGGCCAGGTATTGTTTTAGGAGAATAAAATAGGCAAATTTCTAACTTTAATGGAACTTGCATTCTAGTAGAAAGTCTCCAGAAATGGTGTGTGTGTGTGTGTGTGTGTGTGTGTGTGTGAGAGAGAGAGAGAGAGAGAACAAGGTAAAGGAATTAGGAGTCGTGAGGGAAGCTCTCGGCTCTCTGAAGTAGTATGATCAGGAATGATCTCTTAAAGGAAGTGGCATTTGAGCAGAAACCTGGAGGAAATGAGGAGGTGACTCATACCAGTTTATAAGAAAAGAGTAAAACCCCAAGGCAGATAATCTTTGACAGGTTTGGAGGACATGAGAGTGAAAGGCAGAGTTTTGGAGCTGAGGTCAAAGATGAAGAGAGGGTCCCAAAGGTACATGGTATCTGGAAGCCTGTGATTTTTACTTGGAGTATAGGGGGAAGCCATTCATAAAAACGGGGGAGAGACTTGGATTCTCATACAAAGGACAAGAGAGATCTCTGTGGATGTTTGTCCTGGTTAATTCGACATGTCAACTTGGCCAGGCCAAGGTACCCCACTGTTTGGTTAAAAAAAATAAATAAATAAAAAGTCTAGCTCTTGCTGACAAAAATATCTTTCTAGATATAATTAACATTTATACTCAATAGATTTTGAGTAAAGCAGATTGCCCTCCGTAAGATGTGAGCTTCATCCAGTCAGTTGAAGGTCTTTAGAGCAAAGATAAAAATTTCTCAAAGGAGGAATTCTTCCTCAAGTCTGACATAGATCCTCTGCCTATGTTTTCCACCTGCTGACCCACCCTTCAGATTCCAGACTCAAATCCGTTTGAATGAAGGATCTTTAAGATAGAGAACATCTCTCCGATGATTAAGAGAGACAACACAAGATGACATGGAGATTTTATTATTTACAGGTCCTGGGGGGTTAAATGGCACTCCCAGAGGCCACATGCATGGAGGCCAGGGAGAACATGGAGAGAGAGACCAGTGTGCCAACATCTTTATTGGGTTCAGGGTGTTATCTAAACAGGTTCCCCATAGGGAGTTTTAATTGGTGGGTTTAAAGCAAACAGGCACAAGTTCCAGGAAGTCACACCATGACTGACAGGTAGTTGCTCTGATGTATCTGCACAGTCCATGAAGAGCAAGAGGGTCAGGGGGACCAGTCAAACAAGCTGTATCTAGCTGTCCCACAGGGAAGTATTCACCAGGGTGCAGTTGTATGAGGCAGAAATCCAGATCCATCACATTGAGGAACTAGTACGGAGGAGATAAAACTAGAGACTGTGCCAAGGGTGATGGAACCTTACTTCTTGTGTGAGTCCAACTTACATTTAAAATACATGCTGGCACAACATAAAATTAAAAGAATTCACTATAGACTATAATATCAACTCTCCCCTGAATCTCCAGCCTTCCAACCTACCCTATAGATTTCAGGCTGACCAGCCCTGACAATCACATGAGCCCCCAAGTTCAAGGCTCATCTGGGCAATTGAGAGAAACCCTATCTCAAAATAAATAAATAAATAAGGCTGAGGATGTAGCTCTGTAGTAGAGTGACCCTGGGTTCCATCCTCAGGACCAAAACAAAACAAAAACAAACACACACAAATTCTACACAGAGAACTGCCCTCAAATTCCTTTTACGTGAATTAGATAAAAGATTGATAGATAGGAGATAGATGATAGGTAGGTGGATAGAGCCTGTTGATTCTGTTTCTCTGGAGAACTCTAATACAAGGGTGTCCCAGTAATCTGTGAGACTAATGATGGACCATGGTGGAGGTTTTGTGAAATATGGTTGGAGTCTAGAAATATTTTGATCTGGATCTGCTGATGAATTGAATTTGGTAAATTAAAGAATGAGAAGCATCAAGAATGCTTCCCAGATTTTCCACCTGAGCAACTGGGTAAATGGGCACACCATGGACCTCAATGGGAGACGCTGAAGAAGCAGCTAGACAAATGAGCCTGAGCCCAGGGGAGAGGTCAGGCTAGTGAGCCAAAAGGCAGTGATGGTATTGAACTCCTTGCGACCAGATAAGACCACAAGGTGGTAACCGCAGACAGAGGAAAGAGGTCCAAGGACTAAACCCAGAGGAGAAGGAAATGCCAACAGAAGAAACAAGATGGAGCCCGTGAGAGAAGCAGAAGAGCTGGAAAGCCTGGGTCCCAGAAGCCAAATGAAGAAAGATCATTATTCCAAGAAAGCTGGAGCGGTCAGCTAGGAGAAATGCTGCAGGAATGGTCAGTGAGGGGCAGGGAGAGTCATGGGCTCTGGAGAACCACGGCGGTCGATGCTGGGCAGGGGCCCAGTGTGGGAAGGGAAGCAGCCAAAGCACATGGGGCAAACTGTCTCCCACCAGCATCCACGTGAGGCTTCCGTGGGCTGATGTGAGCGTCACTGCCACGTCCACAAAGAAGGAAGTGCCTTGATAATACTTGTCAGCAGACGCAGGTTGGCGGAGGCGGGGGGCGGGGGGACAGCCAGGGTTTGCATCTGTGGCCAAGTTGATTTTGATGAATGGTAGGTCATTTATGAAGAGATTAGGAGCAGATGGATTTGAAAAAATGAATTTGAGTCCTATCAGGCAGATGAGGAAGTCATACCTTGTTCCCAGGGAAAGACCGACATGCGTCGGACACTGACCGGAGGACCCAGAGGGTAAAGAAAGGAAAGAGGCCACAGCCACAGGACTCCAAAACCCACAGGCTTGCTCCTGATGTGGTGGCAGAGTGATACTGATAGAAAAAGCATGATCAAGAGGTCTCGTGACAACTTCTGATGCTCATTTCTTTTTTTTTAAATGAGAAACTGAGACCACAGAGGTGTTGTCCCATGCTCAAGTTCCGAGGGTTGGCCAAACCCAGCACTGGACAGAACTGCATCAAGTTCAGCTTGCAGAAGCCAGAGATCAGAACTGTTCCAGCTGCATCTTGTCTAAGAGGGTTCCATGGAGAAGAACAGGCAGGGAAACCACCCTATACTGTAGGTTCCCTGTGGGCTAGGCACTTCCTGGGAAAATGGTCAGTCAGGGGACAGAGAGAGTCACATGCTCCCTGGAACAGGGAATGCCCAGTTTTTCCTTTTAACAACCATGGTGGAGTGGTTCATTATGTTTTCCACTTTCCTGTTAAAGAAACAATGGCTCAGAGATGCTAAGTAACTTGTTCAGGGTCATATAACTAATGACTACTGGATTCTGGGTTAAGAATGCTCTGGATAGAAAACCTGCAGCCAGGCGTTGTGGTGCACACCTGTAATCCCTGTGGCTTGGGAGGCTCAGGCAGGAGGATTGGGAGTTCAAAGCCAGTCTCAGCAAAATTGAGGTGCTCAGCAACTCAGTGAGACCCTGTCTCCAAATAAAATACAAAATAGGGCTGGGGATGTGGCTCAGTGGTCGAGTGCCCCTGGGTTCAAGTTCCCAAACAAAAGAAAAGGAAAAAAAAAAAAACTAATCACTCCTCCTATTCCCACAGAGAAACAAACAGGGTGCCTCACGGGCCTCAGGCTACTTGTTTATAAAATGGAGACAATCGTTACACCCATCCCGTAGGATTAAATGGGATTATGCTGTTCTACAGCATTGCACCTGGCACACAGCCCTCAAGAAATGAAAGTTATTGTTGTCTGATGATCCTTTTCATTTTACAGACATGAAAGCATGTCAAGTCTATTCATAAAGGCTGAAGTTTGCATTCAAAACAAGACATAGGAAATTCCAAAGTTCACTTGAGATTGTTTTCCATCTCAATCCAAGATAAAAATGAGATGATGGGCATTTCCAGCAGATGGACTGCATCGGTGAAAACGTGAGATGGTATTAGACATACGTCAGTCGGGCTGGCGTGACAGAGCAGGTTTTAGCCACCAAGTTGGAGTGGGATCTTGGAATCCAAGATGGGCCATGGGAGCCAAGATCATGCATGGGGTGCCTGCCACATGCCAGAGTCGGTGCCTGGCAGATCTGAGTCCTGGCCCTGCCACTGTTGACAGCCACCTGAGCTGGCCATGGTGATATCACCCTTATAGACTTTGCCCTATTCTCTCTGACCCAACCTTCGGCCACTGAGGCAGTGAGTTACCCATTGCCTAGAAGGTAGTTGTGAGAGTGAGGAACCTGCTACAGGTGTGCTACCCGGGACATGAGGGTGACTCAGGGGGACTGGAGCCCCCTCGCACTCATAACACCCTTCAGCCGTGGGGCTTTTTTATGTCCACGTGATGGAGGAGGAAATGAAGGTTAGGCTGTTGGGTTCTGAAAGGGATGGACAGATCAGATAAGTCACATGAAGCCAAGGGCACCAGGCACAGGTAGGAGACAGCAAACAGAGGCCTGGGCAAGACCTGGACAGAAGGATGGTCCTTCATTAGGACTGGGGAGAGGAGTGGGAGATGTGGTGGTTTTGAGGGCGTCAGGGCTGGAGCACCCTGACATTAGCGCTGTATCTGCCCACCTTGTCCTGGCACTTCTGCCCCTGTGCACCTTTCACAGAGAAAGAACTGTGGCTGACACGGGCCAGAAAGAGCTGGCTGTATTCTCTCTGCCATTGGTTAGGTCTGTGACCTGGGACAAATTGCTTCATCTCGGGAACCTTACTCTCCCTGTCTGTGAGATGGTTCCCCTGTCTTTCCACTACTGCAGGTGCCAAGGAGTGGAGGAAAGTGCAGTGGTCTGTGACCTTCACAGAGAACCCTGCCCAGGCAGGCAGCTGACCCAGCCCCACCATGTTCCTGTGTGCTCTGGGCGTCCCCTGGTCATCATCCCCAATCCCCTGCCTGGGAACCAGCTCTGGGCTTGTCAGAGAGCCAAATTTCTGTCAACCCCGCCCCAGCTGGCCAGTTAATGAGTGACCAGGGCTCTAGAGCTTGGCCTATAAAGAGCTGCTAGCCAGGGAAGCCGGTGGGAGCCAGGGGGACAGCAGCAGCAAGAACACAAAAGGACAGAGATGGACAGCAGGACTGTGTTGGGGCACCTGCTGGGGGCAGCTGTGGGTCTCCTGCTTCTGCTGCAGAGCACACAGTCAGTCCACATCAAGGTGAGTCCCTCTGGTTAACCTGGAGTTGGCATTATTGCCCTGTGAGTTCAAGGAGAGTGACCTGTTAGTGATTATGTCCCAGAACCAGGATCCCTAAAGGAATGTCAGATAAGGGAGCGGAGGCTTAGATGTGGGAAGAGAAAGTTAGCCAGTCCAGAACACAGCTGGGATTGGAACCAGGGTCCCTCATCTCTGACATCCATGCCTTGAGCCAGCACGCTCCAAGGTTCTGTGTAGACCTCGCCAGTCCCTCATGGCCAGCAGCCTAGTGGGGAGCCAAGGGGTGCTTCCTCCACCCAAGTTGCCCTTTCCCGTGTGTCCTGGACTTTCCATCAAGACAGGGAATGGGCCAGAAGACCTATGGGGTCAAGTGCCTGCCCTGGTCCAAGGCCTGACCTCCTCCCATCTCCCCGACACCCACCCCAGTACCAAGGCTTCGAGGTCCAGCTGGAGTCGGTGAAGAAGCTGAGCGCCCTGGAGGGGCAGCAGGAGCCCAGCCCTCACCTGCAAACCAAGAGCCTCCTGCCCTCCGTGTGCCACCACCCAGCTCTGCCCCAGGACCTCCGGCCCATCTGCACCTCCCAGGAAGCCGCCAGTATCTTCCAGACCTTGAGTAGGTGCCCCCACCCCTGCACACCTCCCGCCCCTCCTGCTGCCTCCACATCCCAGCTCCTCCTCCACAGGTTCTTTCTGTTAAGCTCCTGTGGCTACAGAGAGGGAGGTTCAAGTACCCACCCCACCCCCCGCCCCAGGACGGCCCCCGTCTGGGCACAGTAAGTGAGACAGGCCAGGAGTCCCCTTAGTCCCAGGGAGTCCCTCAAAGCCTTCACAGGTGGGAGGGAAGAGAGCCCAGGGAACAGCCCCCTGAACACACAGTGAGTGCATGGGAAAGCAGCAGAAGAGCCCAGGCCTCACACCTGATGGGACAAGGGTCCAAAAAGCTTCCAAGGGGAGGTGGTGGCTGAGCTGACAGCAGTGGGACGAGGCAAAGCCAGGCAGCGGAACACAGTGACTGGCAGGCATTTTGCTGAGCCTGTTCTGGGCCGGTCCCCGTGTCCCTCCTTTGTCCACCTTCCCTCCTACGAACCTTTGAAAGGTTTAGCTGTCCACGGAGCAGACAAGAAAAGGGCACAGACCAAAGTCCCCTGCCCAGTCCCTGCTTAGAAGGAGAGCACCTGGAATGGGGACCAGCTCACTACTTCCAAAGCTCCCTGTGCCCATTCTGAAGAAGGCGCCAGGTCCCCTGCTACACAGCCCCTCTCTGCAGTCTGTCCAGCAGCTCCCCTGTGGCCACCCACCTTCCAGGTCCAGGGTTAGGGTCAGCTGACTGTCTTTCTTTCCTGCCCAGGGACCATCGCCAATGATGACTGTGAGCTGTGTGTAAATGTCGCCTGCACCGGTTGCTGAGATGTCCCTGGGAGCCTTGAGCTCACCCTGGATGCCTGGCCCCTCACACTCAAGCAGAGGCTCCTGGCCACTACAGTCATCACCACCCTCCCAGGCCAGAGCAGCTCAATCAGGTGCAAAGCAATGGGACACAAGATTGAGAAGCGTTTGGCCCCCGGGTTCCCTGCTCCTGAATAAACTCTCCACTCACATGGAGCCAAGTGTCTGTTTGTCCATTGGAACATCTTGGGAAGCTGCATGGGTTGAGGGCAAGGTTGGATAGAAGATAACTGGCAGAACTTCCCAAGCCCAAAGAGCTGATTCATTAAGCCCCATATCATAGATGAGGGAGCAAAGCTCAGATGGAGAGTCACATGACCTCACAGAGCAACCCAGGCTTGTAAGACCCTCAGGCTGAGCTCCGGGACCCCCGCATCAGAGCCAGCTTCTGTACTCCTGACAGGGGTGAGGACAATGGGAGGAGGGATGGAGGGAGGTCACCTGTGCCCTTCCCAGGCCCACACCAGGGCTGGCTCTGCCAGTGGCCTTCTCAGAAGACAAAGGTCTTCTCTTCTCTAAGCTCCCACTCTGCTCTTGGCCTCCTGGGAGCCATCTGGCCAGCTCCAACTGGAAGACCTTCCTTTCCCCTCCCCAGCCCAGTGGCCCCAAGGAGAACTAATAGTAGCCAACATTAATTGAGCATTTGCTATATCCTGGACACCATTCTGAACATTTGGCACATGCAACTCACAACAGTCAGGTGAAGTAGACATTGTGGTTAACTCCCATCTCCCTTACCATTCAGGAGGGTAGGCCCAGAGAAATACTCAGCCTGGGTCCACAGACTTGGGAAGTGGCTAAGTAGGTTCTTCCCAGGACGCCTGGACCACAGTCTGTGTTCTGACCATGCCGTCCCTGCCTTTCCATGTTGCCAGCCTACTGAAGCTGCTGCTGAAGGCAGGGTCCAGTGCAGCCACCACCACCTCCCAACGGCCATCGGGGCCCTTGGTTAAAGCCAGGGGACATGCTAGGAATCCCTGGGAACAGAATTGATCCAAGAGCTGTGCTGGGAATTCCCAGTAGTGGGGCCTTTCCAGAGCAAACTCCATCTTGTCCTTCATCCTGGGCAACCAAGGAGGAGGGAAGCCAGATACAAAGGACCTGTGCCTTCTAGAAGCTCCCCAAGGCCATGGTGACTCCTCAGTCAGCTGCCCGACCTGACTGCCCAGTTCTTCTCAGGAATTCTGCAGCCTCCAGGCTCCAGCTTCTTTCTCTCCCTCCCCTGGGGTGAGGTTGACAAGACCTACTGCAGCAATTTAGGCCCCTACTCCTCACCCTCAACCATCACTCAGGCCAGGCCAAAGCTTCCTTCATGGCCTTGTATCCTGTAGGCCCCCATGCTCCATATACTGCTGTGGTTCCCCAGTGCCAATTCTCAAGTCTAACTTGAGCCCAGACATGCTCTGGATGCAAGTGCCACTGCTCCCTATAGCTCACCTGGTGGAGATAGTGAAGGGAACAGTCATGTGCAAAACAGCAGCACCTACAAAGTGCTCTCCATGGTCCAGCAGAGCTTTGTTTTCCTTCCCCTTTCCCCTCCTCTCCCCCTCCTCTTCCTCTTTCTTTTTACCATGCCCCCATTTTCTCCCCTGCTCCCAGTCCCTGGTAACCACCCTTCTACCCTCTGCACGGATGCATTAGATTTCTTTTAGACTCCACCTGTAAGTGAGGCCATGCACACCTTGTCTTTCTATGCCTGGCTTATTTCACTTAGCACACTTTCCTCCACGTTTACTTATGCTCTTCACAGACAACAGAATCAATCCATTTGTCTTTCTTTCTTTTTTTAATTTTAAGTGTTAGTCAACAAAAAAAACAAAAAAAAAACAATAGAGGAGGAAAGGAGGAAAGGTTGATTTGGGCTCATGGTTTCAGAGATTTCAGCCCATGGTTGGCGGGTTCTGAGATGGAAACATCATGGCGGAAGGGTGTGGCAGAGGAAAGCTGCTCACCTCGTAGTAGCAATGAAAAGGAGAATGGGGAAAATGGGTCAGGGATAAGATAAACCCTTCCAGGATACACCCACATTGACCCACCTAGGCTACACTTCCTACAGTTTCCAACACCTCCCGTTATTGCCATCAAATTGTTAATCCTTCAATAGATGAGGTCAAAACTCTCATGATTCAATTATTTCCCAAGGGCCCTACCTCTGAGCATTGCTGCACTGGGGACAAAGCCATCAACACATGAGCCTTTGGGGGACTTTCTAGATCCAAACTACACCAGGGCTGAATCACATTCCATTGTGTATGTGTCCCGTATTTTCTTTATTCCATGCCTTGGCATTGGGATGGATGCCGTAATGAACGTGGTAGTGAAGACACATTTTGGACATGTTGATTTCTTATCTTATGTAAGTCCAAAATGAAATTGCTGGGTCCATATGGTAGTTCTAATTTTAATTAGAGGAAAGACCTCCATACCACCGGAGGGCTAATGAATGCACCAATTTACATTCCTACCAACAGGGTACAGGGGTCTGTTTTTGCTACAACCTTTCCAACACACCGTTTTACCTTTTGGAATGAATATATATGCCTTTTTTTTTTTTAAAGATTGAGGTGGTATCTCATCATGATTTACTAACACTTCTCTAGTGATTGGTGATATTGATTACCTTTTCATATACCTTATGGCTGTTCATTTATCTTTTTTTGAGAAATACCTTCTCAGGTCCTTTGCCCACTTTAAATTTGGATTACTTGTTTTCTTGCTAATAAGTTGCTTGTGTTCTTATATATCGTGGCTATTAATCCCTCATCAATTCTCCATTCCATAGGTTATCTCTTATTCTTAGCTCTGTAGAACTTTTTGGGTTAGATGCCATCCCATTTTTCATATCCAAAACCAATGCCAAGAATTCCCCCCCTCCCTATCTTCCAGTAATTCTATAATTCAGGTCTTAAACTTAAGTTTTTAATTCATTTGAGTTGATTTTTTTATATGGGATGAAATTATTCTTCTGCATATGGATATCCAGTTTTCCTAGAACAATTTATTGGACAATTATTACGTGATTTTGGCACTTTTGTCAAAGATCAGTTGTAGACTTATTTCTGGACTCTATTCTGTTTCACTCATTTGTATGTTTGGGGTGTGTATGTGTGTGTGTGTGTGTGTGTGTTAATCAGTATCATGCTATTTTTATTACTATAGCCTTGGAATAGATTTTGAGATTAGATCATGTGGTGCATTCAGCTTTGTTCTTTTTGCTTGAGATTGCTTTAACAATTCTGAGTCTTTCATGCATCCATTTGAAGTTTAGAATTTTTTTCCTATTTCTGTGAAAAAATATCATTGGACTTTTGATAAGGATTGCATTGAATCTGTAGATTGCTTTTGGTAGTGTGGAAATTTTAATTATATTAATTCTTTCAATCCATGAACATGGAATATTTTTCCATTTATTTATGTTTTCAATTTCCTTCATTAATATTTTGTATTTTTCAGTTTATGGTTCTTTTGCCTACTTTCTTAAATTATTCCTAAGCTTTGTTTTGTTGTTGTAAATAATATTTCCTTCATTTGTGTTTTGGATAGTTCATTGTTAGCATGTAGAAATGCTACTGATGAACCCAGGGGCACTTAATCACTAAGCCATGTCCCCAGCCCTTTTTTCATATCTTATTTAGAATCAGGGTCTCGCCGAGTAAATTAGGGCCTCACTGAGTTGCTGAGGCTGACTTTGAACTTGCAAATCCTCCTGGCCTCCCAAGCCACTGGGATTATAGTTGTGTGCCACTCCGCCAAGCAATGCTACTGATTTTTGTATGTTTATTTAATATCCTGTAACTTGTTTATGAGTTCTAACAAGTTTTTTTTGGTGAAGTATTTTTGGTTTTGTATATCTAAGATCATGTGTTCTACAATAGAGACAATTCAATTTCCGAGTTGCATGCCTTTTATTTATTTTCTCATTTAATTTCTATTGCTAGGATTTCCATCACTATGTTGAACGGAAGTAGGAAGAATGGGCATCCTTGTTTTATTCCTGATCTTAGAAGAAAACCTTTGATATTTTTTATGACTCTTCTCTTCTCCCCCCTTAGTCTAGCTAAAGGTTTGTCAAAATTTTCATCTTTCAAAAGGCTAACTCTTAGTTTTGTTAATTCTTCTATTGTTTTTCTAATCTTTATTTATTTCTATTCTGATCTTTATTATTTCCTTCCTTCTGCTAACTTTGCTCTAAGTTAGTGGACGTTATTTTTCATGAGTAGCTATTTTCCTGGTTCCTTGAGGTGTAATATTAGATGGCTTACTTAGATCTTTTTCTGTGTAGGCATTTACTACTTCCCTCTTTGAACCGTTTTTGCTGCATCCCATAATTTTCGGTATTTTGTGTTTTTATTTTTGCCTGTATGAAAAAATCTTTCAACTTTCCTTTTAATTTCTTCTTTGACCTGTTGGTTGTCAAAGACCCAGGGAGCTTAAAACTTTACCAGTATAACTTCATCTCATCTTCACTCAACTCTACAAAAATAGGAATTCTTGCCATCCCATTTTTAAAGATAAGGGAACTGAGGAGTAAACCACCCCCAGTCACACAGCTCTAACAAGCAAAGCCAGAATTAATTGCCAGAGAGTCTGACTCCAGAGTTCAAGCATTAAATGATTCTACCCACCACACATCTCATCACTTCCCCAGCCACCTGAGGTGGCAGGATCTGTTCTCATCCCATTTCCAGATGAGGAAATCAAGGCTGGGGAGGGGCACATGCCTTGCAAATGACATGCTCAGGCCCAAATCCAATCTGACAGCCTCCCAGGCTCCGCACTGTCCCATCTGAACTATTACTATTCCAGTGCCTCTTTGTGTATGTGTGTCCACCATCCTGACCTTCTGGAAATTTCTCTTCCTTCCTCTTCTACATTGGTTTTAAAGTCCATCCATTCTGATGCAAGTCCCCAAGGGCTAGACGAGATGTCACCCTCTGAATATCACAGATCATGGAAATCCTACCTGAATGTCTCTGTGGCACTTCCTCTCCACCCGACTCCCCAAGAAGGACCCTGGTGATCTCTTCTTTCCTTGTTCCCTCTCCTTCCACTGACTGGCCTTACTTCCTTTTCTTAGGTCTCACACAGCATGTTTAAGGCTTGAGGCTGGAGCCCAAGCCTGAAACCACCTTGTCTTAGCTTCCCCTCTACCCTGGTCTATCCTCATGCTACCAACATGTGGGTAAATGTCACCCTGTCTGGGGATAGAGAGGCTCCCCAGACATAGCACAATAGGGTAAATAGAGTTGTGCAAGGATGTGGGTGATCAACGTGCACAGAAAGCACCAAGGACAGAGTGGGAGCACTACAGCTCTTCTTAGGGGAATCAGACAAGGCATCTTAAGGAGAGGGCATGGAGTGATGTTTGGAGCCTGGGTCATTTACCTGGCCAGCGGAGCAGGCAGAGGGTCAGTGCAGATGTAGGTTAGTGGGAGCAAAGGAAATGGCCATAGGTGCAGCTTGGGATGGGATCATGGGGGAGGACAGGAGGCAAGGCTGGCCTTGTCAGAGGAAGCCAGATCCTGGGTGCCTTGAATATTAAGAGCTTGACCCTGATCTCATAGTAGAGCAATCCACTGTGTTGGACATCCTAACTAGTTCAGACAGGCTTTGTGCTCATATGTGGCTTTGTGATTTTGGTGACCCCAGAAGTTGTGAAAGAAAAGCAGTGGTTCCACTCTCCTAAGTGATGGCCTAGAGATTCCGTTCCCCTTTATTCCCGTGTGTGGTGGCAGCCCCAAGCAGGTGGATAGCTTAGCAGGGAGCTTGGGATCCTTCCACTCTGGCATGCTGAACCCTGAGTTTCCCAGGATAGGACGGGCATCCACAAAGCAAGAGACAAAGGCAACACTGGAAGGACTCTGGAATCTGGTTTATTAGTCGAGCGCTGGCTGGATCTCTAGTACCCCTGCCCCTCTCTGGGCTGTTCTCTCCACGCCCCCAACCCCACCCCCAATTCTGGGGCAGGGCAGGTTGTGCAGCTGGGTGTGGGAATATCACAGGCTGCCCCTCCAGCAGAAGACAGGGCTTCCCTGCAAAGTTGGGAGAGGGCAGTGAACACCACCACCCTAGCATCCAGCACAGGCAGCGAAGGCACAGATCTCACACGTGCTCGGGTCTTCAGCGATGGCCTCTGGACAGGAGAGATGGGGCCTGATGAGAGCCAGCAATCCCTCCCGGATGGGCCCCTGCCTCCCTTCAGTCAGAGCTTGAATAGCAGCCACCCAATCCCCAGGAGAGGCCCAAAAAGCCTGGCCTCTCTGACCCATGAAGGGGCTTTCCATCCCAAAAAGGGCATATGGACCACTCAAGCCATCCAATCAGAGTGAAGGTTCTACCCAGAGAAGAGATAACACTAGCACCAGATGTTGGGGCACAGTACTATCTACCAACCCATCCGTCTGAACCAGGATCTTCCTAAGTCTCATCAGTTACAACTTGGAACTAACCGTAACGTGAGCTCAACAGACCCACCAATTAGAACAGAGCCCCACCAACCATAGAACATCTCTTCCTCAAGAGCCATCAACAGAGAATCCCCCAGCCCAGCCTTCCCAGAGGAGGTCGCTCACCCAGCCTCTGCAGGATCTCCTCAGCATTGGGCTCCTTGCAAACAGGCTTGAGTTCTTCTGGAAACGCTTTATAGCTGCAGATCACAGGAGCCACAGGCTTACCAAGGGTGGGCACAAGCTTCCTGAAGTTCCCAATCTTAGGCTCCGGGAGATCCCAGAGGTCTTTAAGTTTCTTCACTGACTCCAGGGAAAAGGAGAAGTCTCCATCCTGAGCAAGACAGCCAAGGCAGGAGGGCAGGCTTCAGCTCCCTGGTGGGACCCCAACCCTGCAGTTTCAGCTCTAGGGCACACAAGCAATGTGCCTAGGAAACAGATGCTCCAGTGAGCTGGTGTGGGGGTCAGAGCCGGTCCCTGCCCTGCTGGCTTTGCTCTGTGACCCTGGGTACTCGGAGGCCTCAGGTTTTGCAAGCTGTCATGAATAATGAAGAAAATGGAGGTGGAGGGCCAGGGACACAGTAGGTGCCTGATGAGGACTCTGTGAGCTGGTTTTTAGGGAGGGGTGCAGCAGAGTCTCAGTTCCACACAGCCATGCACAGGCTGCATTCCCCTGCCCAAGAGCCAGCTGCTCGCTGGGCCCCCATCTCCAGCCTGCAGCCTGGTTTTTGTTTAAGAGGCTCCAGGAGTCTCTCATAGTGAGGATCCCGTACTGGGTGCCAGCATGCTTGGCACTGTCCTGCAACCAACCATCTGGACCTCTGGGGTGTCCTCACAGTTCCTGGGACCCAGATGGTTGCTCTAGCTGAGCACAGGGCTGAGAAGTAAGGCCTGGGTTGGAATCCAGCTTTTTCATTTCTCCGCTGGACATCTCTTTTACAGAACCTCTCTGGGGCTCAGCTTTCTCTCCCTGTAAAATGGAGTTAAAAACCGACTCCTCCCAGGGTGCTGGGGCCTCAGTGAGAAGCTCGGGGAGGTACCGTAACTGGCAGGCATTCCATCACTCACCTTTCCCAGTTTTCTCTCCTACCTGGGTTCTTTTTGCTCCAGGTTTGAAGCAAAAGGTGTGTGTGGCTGACAGGACAGAGAAGAGGGTCCCCAAGGAAGTGCAAGCCTCAAATGCACACCTCCACTCCAGCCCCCAAAGCTGCTGCGCTCTCTCAGGGGCCAGGTAGGGATGGGGCTTACCTGCACGGTGACCGCCCCTGCTAGAGTGGCCCAGGCTCCCAGGAGGCACAGCGCTGAGAGCAGGAAGGTGTTCATGACTGCCGTTCTCTCTCAGCCCTAGTTGGAGGAGCAGCTGGTCTGGATGTCGCAGAAAACAGTGGGGCTTTAAAGAGGTCAGGGTTACTGAATAACCCTGAGCTTGTGTCAGTGTCTCATCTGCTGCCTGTCAGGCCTCATCAGATAAGGCTCAAGGCAGCCCTGAGAGATAAGAGATCAACCCCAGCCTGGCAGAGCCCTGGGCCGCTCCCAGGGCACCACTTTGACCCACAGGCAGGCTGGGTCGGGCCCTGTGCTGTGGGGTGGGGCCTGCAGACCAAGCCCTACCCTTCAGGATGGAGGCCCAAACCCAGACAGTGAGGACACTCAGGGCCATTAGGGTGGGGGCAACAGGGCTGCTACTGGAGTGGGTGCCAGGGAGGGGCCACCTCACAAGGGGGGCGGCAGGGCAGCTTGGGAGGGTTTCCCAAGGAGGTGGTGTCAATACTGAGGCCTGGAGACTGGGGCTGGGGTGGGGGTTCTCTGAGATGGGATAGGGTAGAGGATTATTTTGTGCAGAGGGTGTTATGTCTGGGACAAGTGAGAGGTAAGAGAGGCCCAGGATATTGATTAGACCCTTTCTGAGTCTGTCCCAGAGTCCTCTGTGGGGACCAATATTAATACCTACCTTGTAGACAGGTGTTATGGTTTTGAGGATTAGATGAGGCTTTAAATGCCTGGTACACAGGGAGCACTCTGTAGGGGGCCATTCAGTTACATTGTAATCAGCAGCAGATCCTGGTCCTCACTGCCCCTTTGTGTCACCTGCCTGTCTAAGCCACAGTCTGGCCTCTTCATGTGCTGGTCCCTTGATCCTGCCAGCCCAGCAGCCTCAGAGTGTCCTCACCTGAGATTCTCCCGATGGGATTGCAGGTGAGACTTCCTAATGTGTCCTCTGCACCCCCAATCTGATCCCACTGGGACTGATCTCCATCCGCACTGCGTGCTCACTGTGAGCTCACTGTGTGATCTTTGGCAAGTGGCCCTAGCACACAGGAGAAAGCATCTCCTTGAGCTCGCAATCTTGCTACTTCATATCCTAGCTAGTTGCCCTGACAGCTCCAAAAAGAGGGTGGGTAATCCCTGGACCTGCTGCGTAATCAGCACTGAAGAAGGAGCTGGCAGGAGCAGAGCCCCTGGAGGAGGAAACTACAAAGGGGCCCAGGCCTCAGGGAGGGGCAGGAAGCATTTGATCCACCTCAGACTGGACTTCACTCCCCTTGCTGGTGTGTGTGTCTGTGTACACCCAGGTGCATGCATTTACATTGAGGAATGTGTTGTGCTTGCCAAGATGTGTGTGTGTACTCTGAAAGGTGTGTGCGTATGTAGATGTGTGTATCACAGAGGTTATGTTACATTTGTGCATATGCTGTGTGCATGTGTATGCTGAGGTGTATGTGTCTTTGTATATGAGGGAGTGTGTGTGTTTATATTGAGATGTGTATGTGTGCCAAGGTGTACATATCTGAGCATGCTTTGGGGGTGTGTGTGTGTAAGTTTATGTGTCTGTGTGTTAACATGTATTTCTTCGTGTACTAAGGTGTGTGGGTGTGCACGTGTGTGCCTGCAGAGGTCTCCCACCCCACTGGGTAGAGGTCTGGAAGGAGTTGGGTTGGAGGCGAGGCCAGTGATCCCTCTGGGATTAAAAGGGGTGCTGGAAAGGATGAGCATCAGGAACAGTCAGGCCATGCTGGGATTGCTGGGGGCTGGGTGGACCTGAGTGGGATTAAAGAACATCAGCTTTAGGTGAGGGGTCGGCCCTGGGGCTGTTATAGTGGGGTGGACTGTTGTAGCAGTTGGGGATGGGAGTCCATGTTGGGGTTTGAACTGGGATTTGGATTAGGGTCAGGGTTAAACTGGGAACAGGGCAGTGCTAGGCTTAGATTTGGAATTTGGGGCCCAGTTAGGATTGGTCTGATGTGGAGAATGTTCCTGATGTGGAGGTTGCTATGAGTTTAGTTCTTGTAGAGTTGGGACTGAGTTGATTTGCAGTTGAGGTTGGAGGTGTGACTGGGCTGGGTTTATGATTGGGGTTGGGTCTGGGATTCCATGTGAGGTTAAAGCTGCCTTAGGATTTGATTTGGCCATAGGATGGGGTTTGGGGTGGGGCTGCTGCAGGCTGAAGGAGCCCTTTCTCTGACTCACCTTGGTTCTCCAGTCTCTGTGCCCTCCTAAGGCACAGCAGGATTGGGCTAAGGGAAAGAGACTTTTATTCCTGATGCCTCTTCTTCCCACAGCCCCCTGGCCAGGACTTGCCTGGAATAGAGCAGGAATTGAGGGGTTGGGGACTGTGGGAGTGACATTGCTCCTTGCTGGGAAAGAGGAAGTGGCTCCTAGGCCTTGGCCCTTTGGGTCCTGCCCTACCCAGCCCCCTCTGACATCAGCAGTGGGAAATAGGAACCAACTGTTCTTTCCTTGCCCCCAGTTCCCCTTCCCAGCCCTGTTCCCAGCTGTGAATTTAGGCCCCCATCCTACTCTCCAGGGGACATAGGATCTCAGCTTGCACTGAGGTTGTTAGAAGATAGATTTTGGGGTCCTCCCAGGACCTCAAGCTTTCTAGACCCCATGCCCACAACCCGAGTCCCCTTGGTTTCCAGCAACCCATACTCTTCATCATTCTTGTGTGGGCAGGAGGTAGATCTGAGGCTGTTTGGGTTCCTTGCATCCCAAGACCACCTCTTCTGGCAAACTCTTGCTCCTCTGTGGTGTTACAGGCCATGCCATCTCCTGCTTCTCCATGGAACCCCAACAGAAGCTGCCCCAAAACTCTGGGGTTGAAAGCCAGGCAACCTTGCTTGGCACTCAGGGTCATCATGATCAGGCTCCTGCTGAGCTCACCATTTAGCCAAGATCCCAAAGGACTCCCCAGGACGGGACCAGGAAGCAGGGGCCAAACTTGGAGGTCAGAGCTCAGGCTTTGGAGCCAGGCAGCGCCATCATTTAAACTCTGTGTGGTTTTCTGGGCCTCAGTTTCTGTCTCTGAAAATTAATAGCTCCACTGCAAATTTCAGCTCTTTTAGAGCTTTCCTAATCAACCCCAACCCTGGCCCCAGCAGTGAGGGTTAAGAGCACTTCCCCTCCTCTGTCCTCCACAGCCTCTACATTCTTCCCAGCATGCGCCTCATCAGGCCCGTGAGCTGCTGAAAGCAACGCTGGAGTGGAGGGCCCCCCTCATACAGGGCCTGGAGCTCGGTGGGTGCCGCAGGTCTTTATGGAGTCAGGAAAGTGGCAGCCACTGTCTGTCACATTAGCGATGACAGTTAATGCTGATCGGGACTCACTCTGTGCCAAGCTCTGGGCTAAGTGCTTGTCAACTGTGGAAACCAGACCCACCCCCCACCACACTGCAGGAAGTTTCAGGCTTTGCCTAATGTCGGGAAGCCCTGCCCCGGGAGGAGGCCAATGCCATTCCTTTTGGCCAAGAGGTCAACATTTGTGTTTCAGTGACCTTGTCATGGTTCCTGTGTGCCCATTAGAATTGGGTCCAGTTTTGCTCAATCTTTTGGGGCCCAGCTCCTCTTCCCTCGGCCCAGCAGCCTAAGCTGGTCCTAGCAGAAAGGCCTGGAACAGCCCAGGTGGGGGGGCCTAGAGACTCCAATCCTGACCTGGGTGTGGTTCACATTTCACAGCCTCACCTTTAAAACTTATAAATGTGTTTTAAAGAGTGTAACAATCTTTGGTTTCTATGGGAACCCAAGGAACCTGAGGTAGACATTACAATGGATATAAACCTACTAACAGTTCAGGGAATACACAAGAAGTAACTGGAAAACCCCATTTTATAGATGGGTAAGCTGAAGCTCAGCGGCTCAGAGGATAAACACCGTGATTAACCCAAAAGTGCCTATGTGGCTGCAGGGTACTGTTGTATTGCAGAGGGTCACCTGGGCTCTGGAGAGTATAAGTCTAGACACTTATACCTCAACTCAGAGGAAGGTACAATTTATCAGATTCATTGTCAAGTGGGCTTGGTAGCAGCTGTGGTCACACAGCTATAAATTCCCAAACAGAATCCAGTTCTCTCAAATTTCAAAGAAAAATCTGACCTTCTACTCAATCCAATACCATATCTCCTATACTGTCTTTCTGGTACCAAACTGGCATCTTTTTTCCCCTTCCAGGGAGGAAAAAGAAGAAAGGAGTGGCCATTGAGTCAAACCCTGTGAGGGAGGTCAATGATGTCCACTTTACAGAGAAGGAAGCTAAAGCTCTCAGAAAAAGAGCGCTTAGTGACACACCAAGTGGGTGGCAGTTGGGATTTTAGGCCTGTCAGCCAGAGCCCAAGTCTACGCTCCTATGGAGGGACTTCTCTCCACCCCTCAGGCCCCAGGTGGGTCGGCTCTTTCCCTTGATGATCTAGGGGGGCATCTGTGGAGTGGACAGAGGGTGTGTCTGCCTGTTTGCACAGCAGTGTCATCCCCTGTGCCTGGCCTGGGTGAGGTGGTGGGGTGCTCCACTCACCATCTGTTCCCACTTGGCAGCTGCCTCTTCCTTCCCATCAGCCATCAGCTATGGAGACAACCTCCCACACTGAAGGCTGCTAGGAAGGAGACACACAGCTGGAGAGCCCTCCATGTGTCCCAGAGCCCAGTTGATTGGCAGACAGGTCATGGACAGGCTCCATGAGACTCTGGGGTACATACCAGGGGCCATGAGAGAAGGACAAACTGAGGGCTGCAAGTCCCCTTAGCTCCATCAGAGAATGCTTGCCAGCCAGGATGGGGTCTGAAGCAGGCTTGATCAGTGGAAAGATGTGAACGTAGGAGATGCAGAGGGAAGGAGGCTGGCTTGGAATGAAGCAGTGTGTCTAGAGCAGCAGCCAGAGGGAGGTATAAACACCAGCTCAGAAACAGCATGTGGTGCAGGCCTGTAATCCCAGCAACTGAGGCACTTGAGGCAAGAGGATGACAAGTTTAAGACCAGCCTCTGTAACTTAGTGATACCCTGTCACAAAATAAAAATATATAAATAAAAGGGCTAAGGGTGTAGGTCAGTGATTGAGCAACCCTGAGTTCAATCCCAGTACCCCGAAAAGAAAAAAAGAAAAGATGAAGACACCACCAGCATTTGCCCCTAACCTGGTGACAGTGGGAAGCCATAGGAGGCAAGATCAGATCATGCCAGAGCTGTGATTTAGAAAGACCACAGTGGCAGTGGCATTGAGAGGACTCTGACAAGAAGGGAAGGGGTAGGTGGAAGGCTGCCGGGGCAGGAGTATCAGCTGGTCTTGCAACATGGCAGCAGATAAAGAGAAGACAGCTCCTTGGGACCTCCTGCATGCCTGCACCTGGCAGGCTGCTCTCCACTTGCCTTCTCCATGACACCTTGAGGTATGGCAGTGTTTTGCCCACATAGAATTCTAGGTCCTTCTGACTTCAAAGTTCACATTTTCCCCCCACTGCCTTAGGACCTGCAGGGAACAGGCTGGCCCAGATGCTGAGTAACACGTCTGACCAGCTTCTGGTCGTCAAGGAAACCAGGAATGGGCAAGTAGGGGCTGCCAGAGGACCCAGCTCAAAGGCATGTAGGTAGGAGGAGTAGTGACAGGGACAAGATAGAAATGTGATGAGAACAGAAAGACTATCAACGCACATGACCTCACTCTGCCAGCATCTGAGAAGCCAGGTTGATCCCAGGCAAGATCTCCCCAGATATGGGACCTTGGAAGAGGAGGAAGAGACTAACAAGCCACCAAATTTAAGTGAGGAGCTGTCTCCTGTCTGCAGCTTCTGAACACAGAGACCAAGTCCCAGGCACAATCACACAGGCTGCACAACCACGTACCCAGTCAGACACAATCATACAACTACATGAGCACACGTGTCATTCACTCACAAACTTATACACATACGAACTTTCACAGAGCCAGAGGACTGTTCCTGCCTCTGCCTATGAACATCGCTCAGGATGGGAAAGGTGGGAAGTGTCCTCCTAACATCTTTATTGCCCTTGTCTGGGACTGGAAGTTGCCCCTATGACCTTTTGGGAGCTGCAGTATGAGAGGCATTACAGGGTGAGTGACGTCAGCTCAGTGTCTCTGAGGTAGGGTGGGATGGGGTGGGGTGACATGAGACAGGTCAAGGATAACTGGGAAGTGTTGGGGAAGAGGCAATTTGCCTCAATGGAAAGAGCAGACCAGAGTAAGGCGGATCTGGGTTCCCTCCTCTCATTTTCACTGGCAGCGACCTTTGGGCAAAGCACTTCACCTCTCCAAGTGGCAATGCCCAGCAGTAAAAAAGCAGATAATGACACCAACATCACCAGGCAGTTGGGAGTGCTAACTCAGTTAATGGCTGTCAAGTACCGGGCAGGGGCCTAGCAAATGGTGGCAATAATCATAATATTTGTGACAGCCAAAGGAGCCTGTGTGCCTGTGTGTGTGTGTGTGTGTGTGTGTTTGTGAAGACAACAAGGCCCACTCAGGCTCAGAGGCAGGGCTGGGGAGGACAAGGTGTGGATGGCCCAAAACACACCTGCCCAAATACTTGTCAGTCCTGGTCCCAGAAGAGTAGAGCCTCAGGAGAAAAGAGTTTGGGGATGATAGTAGGGCGACCTCCCCCAACCCAAAGCTCGCAGTGGAGATGCAGTAAGCATCAGGAGGTCTAGGAACAGAGGCAGCTGGGGAATGGGCCCCATCATCGTTTGGCTCTGAGGACTAGAAGGAATCACTGGCTTTCTCCAGCTAGGAGGCCTCCAATGCGGGAAAAGAGGGGCACGAATTCTGAGGGCTGGCACCTAGTAAAACTTCAACAGCACTGAGCTCTGGGGGTTACAGAGAAATGGAGCACAGCCCCACGGGTAGAGGAAACCATCCTGAAGGGAAAGAGCACACAGCTGGCTGCTCCACCCTCTGGTGGCCACAGGTACTCACTGCACCCACCGCTTTGTCCCAAGGCCCTCGGTCTATGGTCGGTGGCTCAGGGAACACCACCAAGGAGCAGGGGCAGTAGTGTGCTAGTGAAGAATGCTGACGCTGGAGCTGCAAGGCCTAGGTTTGAATTCCTAGCTCTACTGCTATTATCATCATTATCTACCACTTACCAGCTGGATGATCCTGGGTAAGTAGCAGAGATTCTTCATTGAGATTAGTAATAACAGCTATCAGCCACACAGCTGTTTCTCAGAGTAAATATGGTAAATGCAATTTGAATCAAATGCTTGGGATAAGTGATACCAAGTTAAGATGCACTTAATAAACGATAGCTGTCTATGCTGTACATCTGGGGTCACTGTTGCTTGAATTCTGGTTTTGCGTGCAGCCAATTACTGAGTTTATGCTTTACACATGTTGTTACTCCCTTATACAGAGGGGAATGTGCAGGGAGGAAAGTTCAGAATCACTTAAAAACCCCCTAGGAGTCAGGTGTGGTGGCACAAGTCTGTTATCAGAGCAATTCAGGAGGCAGAGGCAGAAAGACTGAAGTTCAAGGCCTGCCTGGGAAACTTAGTGAGGCTCTGCTTGGGGGTGGGGGATCCCCTAGGAAGGTACAGGTGTTGTGGAAATCCATCTTAGCCCAACATGGCCAGTTTTTCTAGGTCTTGGCTGTAATCTGTCCATAAGTGCCAGATGAAGCAGCAGGCTTACACCCAAAGTCCATGTTGCCTAAAGCGTGTATATCTTAAGTCAATAAAATCATGCTCATGTGGAGAAGCACACACAAGCAGAAACCAGTCACAGTTTCAGATGTTGAGTCTTGTGTCTCACTCAGAGGCACATGAATATTCCATTATAACACTATTTAAAATTTGCATTCCTTCAGTGGAATGCATTCATGATGCATCTACATTGTGCCTTACCTCTCTGAAGCTGTTTCTTCTACTGTAAAATAGGGCAGTAACTGTACATGTCAAGTTATTTTGTAGACCAAATAAGACAATTTATCCAGAAGCCCTTTGCACAAAGCTAAATGTTGAAGCCTTGAGAATTTAATATGGAGCTTAATGATCTTGTTTCCTATTTCATTTGATGATGAAATAGGAAGATGCACTTGAATTGAACAAGGCAACTAGATCTAACTGTGCCCTTCAAAGGCACTGCTATTGATCAAAACTTAACCTGTGATGGGAGGAAAGCACAGTCCTACTTTCTCAGGGACACACACAGTGGGTGAATAGCCTCTATTCCTGCCTCAAAATAACTAAATAATTCTTTTTTCTAATCTTTTTTTTTTTTTTTTGGTACTGGAGATATAACCCAGGGATGCCTTACCACTGTACCACATCCCCAGACCTTATTTTTTGAGATAGGATCTTGCTAAATTGCTTAGAGCCTAAGTTGCCTGAACTTACCTCATTAAGTTGCCTCACTAAGCCTGGCCTTCAACTTGCGATCCTCCTGTCTCAGCCTTCTGAACTGCTAGAATTATAGGCATGTGCCACTGCACCAGGCTAATTTCTCTTTTTGGACAGCAGTGGAAGTAAAAGGAAATGAGTTCTGGAGTCTGACCCAGGCTGAATTATCCCAGATTTGCTACTAGCTGTGGTAATTTAGGCAAGTTAACCTTTCTGAGCCTGTTTTCTCTTCTGTAACACTGCAATAAATTGATGTTTCTGGCAGTGTTGTATAAGTTAAATTAGAAGAAGCCAGGGGCCATAGGTAGATGCTGGGATTGGTTGGAAGCCCCCCCACCCCACCCCGCCCCATGTGAGATATTCCTGGCTCCATTCCAACTTCCCCAGAACTGGCCTGCCTGTTGCTTGGCCTCTCTGAGACTTCCACGTCAGTGAAGTCAGAACCCCACCATTTTCATAGAAGACTATGTTTGGTGCTTTACTAGCAGCCTGACACCCCTCCACCTCAGCCCACAATCACCATGCTAATCTAGCTCCCAACTGGAGTTCACAGCAATAGTGCCAATGAAAATTACTTTCTCTGAACTTGGAAAATTTGAAGATTCAATAGGAATAGTCCATACTCACAAAAGGCTTTCCTAGACCCTATCCCACCCACCCTCTTCACCATGACCTAATCCCTCACCACCAGACTCTTGTTTTTGCCAAGGAAAACTTTCAGAGAAGCCTTCCTGACCAGTTTCCCAGGACTGGCATTTGCTACCTGTCTTGGGCAAGTCTATATCCCCTAAAACCAGAACTGCGACTTTCTCATCTCTGGGATGCCTGTGGGAAGTGCTGTCACAGAATATTTGCTTGGCAAATTATAATCTCCACTTTTGCCTTTTAGGAGTAGCTCTCTGAGAAAGCAGTGCTGGGGACAAGACTGGCAGCCAAGTGGAATAGGGATAGGGCAATTCTCTTGGAATGAGAGGATCCTATTAAAAAACATGTTTGAAGTCAAATATCAGTTCTGTCATTTGCCAATTAAAGAATCAAGATAAGTCACTCTACCTCTATCTGAAGATCATGGCACCTGGCACATACTGAGCACCACCAAGTTTTATGCTCTGGGTGCTATTCTACATGTTTAGATGTGTTGTTCAATGTAATTCCACTCCAATGCCAGCAGGTGATATTATCCTCATTTTACAGGCACTATAAATAAGAAAAGTGAGGTTCAGAGAGATTAAATACTTCCTCAAATTCACAGAACTAGTGAGATGCTCAATAAATGGCAGCAAGCACTGTGGACACAGTAGTGCACTGGGACACAATCTCAAATACCCCAACAGCTCTGGGTCCTGTCCATATCCGAACTAGCTCCAATTTTACTCCCTCAGCTGCAGCAAATGACATGGACCAATCAGTGTTTTAAGAGTTATCGTAATATATTTATTTTAAGTGCCATTCATGCATATCAGTCTGGCAGCAACAATCCTAATGACACTTGGAATATTTCTTTACAGCACTAAACAGTTACAAAGAATGGGTGCCGTTCATCATAGAGGCAGAATATGAAATCGTGCAATAGCAAAACTGTAGAAACATTAAAACACTGACTGTCCAACAGCAGTACAGAGAGCAGGTTTGTGTTTGCACAAAAAGCCAATGCATTTTCATCACATATATACAATATAGATATGTACACATCACCCTCTGAATGAACAATATCAAAATACTCTATTCCATTTGAAATTATCCCCAGATTGTTTCCCTCCCACTTCAAAGGACATTTGAGAGACACATATTTACAAGAACACACATGAATACATTTACATTTCAAAAACTGCCACAAATGCCAGTCGGATTATTTTCCTGGACAGAATGCCCCGTTTGATTACATGCATTTATTATTCTTTTCCCCCAAAGTCTTTAGTCAGTCTAAGCCCAAGATACAACTTGCTTTTTTGCATTAGCAACTACCAACAGAAATGACCAGTAGAGAGACTCTCTGCGACTCACCAGATAGCCCTGTCTGGTCATGGCCCAGATGCCAATTCTGGGTTTCTGGGCCACCTGGACCACAAGAGAGTGGGATAGGTATGGATGAAGACTTTGCCTCCAAGGCCATTCTTGGTAAATTTAAATACTCACAAAAATATTGACCACTGCAAATCAGTAAATGATTACCAAATGAGAAATTAGTGTCACAAAATTTGTAAAATCATTGTTGGTGTTTCTATCCAAATCATTCAGTTTAAGAGACTGCATTCCAATGCCCAAACTGTTTAAAGTGCACATTTCTACCCAAGCAATTCAGATAGTTTCAGAACAGCTATTTTGGTGACTAGGAAACAATGACTTGAGCAGACTTCTGAAAATCACTCCCCGTTTTGAAGCTTTTACTCTGCAGGCTGCCATCTCATCTTGCCTTGATCCTTCTAAGAGGGGCCTGCTGGCTGCCTTTCCAGCATCCTCTGATTTTCACTAATCCAAGGGGCTGGAACTGAGCTTCCTTTTTCATGCCAAGCAAAGTCCAAATGACAAAGAAACATAAAGCTCTTTCTTCCTCCCCAATGTCACCAGCCCTTACCACAGCTGGCTTCCCAGTGACTCATTCAAGGCCACACTCCATTAAAACACACACACACACACACACACACACACACACACACACACGCACACATATATACACACACAGAAACAACAACAAAAAAATGTATGTTTAGTTCAAGTAGAGATCACTCAAACAAAGAATCACTAAGGCTAATTAAAGTGATTTAGCATATGGCTGATAAAGATCAGAGGTGCTAAAAAGCAACCAGTGAGCAGTCATTCCTCCTTGATTTGATGGAACCTATATTCCCATTAAAATGAAAAAACATTTTTTTCTCTAAAGAATCAATTCAAAACCTATTCATTAGGGAAAAAAAATCTCATTTCTTCTATTTCATTATAAAACTAAGACAACCAATCCATGCAAAGTAACTGTGAGATGACATGAAACAATACAAAAAAACTAATAAAGACTCCTATACAAGGTAGGCTTCATTTCAAAGAAAGCCACCCAATGTCATGCACACACAGGACAACTGAAACAAAAGTCCACTTAGTAACTGCACTGAGGCGAACAGTCTATGTGTAGCTCCATCCTCCTTCCAGTGCTACCTAAACAGAAAGAAGAAAGTAGGAAAACCTGCTTCATGAATCCTGTCCTATTGTTCTGTTGCCCAAATGTTCTTTGTTTCAACTTCTAGAAAAATCCTATTTAGCTATTAAGTCTCAATCAGCAGGAATGCTAAGACAGAGAAATACACTCACCTGGTAAAAGGATTGATGATAAAGAGAATGACACAATATCCCTCTGATTGTCTTGTCTGTAAACTCTTATCACGAAAAATAATTCTGTGCTTTTCAAACACCACATTTCTCCTTAGTGAATCCCAACAGAAGCTGAGCATTCACAGAAGGTAGTAATAAATATTAAAATAACACTTCTGAATAATAAATACATAAGTGACTGTGGAGGCATTAATTTGTTTAGAGCCAAGCAATGCCCAGCTTCTAGTCATTGAAACAAATTTCAGAGCTGTCATAATGCAGATTTAGGAAACAGACATTGACAAGGTACAACATATACTCTATAACCTCCCAAGCATCAAAACAAATTTGGTCAGTTCTTTATGCTGCTCAGGAACAACATGCCCCTCTGGATTGTTTGAAGAGTATCAAATTCTGGGTTCCTTGACTTATTGGACAGAATTCATTATTACCCACATTTCTGAAAAAGATTAAATAAGGGAAACAGCTTTGGAGAAATCTATTTCCTTTCAGTTCCCTACATCAATTAAAAGCATCCTGCAGAAAATAGCCTAACAAGAATAAAAACTGACAGTAACTTTCTTTTCAAGACATAATAATCCAATTAGAAAAAATTGAAGTCTTTCAGTAATTTTTGTACATATATTTACACATATGTATCTATAAACTGCTTGCAGCAAAATAGGCTCTGTCTGAAAAATCAGTCTGGCACTTGTGGTTAACATCAAACTGACACAAATATGCAAAAAGCTGTCCAAATCACACAACAGTTAGGAGCTACATAGGGCAGTTGGCAGGGAGACAAACATGTAGTACTTGTTTGGGTCAGATAAAAGCAGTAAGTTATCCAGCTAAAATCTTTTTGATTGTCTTCAAAAGAAATTTTGATAACATTGGTGAAGTGATTAGCAACTTTGTTTTCTCAACTGGATTCTCTTAAAACCTTTCCCTTAACTGCACAGAAAGGTGACGCTGGGGTCTGATGCCTTGCAGAAACAAGCCCTACACAATTGAATCCCAGTCAAAGTCATCCTGGATGTCATCTGGAGGCAGGGAACGCCGCATCTGGAAGGCTTGGGAAGGCATCATGTGCTGCTGGTTCATGGCTCCGTGATGGCCTGGAAGGAAGAAAGTAGTATCAGTAGTGACTTGAGAGAGAAGAATGAAATACAAAACCCATTCCTGAGCATTTTCTATGTACCAGATAAACAGCACTTACAATAAACCTTCATCCAATTAGCTCATATGATGATCTTCATTTTATAGGTAAACAGGACAAGGTTTAAGAGGATGAGCAAGTTAACCAAAGTCACACTGACAATAAGGGGCCAAGATAAGATTTGAACTCAGTTCACCTGACTCCAAAACCCATGCTCTTTTCATTATACCAGACTGCAGCAAGTAGACATGAGAAAAGTGCAGACAAAACAGGGGTTTTTTTTTTGTTTGTTTGTTTTGTTTTTTTATAGTTGGTTCTGCTCCAATACATCTGGGCAACAAACTGGCTCACGTAAGAATAGTAAAGAGAATGATGTCAGTGTACTATTGACGTCAGATTGGGTCATACTGAATTTTCTACAGCAAGTTCATTTTTGAAGTGAACACAGAAAACAGTGAACTACAATAAACCATGGAGAAAGAATTAACTCTACAATTCCTGCTCTACCTGCATTCCTCTTGGATCACTCTGGCCTCTGTCTGATCTTCCCAATTTCAGTGCATTCTGCCCGTGTCTCTGTATCTTGACAGACCCTTTCTAAATCAGTTTCATTGTTTTTAAAAGTAGAGATTGAAATTTACTCATAGAATTCATTCTTTTATTAGTGAGTAAGCATATCTTTTTTGTTTGAAATTTTTTTACTGGATCATTATCTTTGTTAGTACTGAGATGACAAAATTTTTACTAGTCTCCTAGAACTTTTAATGTAAAATTATATAAAATGCTGAAGCTTTCAGTAGATCATGGTATAGCAAAAATAAATGCCTGCATGCTTTTTATTTAACAAAAACTTTTAAAAAAAAGTCCTTACCATACCTCAGGGACTAATTTATGTGATTTCCAAATTACCCTACTTTACGCCTCGTAATAACCCACAGAGCTAGGTAGTATTCTTAGTACCCTTTTACTGACAGGGAAGCTAAAGTAGGAGGGTTCAGAAGCTTGATCAACATCTCATAGCTATTAAGTGGTAAAGGACCAGGATTCAAACCCTGGAAGTCTGGCTCCATAGTGTGAACTAACGTATCACGCCACCTACAAATTACTAGGTGAGTGCTAATAAAATATAAGATCTTTCCCCTTTATCAAAGCACGTGTCACTTGGTCTCACTCCTTCTTCACTACTGTCTGGCACACAGGTCTCTGTAAGTTTTAAGGCAATCTCCATCCTCCACCTTACCTTTTCTTTCCCTTACCTTTTCTTTTAAGTAAAGGGTGGTGTGGTATATGAAAATAACAATGGACTCTGAATCAGAAATAAGGCCTTGAGTCTTGGTTTGGCCATCTATCAAACTGGGTGGCCTGGGGAAGTTCTCTTTTCTTCTGAGCCCCTGTTTCCTCATCTAGGTGATCCTTAAGGATCCTTCCAGCTCTAACAATGTGCTTCAGTCCCCTAGTTAAATATAACTTTCCCTATATTTAGGAACCTAGGAGGAGGAAAAAAGCTTATCAACTAGGAAGTCCTCAACTTACCTCCTCTGTAAGAAGTATCCCTAGCTGAGGGAACTCCATTGGAGTGAATGGAGCAGAATCTACAGGAGCTAATCAAAGTAGGTTCCCTAAAGCCCAATAACCTGCCAGTGTCCTATCCTCTCACAGCTACTCTGTCCCCAGGCCCCCAACAAAGAATTTACTCCTTTCTGAAGCAGCATCATTGATTGTTGGGACAGCTTAAGCTTTTTATAAAGAATTTTACATTTATTTTTATTTGTGCAATATATTGTACATAATAGGATTTATTGTTGCAAATTCATGCATGCACACAATATAACAATACAGTTTCATACCCTAGACCTCTCCTTCTCCCTTTCTCTGGTCCTTTGGTTCTATAGGTCTCCTTTCTATTTATATGAGACCACATACCTTTTTTTTTTTCCTCTGTAAATGTCAACATATGAGAGAAAACAAACACTTGACTTTCTGCAGCTCAAGCTTTTCAAGAGTAAACGCTGAGCACCAACTGCAACAAACAAATACATACACTTACCTGCCATCGTTGTTCCTGGAGTGCTGAGTGCCTGTGGGATATGAGGATAACCAGGGGGTGGCATCACTGAAGGAGGGAGATTTTGCCTAGAGTCTATGTACAAGTTTCCTAATCAGATTAAATAGCAGAAAAAAAAAATTTACCATAAATCAAACAAATAAAGCATTAAGATCTTAACAAAATTATGACCTAAAACTTAACAGGTAGGGTGAGAAGGGAGAAGGAAGAAAAACCACTCTTTTCTGATGCTAAAGCTCTGTAGAAGATGGTACTGGCCTTTTGAACAGCCTTCTAGGCTGGGTGGTGTATACTGGCAGTAATTCTGGCACTGCCACTAATTCTCTGTAAGCTCAGAAGCAAGTTTTATCTATTGCTGGTGTCACACACCTCATCAATTCACAAGTGTTTTTATACTCATTACTTTATCTGATCTTCCACTAAGCCCGCAAGGAGAACAAGATAAAAAGCTACTATTCCTTTTCTACAGATGAGCCTTTCTGAAGCTCAGAAAGGCTAACCTGATTGGACCAAAGACACGAGGTTGACAGGAGCTAAAAGAATCCAGATCTCCTAACTCATGAATTCTTTCAACTATTGCCTAGTTCTCTATTTCTCTGATTTTCTCACCCCAAAGCAGCCTAATCATGTGTGTTTAAGATTAACAAAGTCACTGAGACACACAAAGTAATAGTAAAGATCTGCACAAGATAAAAATGCTACACCAAGCAAAGGTGACTAAAAATGTATTACTCTGAAGTGTGGAAATGTGTGTAACAGATCTTATTCAAATGATATTCAAGAAAATTCCTAATGTATTTTCATGGACAGAATCCATGGAGTGTAATGGCTCCAAAATGTTAATTACATTGTATTTTGATGCAAAATAAACCGGGAGGGGGAGAAAACATCATGTTTCCCCCCACCCCACTCTAACTCCTAGGGAAGAAGGACAATAAAAATTGGTTCACATTGTGAGGAACACCTGGAATTTTAGAAAGGCTGCTTTCATAAGGGTTTCTAAAGTTTCATACAAATAACACTAGAACTAGTTTCATTATAGCATTGCTAGAAAAGACAACAATTTTTCCAGAAGAAATTAAAAAGGCAAGACGATCCTCAATCACGCACCCCCAAATTAAGGAAAAGCACACTGACTGGCTGCTCACAAGTTTTCACCTGCCACAAGAAGGTCAGACCTGATCAGGCCCAGGCTTGGCTTAAGATGGTGTCAAAGACCTAACCCAATCCAACCCAACCTTTGACCATACAGATGGGGAAACAGAGCCAGAGAAAAAGAAAGCCAGAACCAGGAATAGGGCCCAAGACATCTAATTCCTAGTCATGCATTCCAAGATAACATTCCTTTTAGACTAAAGCTCACAGTTGGAACTGAGCTCTTTAACTGAACATACTGATGATTTAGGAAAAAAAGACAGGAGAATTTTTTTTTAAAGTTACAACTCTAGTATTCTTGGAGGGGGTAAAAAAAATACTGTCCCTAAGTGCTCATCAGTCAACACATGCATGGCTAATGCACTTTCTAAAGCATGCACCAGGTCGGGGAAGCCACGCTACTAACAGTAATATGGTCAATCATACATTAACATTTTCCAGACTCTGTCCTACAAAATCTTAGCTCTCTTTTTACACATCCTCAGAGTCTAAGCCACATCCCAAAGACAAAATTGATTTTTTATTGGAGATTAATATCTTTTAATGGCTTTGAAATTCTGACTTTAAAGGCAGAGGGGATGGGAATTAAGAGAGGGTTATAGGAATAAATAGAAATCTACATTAAACATTCTAAACTATTTTTGAAGTTCTGTCATATTTTTATTACTTTTATTTTCACAGAGAAATTTTTATCATTTCTCATTTTTTCTATGGTCCCATTTTAGAGCCTGAACAATGAAAACCTGACATTATGTCTACTCTCCAAGTAAACTTGGAATTTGTTAGCAACATAATAAGTTGCCTAAGAGTGAATTTCATACAAATGAGAGATAAAAATCAAGAAGATTCCTAAGCCCATACCTGTTCCAATGTGTTGGGAAGGTTTTGTTGGATGCATGGCACCATGACAAACATTTTGCTGAACATTACTCTGTGAGTGGATAAGGCCAGTTTGTGTAAAGAACTGATTAAGAGAAGAACAGAGATCAGCAAACTGAACCTGATCTAAAGACCAGTTCTTCAGATCTGCCTGTCTCATACTCTCCATCAGACCTACGAGGAAAGCATTTGAAAGACAGTTAGCAGAGTTCTACAAATGATGGGATGAAAACAGCAAGGTACTATTGTTCTTATCCCTTAAATTTCCAATGACTCATTTTAAATTTACCCACGCAATGAGGAATGAGAGATTACTCAAAGCACAATTCTTTTAAATACAGTCAAACTTCTTTCAGAACCCATCCATGACCCTCTGCCACATCAATTGGCCAAATATTTTATTATGAATTTTACAAAGTGTTCTTTTTAAGCATACTACTATCTGCAAAAGAAATGCCTTTACATGAGACGTTTCTACAAGGAAACATAAGGTTCCAGACAAAACAACCATGTATATATAAGAAAGAACCAGTACTCACCTTGGAACTGGGAAAGGTCTACATCTGACCAATTAACACTGCTGGCAATTCGACAGCTTTCTTTTAGCATATCAAGTGTTGCATACCAATCATTAGAAACACCTATAAAGTAATATTGACAATATTGTAATTCTCAAATAATGAGAGTTTTAAGAGTATGTTAAGAGAAGGCAATGAGCTGACCTTATTTCTGACACTGTTTTGATCCCTGTCCAGTCTTTTAAAAGAAAGGGAAATGTACCCAGTTTACCAGGTGTTAGGACAATCTGCTCTGTGAGATAGGTAGAAAGGGTATAATTTCTCTCCATTTTACAAGTGAAAGAAACTGAACCCAGAGAGGTGGTTTTTACAAGGTCCCTATGATGAATCTAACACTTGAACACAAGTCTTCTAACTTAGAGTTGGCAGCCTACAAACTGTCATAACACCTTGTAACATCAAACTTGATGCTGTTCTTTTCATTTTTTTTTATAGGACCAAGCACAAAAAGTTATGCAAACCAGTACTTCCTTCTAGTTGTTTCATTTTCCTGTCTTGTTATAATCTTAAAAGACATGCTCTTCCTCACCCACTGAGAAAGTCACACATGCAGGAGCAATACATAGTATAATTTAATGCACTATTGTCTTAAGAGGGATGGGCCACCTCATATAATAATAGTGGATGCTTCTTAAAAGGCAAACTTAGGAGAGAAAGAAATGCTTTAACATAGTCCTCTGCCAAGGTAGTGAATGAGAAGGCTGAGACTTCTGTAAGAAATGCTAATGAATCCAGGTCAGGACATTTCTAGTTAGAAATGATGTCCTCTGCAGAATGTGACATCATCAGGAGAATTTAAGACTTCACACTCTACAACAAAGTGGGCACTGGGCAGGGACCATGAGAAAAGAATTGTCCTCAATGAGAAGGTGTTAAATAGAGGAAGAAAATCATCCATTTAGGGATAGCTGCTAAGTTACTGTTTTTAGGATTACTTCTAAAAGGATAAAGGCGAGAGCTAATAAAAAAGATTGTTTTAAGAAAAAAATCTCACAGAAACTCTCAGTTATATCAACTTTTGGTTACTTAAAAAATTCTTCCAATATGGGTTTTTAAAAATAAACAATGAACCAGAGACAACATGACCCACCCTTTTTCCCTCAAGAACCCATAAATTCAGGGAGAAATTTGTTGGAGGAAGAGAATTTAATTAATGCCCCAAACAAGCCACAAACATTCAAGTCTATCATACTCAGATCCTCTAGTCTAAGAACTTTTCAGATAAGAAAACCAAGATTCAAAGGAATTTTATGATTAAAGTCACCTAGGTAATAGATAGCCAAAGCAGTACTAGAATCCAGATCTCTTAATCAGAAGATCAGAGTAGCACAAAGGCTTACTGAAACAATAGTATGCTAGGAACTAGGGCATTCTTGCCATGACTGATTCCACCCTCACATACAATGGGGGTAGCAAGAGGAGGGCTCCTTTGATAAATGCTTATTTGATAAGCCATACTAATAATATAAACAATGCAGAGATAGTAGGGGAGCATACCCTACCCATTCAACTTAGTAAATGTCCACTGATTTTATTCCTTTTAAAATAACCGCTCACAGGCTTCAAAGTCAGGCAGGTCAGGATATAAAAACCACTTATACCACTTAATGGTAATGTGATATTGAGGAAACTTGTACTTTTCCTATCTATAAAATGTGATGATTTGGGAGGATAATGAGATATTGCCTAGTACATAATGAGCACTCAAACCACTTCTATTCCTTTCTTGTTTCCTCCCTATTTAAGATAACCTGCTTAGTCCATTCTTTCAAACAAAAATGAATCATTTACAGGGATGAATTATTGTCACAACTGTAGTAATTATTCCTTCCCACAGTGAAGTCTATTTCTTCCTGGGCAAGCTACCACTGGCTAATAGACTACCAAAGGCACATCATAAATTGTTCTCAGCTCTAACAGTACCTTTTTATTTCCTGGCAATCATTAGACTAAATGAAAAGGCAGGTATGACTGAGTACCACAGACTTCTGCTGATGCCCAATCTCTACTCATTAGTCAATCCCCATAATCATATTAAGGAAAGGCTTAAATTTCTGAAAAACATACTGGTATTTAAAGGCAGGCAATAGTAACTGACTTGACCCTAAAGAAGTTTAAATGCTTATTTTTATATAATTTTTTTCTCTAGGTGTATATCTAAAAATAATTTCAAGATGTTTAGGAAATATTCCACTAAAGCAAGAACTATTTGCATTTTGGGAGAGGACTGAACCCAGGGGTGCTCTACCACTGAGCTACACCCTCAACACTTTTTATTTTGAGACAGGGTCTCACTGAGTTGCTGAGACTGGTTTCAAACTTGTGATTCTTCTGCTTCAGACTCCTGGGTCATTGAGATTACAGGCAGGTGCCACTGCCCCAGTTCACTATTTTTATTTTACCTTTAGAATATACTTAGAATTACTAACCAGAAAAAGAAAGTCAAACAAAATACTTAAACATCTGTTTGAATTTCTTTACCTTATCTCATAATTCTTCCCCCAAAACTTATAAGAGACTATATCTAAACTCATTTTCTTTACAACAGTCCAAGTGCCTAAAATGATGATCAATTTTTAACTGGTGGATAAGAACCAGCGCTGTCTAGTATTTAGAAATATTCCTTCCAAGACAAAGATCTCATCAGAAAATATATCCTATGCTTGTATAATTTGATCAAAATAGATTCCACTGTTATGTATATCTAAGAAGAACCAATAAAATAATTTTTAAAAAATCCCAGTAGTTGGTAAGAGATCAGCTAGACAAGCTGAGGGAAGGACCTGACACATGTATTTGCTAGAGAGCAAACCCAGGGCCTGTGTGTCTGCTAGGCAAGCAATCTTGACACTGAGCTATCCTTAGGCCCTTTATATTTCTTATGTTGCCCAGGATGGCCTCAAACTTGTAATCCTTTTGCCTCAAAGCACCCACACAGCCAGGATTATGGACATGCGCCACAACTGCCTGAAAGGACCTGTACTTTGCATTCACCTTGTAGTCCATTCCATGGCACTCCCTTGGAGTTCCATAGTGCAAAGATTGTCTGGCTTTGAACAATGTCAGTGAGGTACCTTGCCAGAAACCATCAACACATACCTTTCTTTTTTTCCCTTCAGTACTGGGGATTGAATAGAGGAGTGCTCCTCTATCACTGAGCTGAATTTCCAGCCCTTTTTAAAATTTCTCTTTTGAGCAAGTGTCTTGCTGTATTGCCCATACTAGCCTGTAACTTGTGATCCTCCTGTCTTAGCCTCCTGAACAGTTGGGATTACAGGTATACGCTGCCACACTCAGCTCGTGAAGATTTATTTTAAGAGCAACAGATTTGGGGGGACAGGAAGTGGGGGCAGGATATAAATAATGTTTTTTTCCTTTACAATCTTTCATCCTATGAGATCAAATACTTGGCAACAATAAGAAGAGGAGGTATAGGCATGAATAATTATATGAAAAGTGTTAGTCTAGGCATTTTGCATCTATATTCTCAAATGATTCTCATAACATTGTACACCACAGAATTTTAGTTTCATTTTTATACGCAAGCTAATAACAAGACAAAAGAAGTTAAGTAATTTGCCCAAGGGTACAGCCATACTGAGGATTAAAATACAGGTCTTTCTGACACAAACCTGTTCTTTTAGAATCACACTGCATCACAAGAGATTAGAAAGACTATTCATCCCACACACTCCTTTTTTGGGGGTACTGAGGGTTGAACCTAGAGGCACTGTACCACTGAGCTATATCTCCAGACCCCCACCGTTGTGGTCTGGCTAAGTTGCTGATCAAATTTATGATCCTCCTCTCTCAGCCTCCTGAATCACTAGAATTGCAGGCATGTGCCACTACACCCAGCTTCCATTTTCTTCTCAAAGTCTCATTGGAAGCAGTGGCCAAAAGAATAAGCCTATGAGGGTTACTGAGTTTGGCTATGATACCATAGTATAATTCTTTTTTTTTTTTTTTTTGGTACCAGGGATTGAACTCAATCAACCACTTAGCCCTAGCCCCAGCCCTATTTTGTATTTTATTTAGAGACAGGGTCTCACTGAGTTATTTAGCGCCCCGCAGTTGTTGAGGCTGGCTTTGAACACACGGTTCTCCTATCTCAGCCTCCTGAGCTGCTGGGATTATAGGCGTACCCATCGTGCCTAGCTCCATAGTAAATTCAAACTGGGAAAATCTCCAGATCAACTTATAGGTTAAACGAGTTGCAACTATAGGATTACAATAAGTAAACACAAAAGGAGACAAGTGAAAGGGGTTTGAAATAAATGCTACATGAGGCCCAAATAACAAAGAACAGATCTTAATTCACAGTTAGCCATATACATGCCAGTAGATGAAAACTTACCAGAATTACAGGATACCTGTTGTGGGGGTGGGGGTGCCTGATGTGTTAACGTCTGATGCTGATGATTCGGATGGTGCTGTATGTGTTGATGTGGAGAGGGGTGCTGAGGGTGAGTGGACTGGAGCTGGCTGTGTTGCTGTGGGTGTGGTGCCGTGTGCTGGGGACGCTGTGGATGCTGTGGTAAACCATGCGGTCGATGGGGTGTATGTGGAGATGGCTGTGTGTGCATCTGGGGGTGGGACAGTGAGACTTGTGCAACAGAATTACTGCCTGTGGTGTTGAGGCCACTGCCATGACTGTTGGTCAGGTTGCTTTGGTTGCTGTGTGGGTGAGAGCTCACTGTACTGCTAGGAGAGTGCTGATAGGAACACGAAGTGTGGGACTGCTGGGAAGATTCAGAAGGGATGTTCATCAAACCTACAAACAGTCAAAGAGAGCAACATCATTCACGGTCAGATTTCAATTGTACTGTATGTCAAACATCTGCAAAATTTTTAGAAAGCAAAGCATTCCTGTCTTAGGAAGCAACAGTGGTTCTGTTTAACAAGTGTTTATAGAACATCTCAAACACCAAGCTCTGGGATTACTGATAAGAGTAAAAAACAGCATTTCCTGCCCTGAGTAGTGCATGGTTTAGAGAGAGAAAGACATTTAACAAGATTATGACCCACGATTTAAGTACTTAAGCAAAAGTATACAAAGGATTACAATAGTTTAGCTCCTTGTCTATTTAGCTAAGAATGGGCTAGAGATACAGAGAGAAGTCTTCCTTGGAAACCCAGTGTCTGAGTTAAAGTCTTCAAAGCTGAGTAAATACTGGGGAAAACATGGAAAGGTGTTGAGTCACATTCAGGATGTTTCTCTATGGGTATGAAGATCAAGACTTTGAAGATAAGGTGAGAAATAAAGCCTCGTTATTTCATATTTTTTATCTCTGACTACTCCAAAAACATTATATCCTAAGTGGCTAACGTCCCTAAGACTAAGCAAAAGAGCCACCTCCACTCTTCTTCATTATTCTATGGAATATTCTTGAAGTACATGGAGTTAAGGGGCTAAAACTGCATACTTTATATTACCAGAAAGTAAAGGATCAAAACCTCTCCACTGTTGTTTACTAACTTCTATGAACCACAATTATCTCACCTCTAAATGGGCACAGTAATAGTACCCACTTGAAAGAGTTGTGAGGATTACATGTCTTGGTGCAAATGCAAGAAGAGCTCAGTACATGTTAGTTGCTATGAAAATGATTAGGTCAGAAGTGCCTGATGTTAAATAATGCATGTCTGGTTTGAAGTAGTTAGTAAATCTTACTGCAACATTTGGTTCTACATAGCTAGGCTATTTTCATATCCCAAAGGACAGTCCATACAATGTTTTACTGCACCAAATATAAAGCATTCTCTATTGGAGGAAAAAATTTTTTTCAAAAGATATTTATCAGTGAATAAAAAGAATCAAGAGTTTTTTAACAATGATTTTGTTCTCATATTTCTAGTTAATAATAAAACTGTACTTGGGCCCAGTGAAAGCAAAACAAAACAAAACCTGACAAGTTAAGGTTCTGATGGTAGAAGAGTTAAAAAATTCTTGGGGCTGGGGGTGTAGATCAATGGCAGAGTGCTCTCCCAGCAGGCATGAGGTTCTAGCTTTGGTTCCCAGGACCAGAAAGAAAAAAAAAAAAAAAAAATTTCTATCTTGGCCTTGGAAAATTGTCATTTATGGGGAACCAAAGGGTTATTACACAGGAAGATGAAATAAAAAATTTATTTCTAATAAAATTCTAACATTCTAAAATTGTGATAGAACTGATAGGTGACCTACATCATATTTTTAATCTCAAATTATTTTTAAATAAAGTAAAACAAAGCAAAATATCTCCCCAGAAACCCAAAGTTGCTTTTTCTGAAGTCAGGGAAGGAAGCTGCTAGATTTCCCTCTCCATCTGCACATTTCTCCTCCTTCACCTGCTAAAACCTTTATAAAAGCCAAGGGCTCTGAGGGGAACAATATAAAAACCCCTGACTAGTCCAATCCCCATTTTATAAATGGGGATCCTGAGGTATGGAGAGGTGGAATTATGGTATAACCTGCACTAGAACCCAGAATTCCTAACAATGCTCCTTTCTAAAAATAGTGCGATAAGATGGAACTATGGACTTCAGAATTTATCACCATTGTTATTTCAAAATCAGTATTTTTCTATTATATTATGAAGGCTGGATATGTTTAGAAAAATCTTACATTAGTTCTTTTTATACTCTCATAGATAAAACATTTAAGACAAAATTTGAGAAAACATGACTCTTACTTCAAAATTACTGAACAAAAATACAATTTGTATACAAGCTATCATATTCATCAATTAATGTATAACATTAGTATATAACATTAACTTTTATATCTGACAAATAAGCATTAAAAAGTAAACTATAAGGACAAGGACTTTTGTCTATTTTGTTCATTGTTATCAACAGGTAAATTTGGGGTGCTATGGTTTAAATGTATACTTCATTCAAAATTCATGTTGAAACTCAACCCCCAAGGTGATATACAATATTAGGAGTTAGGGCCTTTAGGAGGTGGTTAGGAATTAGTGCCTTAAAAGAGCTCAAGGAAACTAGCTAATTCCTTTCTGCCCTTCTCTCTCTTCTGCCATGTGAGAATGCAGAATTCAGCAACATGTGTGAACATAGCTAGAAGGTGCCATCTATGAAGTACAATCCCTCTCCAGATACCAATCTACCTTCATCTTGGATTTTTCAGCCTTCAGAAACTTGTGAAAAATAAATTTCTATTTATAAATTTCTCTCTCTTGGGTTATTTTGTTATAGCAACAGGAAAGGAATAAAACATAGGGTATAAATAGTTAACCTGACAATTAACTTGGAAATGCTTCAGTAGTATAGTTCCCAACAATTTCTGACTAATATTCTATGTGAGAAAAAAATACAACATTTTGACCCTAACAAATGACTGACTAAAATTAAACCAGTTATTAATGTGACAAGAATACACTATAGCAATAATCTAACATCTGATGGGAATGCAATACTATATACTACCTTTCAGGATTAACATCTGATTTTAGTATGTTGTGTAAAATGATTCAGATCTACCACTAGCTAGTATATTCACTTGTAAGTAGCATTCATAAAACCACAAACTTCATGCTACTAAAGTCCAATAGCTACCCCTTTGTTAATGCTAGTCAGAACAGAAGCAAGGCCCATTCATTCTTGTGGTGCCTCATTCACCAAACACTTCACATTCCAAATATCACTAATTAATCATGACAGTCTTTCCCACATGGTATAGATACAGTCAGAATTTGTCAACTTAGTGCTCCAGGACACTTTAGTAACTAAAGTTGGCATACAAGATGAAATTTTTCTGCCATTCCTGTGCCTGACTAAATATACACAGACTAAACACATACAGAGCATAGTGACAGCACAAAAGGCAAAAGGAAATTATCTGATCCTGAATGTAATAATAATATCTAAAATTAAGAAACTACAACCCCTGTTGTGTGAAAATAATTAAAAGACCATTTCTCCATAAAATTCATGTTACAAAAAAGATATTTGAAAAAACTCACCTTGTTGACTAAGTGACTGCTCAAAAACTGACTTATAAAGGCTCCGAAATGAGGCACTAAGATCTTCAAAATTATATTCTGAGAAAAGTAGTTGCTTGTCTCGTTCTGGAAGGTTGTATTGTGGCTGCTGCTGAGGAGTTAATGATTGAGAGACTGGTTCTGGATGGTTTGTCACCTAACCAAAAAAAAAAAAAAAAAATATATATATATATATATATATATATAAAAAACTAACTTGGTGGCTTTATATTGCAATTGGTTTGTTACATGACACATTTAACAGAAAACATGAGTGTCAACATTCAACACTGAAATCCAAAAGAAATCAAATGTCTTTTGGACACTCTCTAGCTGGCGGTACCCTTATGGGTAGAGCAAAATCATTAATGCGGATCTTAAAGAACCATAGAAATCTAATACAACTTCCACATTCAAAGAAAAAGGGGGGAAAATGATGCCAAAGATGATACAAATATAATGAGTTAAGAGCTGAAACCTTCCATTTCTGTAGAATTATCTTGATTTCTACAGAAACAATTTGGTGTCAAATTCTATTACACTATGAAGCTACTAACATTTCCTTCATTTATACAACTATTCTTTAAGAAAATAAACTCAAATACCATGAGTACTGTGAGCAGATGTGTGGCATTGCCCAAAAAAGCATGGAGCTTTAATATGCCTAACTCTTCATTTCTAAAAGAATTTTTATTTTTAATGAAATTGAAGGTAAATAAGAAATGAAGAAATAAAAAACAAAGGAGGTACTGGGAACTGGCTCAGTGGTAAAGCAGGCTGTGAATGGGAATCTTATTTAGGACATGGCTCCACCATTGGCCCCTGGTGACCTTATCAGTCACCATGAACACCATATGGGCACTGTACAATGGGAGGACGACTTAAACCTTAGGGGAACAGCTTAATTACCTTGGAACATGAGATAACAAGCGGTCTTACAGAGCAAATTCTCATTTGCTCTCCTGTCTTGTGTGAAGTGACCACGGGGCAGCTTTGCATCTTTCTCATCTGTCTCCCAGGAAAGGTACAGCTATCTGTTCTTCCACTATAGAGTGACTCAGTACTTTCTGTAGTCTGTCATTTCTATTTACTGGTTTTGTGTGGTTGTGTGGGATGCAGGGAACTGATACTATGATGATCTGGCTTACATGATGATGACTACATATTGTATATTACTTACACAGATTCATTATATACTTAGAGTAAGTCTTGCATAGACTTCAAACAGTCTATATAAGTAATAAAACCGCCTCATTCCATGAGGATTCACTATCTTTACAGGTTTAATTTGTACACCTGTGACAAACCCAAGGAGCAGCAGCCACTACCACTCTTTCTTAAGGATTACCTAACCACTTGACATCTTGTTATTAAATGAAAATATAGTCGACAATGTCTACCTTTCAATAGGGAAGCTTAACCCATTTAAAAACCCATTTAACAAGTATAACAGACTTGTTAGTTTTCACTTTTGTCACCTAGTTCTATAAATGTTCTGTAATGTTTTCCTTTTATTGTATTTTGTGATATTGGACTCTGTATACTTAGATTTCTATTCATCTCAAGTTTTTTTGTACTTAACAATTTAAAATCATTAAATTTTTGCTTAGTTTGCATCAATGCTCCAAATGTTCTTTTTTCTATCATGACGCCATCAGGACTAAGTCTTTAAATTAATTCATTTTGGGTGGGTACAATTTGTTATTCCAAATCTACACCCTCAAAACTGTACAGTACTCCATTATCTGCTAACACTTAGGAGAACTGAAGATAAGCCTGATTTGTGTTTCTTTATATGTAACTTTTTCTTCTGTCAGGATATTTATAGGAATGATTACTTTTCAAATTTTTAAGTTTGCCACAATGTATATAAATACAAATTTTTTCCTACTAATTTTTCTTAGAACTCAAGATCTCTTACTGAAAACTGACTCTGTACGACCTTTTTGGGTTTCTTCAGCACGGACACTTAAGATTCTAGTTTTCCATATTTATTGTCTTCTTTTACATATTTTTATTCCCTTTTCTGTTTCTTCTGCATTCTGAGAATAATATTTTTCCAAAACACTTAAGGTAATTTTGAAGAGTAAAATTTATTTTTTCTTACATTTAATGTGAACTTTAATTCTGCTGAGTTTTTGTTTCCCTTGCATTATTTTCCTATCTCAAGTCCCTCCTTTTACATATTTCCTAATGTACTCAGTTTGGAACAAGGAATTATTTGGTGAGATGGAAGTTATACTGATGAACAATGTAGTGTGCAATTCTTACGCTTCATTCTCTGTCCAACTGTAAGGATAGTAGTAGATGTTTGCAAAGAAATATCAGATAATCCAATGATCATGTAATAGGTAACAAATTAGCACACTGGCATTACTTATACACAGGTATAAGGTTCCTTTATAGCATTGTTTTTTTCCCCCCAAAGAAAAATGAGAATATCATCAACTATGATTCACTACAGTATATTTTTTCCCCATTCTAATTGCTTTTTGTTTAGGCACAGAACAGATAAAGTGTTTAATACAGCACAACCATCCACATATTTCTTTCTAACTCAGTAAAATACAAGTACCAAATTAAAATATTACCAAAGTAGAGATCTGCTATACTTATTAAATTAATAAACTGATTAGTGAAAAAGATGTTTCTTTGTTTTTTGGTTTTTCTTTTTTGCATTTTAATTAAATTTGGTTTCGTTCAAGCACTAAATGATTATCCAAAAAGAAGCCAACCTCACTGAGACTTACCGGTGTATAACTATGCACACTCCCAACACTGTTCAAATTAACAGATGCCAAACTCTGGTCTGAGAGACTGTTGTTAAGGCTACTGCGTGGGCTATCACTACCATCCTGATCAGTATTGTACAATGTTACCTGGAATGAAAAGAAGAGCATCAACTGAATAAATAGTTCCTACAATAAAAAGTACTTTTACAGCAATTCTACAAAAAACACAATTGAGCAGGCATGTGGCAAGGAGATAAAACATCAGTGGTCTTCCCTATTAATCAAATTCCATGCTTCTCATTTTTAACTCCATATTCTTCATGAAATAATTTGCTCAATACTCTTCAACTAAAGGTCATGTCTGTCTAGAAGTACATAAATTCAATTTACCAGGCAAAATTTATTAACAACACAAAAACCTAATTAATAATTAACAAAAATTATGCCTATAATAAGATTATAGATTTTTACTGTTAAACATTTCTATAATGTACACATTTATTTTTGTTTAAACTTTAAACTCACTGTTCTATCAAAATCTTAGGCATGAAAAACACCAAACAAACAAAAAAAACTCTAGGATTTAAAAAAAAGAATCATACACACCAGTGTTGATGGTATTACAAATTAGAAATAATGTCCAATATACACATAAAACCATAAATATGCGATCTAATTTTAAAAAATAATATGCTAATGTACACATTAGATGTGAACGACTGGATGTTAAATTCTTAACAATGGTTAACTGGCAGGGGCTGGGAACTGCTGTAGACTTTTGTCATTGATAAGGTATATTAGTACAGTTCTTCAGTTTATCTATAATAATCATTGTAGTTTTCAATTAGAAAGAAAGCTAACAGAAAACTAGCCATACATGTCCTTCAAGGTTCTGTTCAGATGCTAATCTCCACTTTTCCTTCTAATACTTACTCTTCCACAAGAACAACTGATAAATTTGCCTCTATGTTCTAACTAATTTGTAGCAAATTTTTATCTGCCACTAGACTATTACCTTCTTGAAATCTCCATAAATAACTGAAAACAACATACAGCTTTCTGCTCTATACGCAGTTATTTACTAGTAAATTTTAATAAATCTAACTGTCTGGCTTAATAGAAAACAGTGAGATTTTCAAATTTAGCAACTAATTTAATTGATCATCCTCTCTGTGCTGAAAACAGGGTTATGCTCAATGTTCATTAACATTTGCCAAAAAAAGAAAAAGAAAAGCTGAACACATGAAAAACTAGGTACATATATCTCTATACTGAAGGCAAAAACCAAACTGTCCCACATTCACATGTGCTAGAAATAAATGTCTAGGGAAAAAAAGAAAAAAATAATAAAGAAAATTCGGGCCAAGATTTTTCTGGAGAATAACTACAGTATAAATTTCACAAAACAAACCCTATAGAACCCTATGAATAATTTAAAAGCTATAAAACATTAACAACAAATTTCAAACATCCCATGGTCATTTTCTCAGCTGCTCATTCTCTCCTATTCATGCTCAGTACCTACCACTCAAGCCAGAAATACTTCATCATTTTGGACAACTCCTTTTGTTTTACTTGGATAGAACATAAACATTTTTTCAATATAAAAAGAGTAAATTGCACAAATTATTTTATTTTTTGCAAGATGTATATCCCACACAATCACTACCAGATCAAAGTAAAGACTAGTACTTCTCAAACTTTGATCTCCTACCTCTTTCTTCAGTCTTAAAAATTAAGGAGCCAAGGGGGTTTTGTTCATATTAATACATCTATCAGAAACTGGAGTATCTGAAAGTATAACTTTAAAAATTCTCAATTAATTCATGTAAAAAAAATTACAAGACCAATTTACATGTTAATATGAACATATGTTCCCCAATAAATAAGTAAAATGCAAAGAGTAGAACTGTTTTACATCTTTATAAATCTAACTGTCTGGCTTAATAGAAAACAGTGAGATTCTCGTAGCTGCTTCCACATTTAATCTGTTCCAGAGTATTGTTTGAGTGGAAGTACAGAAAGAAAACTTGGTAAAGAGAGGAATGTTTTAATCAACTTTACATATAACTGTGGATACCCTCCCTTGATACTCCCAACACACAACAAATGTTTGTTTTGGCAGTACTGGGGCTTCACATTGAGCTACATCTCTAGTCCTTTTTAATTTTCATTTGAGACAGGGTCTCACTAAGTTGCCAAGCTGGCCTCAAACTTGCAATCCTCCTGCTTCAGCCTCCTGAGTCACTGGGATTACAAGTATGGCTACTACATGGCTCAAGTGGCAATTTTTAAAAGATAAACTGCAATGTGCAATATGAAACCATGGCGATAAATTTTTTATGCTCTGTTCCATTAAAATACACTGTTCTGCTTGTACTCTGAATGGACCATTTATCCATGCATATTTTTTATTTATTTTTTATTCTAATTTGTTATATATGACAGCAGAATGCATTACAATTCATGTTACACATATAGAGCACAATTTTTCATATCTCTGGTTGTATACACAGTACATGCACACCATTCATGTCTTCATACATGTTATCCATGCATAATTTTATAACATCATATATTGGTCATTTTAAAAATAATGATTTGCCAAATTATGTAGACCTTCCCTATGTTGATGTATTTCATCTTACAACATCAAAAATTAGACTTCTTAACATCATCCCAATCTCATTAGAAAAATCTTTTTAAAAACTAGGAATCAGGGGCTGGGGTTGTGGCTTAGAGGTAGAGTGCTTGCCTAGCATGTGTGAGGCACTGTGTCTGATCCTCAGCACCACATAAAAATAAAATAAAGGTGTGTCTACCTACAACTAAAAAATGTTAAAAAAAAAAAAAACTGGGAATCAAACTCACTGTAGTGAATATGTCTCCCCAAATTCTCTCCCCCCACACCCCAAAAGCTCAAATTTTACCACAGGAAACAGACATGATCAACTGTTTTCCTTGAAATGACCAGACTCACTTTGTTCATTTTCAAGAAAGTATCTGACAAAGTATTCAAATTAAGTAATCATTGTCAGTTGTTCTTTCAAGTAAAAATAGTGATCTATGAACTCACTAGGCAGTTGAGCTTCCAACTCAAATCTCAAAAATGCTTTTTAAGAAAAGCAACCAATGCATGCCAGTATGTAGTAGAAATGCTTCTTGCATCCTCCCATGTCATCCCATGGTATACTAAAAAGATGTGAACTCAAAGGCTACAACTTAATAAAACTACTTTTACAGGGCTGGGGTTGTAGCTCAGCGGTAGAGCACTCACCTAGCATGCGTGCACCCTGGGTTCGATCCTCAGCACCACATAAGAATAAATAAAAGTATTGTGTCCAGCTATAACTAAAAACTAAATATTAAAAAAAAAACTACTTTTCCAAAGTAAAGTGAGCGTATTTTTTAAAAACTCAGTGTACAGCAGTAAAGAATACAATGACTATATAGTTACATGTTATTGCCTTGATGGATGCCTAAAATGCCATCAGGTGTACACACCATCTCTTTTGCCACAGCAATAAAAATGCAAATACAAAGAAAAAGACAAATAAAATATCTTTTACTAAGAAAACAATTTTGATCTCATGGAATCCCTATAAAGGTCTTGGTTATCCATACATCCACAGACCAATCAAAGTCTGAGAATTGCTGACACACTACAGTACCAGCAGTCCAGAGCCCTACTTGTGCACTCTCACAATCATTCTTCAAAGTTAACTGATGATCCTTCCACATTTCCTGTTCTAGATAACTGCTATGTGGACTTCTATCATTACTGTTAGGATTTCCTGTTTTGGGCTATCTATAAGTGGAATCATATATTGTGTGATTTTCTTTTCACAAAGTCTTGTTTTTCACTGCATTAATATCTGTTCTTAATCTTTACAATTTCTATTGTTTTAAATGAACTTAGGGGTGGAGCTAGTTATGTCTCTAGACACACTGACATCATGTGCAACTTTATTTGCAGTTTATACACTACAAAAATGCTCTACCACTGAGATACATCCTCAGTCCTCCCCACTTTTTTTTTTTTAAAGACAGAATTTTTTAATATTTATTTTTCAGTTTTCGGTGGACACAACATCTTTATTTTATCTTTATGTGGTGCTGAGGATCAAACCCAGTGTGCCGCGCATGCCAGGTGAGCGCTTTACCGCTTGAGCCACATTCCCATCCCCCTCCTCACTTTTTTGACTGAGATACTTAGAGTTTCTTATTTATCTTTCTTTCCTCATATTTTAATGTCACTTAAAGACTTCATTTTTTCTCTACTTTGTTGTAAGGGTGATTATTTCTATGTCTTTGTTCCAAGGATAGAAGCTACACCCTCAGTCCCATCCATCTTTCCTTAAAAATTATTGTTTTATGGGGGGTGGGGTCTAATTGAGAACTTCATTATTTTATTGTTTATATTTAGGTCTTAAATCCACCTGAAATTGATTTTATACACAATATGTGCTTGTAGTTTTATTTTTCCCCATTGATATAGCACCACTTAATTCTGCTCTGGGTCTCTTCTTATGCCAATACCACACTTAACAATAGTTTTCTGCATGAAAATTATACATCTATTTAGTTATACCTCCTTTGTTTTACCTCAGTAATTTTTAGTTTTCTATAAAGTTCATCCTCAGTACTTAATGTTTTTGAATTGCTAACATAAATGCTACCTTCTAAATTTTATTTTCTGTCTGTGGTTAGTACGACTGATTCCTAAAATCAAATAGTGATCGTCTAACAAGAATCCTTGCTAAATTTATTTATTAAGGCTCTAAGGCTCTATCTATAGATATCTTTTTAAAAATTATTTTTATCAATGCATTGTAATTATACATTATAGTTGGATTCACTGTTACAGATTTGTACCTGCACATAACAACAACAATTAAAAAAAAAAAAAAAACTAGGCAATTTCATTCCACACTACCTCCCTTTCTTCTCCCTGTTCCTTTTCATCTACTCCACTGGTCTCCCTTCTATTTTCATGAAACGTTCCCCACTACACACACCTTGACACCCCATTCCTTTTCCCTTTAGCTTCCACATATGAGAGAAAACCATGACTCTTAACTTCCTGAAGAAGTTTGAGTTTGGCTTATTTCACTTCACATAATGCTCTCAAATTCCATCCATTTTTCTGCAAATGGACATAATTTCAGTCTTCTTTATGGCTAAATAAAACTCCATGATATATATGTTTAATATTAACATAGTTTTCATAATAAAATAACTCTTTACTTTTAGTAATATGTCTTTTTTTCATTTAAAATATATCTCATAAACATCACATAGTTAAGAGTCTTTTAATTTGGCCTGATAATCTTTTAAATTGAGTATTTAATGTATTTACATTTAATATACTTCCTAATGTAATTAGATTTAAATATTATTTGTCTTTCTTTGTTCCCATTGTTTCCTTCTCTTCCTACTTTTGGATTAGCTAAGGATTTATTATTTTTTTTTATTAGTACTTGTATATTCTTTTAGTTGTTGTTTTTTTTTAAGTAATCCAGAGCAATGGTTTGTAAGGTGTGAAATTATAATCAACAATTTATGACATCACAGAAGTTCTGGATGGTGTTATCTTCCGCCAAAACAAAATTCAGTTTTTTTTCTTGCAAGAATATTCAACTATCATTCTAAAACAGTTGAAACTACTCTATTTTTGTATGCTGCTACAGAACAAAACCTCTGTCCTGACATCTTGAAAACCTAGAGTATTTACCATGGTACTGTCCTTCTGGCAAGACCACGAATTACAAGGAAATTTGCAGGGCTTATCTCAATGTGTTCACCTTTTCAAAGATCCTGGTCCCTGAAATAACTATAAAGTTGTCTTGGTCCCAATGTCTCCTTCCTCTTTTTTATCATGTGCATGACTTGTGTGTGTGTGTGTGTGGGGGGGGGGGGGTTGTATTTTATAGATAGGCAGAAAGGTTTTTCTGATACTAGCTACTCTGTATCTAAAAGGAGATGTCCAAAAATCCATCCCCTTTGACACTACTTTATTGCCTCAAAAAATCTCAGCATTACTACTTTCTAACTGCTTCCTAATAACCACCTATTAGAAATTTCTGATTTCAATCAGACCACTTCACCAGAATTTCTCCAGGCTAGTTGGCCAGAATAGATATGATATTTAAAAGGACAAATTTCTAGGCCTTTTTCATAAGAATAGCGTAAAACTTGGTAAGACAGCATTGAAATTCTGGTATTACCACCAGCAGCAGGGGGGAAAAAAAAGCCCTTCCTAAGTGATTGTGATGTGATGTGATCATTACATAGACTGTCATGTGGGAAAAACCATTACTCTATACATCATCTGCCAGTTTCTTTCCTAAATTGGAAATCTGATTATGTCACTCTGATTATCTGTAAACCTGTCTTCTGTTTATTCATTTTACCAACAAAAAGATTCTATGCATACTACATTACTACAATGGTGTAAATTTGTATGGTATTTGTATTTATGTGTTTGTTGAGCAAGTGAAAGAAAAAGAAAAATAATGCAAGTGCCAGCGAAAGCCAAGACAGAAGAAAGTGTGTGTGAAAGCCAGTGGAGGAAAGTGAGAGTAAGACTGACAATGTGTGAGCGTGAGTATGAGATATGGCTTTAAGAAATTCATTTCTGGTTGGAGAGGAAATACATTCATAAACTAAATTATTTCATGAACTTCCCAGACCTTTTTAGAGTTTTAAGGTATGAGATTAAAATATTACCTTGTAAAGAGTTAAATACTATTTGAAAGAAGAGACATTAGTATCCCACTACCTATCTAATGACCTGGCACAAAGTTTTAACCCTTGCATCACAAAAAATGCAGCAGACTACCATATACTGTTTCTGGGTATGTTCCTAGACCTCAATACATAAATATAGATTGACCACTGTTCCAATGAGCCCTATAAGGTTGCCCAACTATTTATTATATACTAGAGTCTGCTAACTCCCCAGAATTTGACTCTTTTTTTCAACCACATATGAGGAGATGTAACTAAAGTTTTGAAACAAACTGATCCAATAAAATGCTTGCTCAAATATTCTAACAACAGAAACTAGCAGAGTCAAGAACTTAAATTAGTATATAACTTCCCAATAAGCACATTCCAATTTCTCCAGAGAAATATTTTCTTTTAATTTGTGCATACCGTAAAACATTCTGGATTCGGTTTTAAAGCTGCATGTACAGGGTAAACAAAGCTACACCACCTTAAAACTCTATTGTCATTATAAAAGCAAATTAAATGTATTATTCAAGGACATTTAAAAAATGTTTAAAAAATGAAATTACTTTGTTAGTCACAGTGTTGATTGCCAGAGTTGGAGAGGCACTTCCCGAAATAATACACTCCATTCCCAAAGAATCTGAATCTATGCTATATGGAGTTGAGGCCTAAAATATAAGAACAAAATAAATAATTATTATCTCATATATCCAGCAATTTTAACACAATTTGAAGGGATTTCATCAATTCTCCAACATCCGGTTCTGTGCTTTGTTTCTGAAAAATAAGCTACTGAAATGTCTTCTGTTTTATTTTAGTATGCTACTGATCTGATAACACAAAGTCCATTATTACAGCTCTTCTCTAACAACTCTTCTAATGGGCTACAGGATAGGCTGCCAAAAACTATAAACAAACTTCTGTAATGGAGACTGCTAATGGTTCTCTTTTCATTCTTTCCTTTTCCCTTTTAGTGATAAAATTCTAGTTATCTTCTCATGGCTACCCAGTTAGAGACTACCTTCTCCAGATTCATTTGCAGCTAGCTGTGGGCCATGTAACTAAGGTGTAATCAATGGGATGTGAGCAAGAGTGACGTGTGCAACTTCTGCAACACATCTTTGCAAGGGACTTGTTTGTCCTGCGGTCTCTTATTCCCTTTCACTGCAAACTAGAGTAGAGATGGTAATGATAGTCTTGCTTAACCATAAAGCTGAAAATTCCCTGAGAAACACTAGAAAAACACGATTAGAAAGAATCTGGACATCTGAATAACCTTGTGGAACAAGAGTTGTACATCCTTCCAACCCGACCTATCAGCTTAGAATTTGGCCCGAGAGAGAAATCTCGGGTATTATTTTATTGTTCTTACTTTGTGGTTAAGAGTAACTGAAAATATTCTAAATATAAAAGTTCATGTACATTATTTATAAAGATCACATCCTGTCAAAAGTAATACAGAAGGTTTTCTACATCTAGAATTTTGAATTTATAAACATTATGACAATTCATCTCTTATCTGCAAGACACTTTGATTACCTTAGTGAGTCCTCAAAAGTTCAATTTCAATGGTGAAATTAAAGAATAGCAAAGATAAATAACATGTGGCTATGATGTCAATCTCTTATGAATTATCTCTCTGGCAAAATGTACTTATCTTACACATGATACCACCTGGATATGCATTTTAAAAAGATGAAATGGGCTGGGAGTGTAGCTCAGTAGTAGAGTGCTTTCTAGTATGCATGAGCCCTGGATTCCATCCCCAGCACTAGACCAAAAGAAGAAAGATTATAATGAAAGAGCAAGAGAACAATTTTACAGAGACACATTTCAAAGATTAATCACTAAATTCCTCAGCATGAATTTCTTTCATCAGATATCAACAAACTTGATAATGAGCAGGGAACATGATTGAAATGAAAAAGAAGGAAAAAGATGCAAGAGTCCAGCATGAAGGTGCTGGGTATTCATTTAAGAATCAAGTGAAAATGGAAAGGGATTAAAAAATATAAATGGAAGAACCACAAAAATAACTAGGTCTTTGCTTCAATTTTAGTGCCCACCAACTTAGTTATATCTAAATTAACACAGCAGATTACATTTTTTTTGAAAGAGAGAGAGAGAGAGAGAGAGAGAGAGAGAGAGACAGAGAGAATTTAATATTTATTTTTTAGTTTTTGGCACAACATCTTTGTTTGTATGTGGTGCTGAGTATCGAACCTGGGCCGCACGCATGCCAGGCAAGCACACTGCCTCTTGAGCCACATCCCCAGCCCAGCAGATTACTTTAGAAAGCTGCAAATCTTGCGTTCCCCTAACTCAACTGAGTCATCTTAGTCCAAAGTACTGGTTCACTAATTCTCATTCTCCCCCACTGATAGAAAGAGAGAAGCCTGTACTTGGTGATTTCATGCAAATTATTCTATGTTTATGCTTGTTTTCTCACCTATACAAGGATTGTGCCATTTCCTTTAGAGGTTTGTTGCAACCATTAATTATATGATTTATGAAAAGTACCTGAAATACACAATAAATGCTAGTTACTATGATAACCACTAGGATTACAGATGCCAGAATGTGCAAAGGAATACTCAATGGTGATTAATGAAAAAGAAGACAACTTTAGTATGAGGCACAATATTAGTATGAGGCACAGTATTCCCAAACAGATTTGTGGCTTCAGCTATTAGAAATTAGATAGTAAATTTTAAAAAATCCTTTAATTAATATTCTTTCACTTGTATTCCCAGCAACTTGGGAGACTGAAGTAGAAAGATTCCAAGCCGGCCAGCTTCTGCAAGTTAGCGAAACCTCCAAATAAAAAATAAAAAGGGCTGGGGATGCAGCTGAGTTGTAACGTACCCCTGGGTTAAATCCCCAACTTAAAAAAAAATTTTTTTTTTGGATTTATTTTTATCATAGGTGCACTGATTCTGTTATGAACAGGCAACAAGTAGTCTGATGAATAAAGCCAGTGGGTCTAGGCATCCCAAAATGTACTAAAACCATAAAACCAAATTCAGTATCAATGAATCTAATCTGGGTGGCACCAGTCCAGTTTGTAAAAGGTATCTTTTGTCGTCGTGTCAAGTTCCACTTCCAATAAAGCAGTATGATACCCATATAGACCAAACTTCTGTAATTAACAAATACAAACTATAGTGGGGAGGAAAAAAACAGTTATCTAAGGATTCTGAGGAAATAAAGTAGGCAGACTGTGGAGAGAAGCCAGAATTTGGAGAGATCAACATGTGTATGAATTTCCCATTTTGATACAGTTTGGTCCCAATGTTGGGTACTAGAAGCATGGACAGATAATGCTGGCAAGGGGAACCAGAGAAAAGAGACCAGGTCAACTGCCAGCCACCAAACAAAGCAGGAAATCCCATAAGAAATAAAGTCAAAAGAGATCCCACAATCCTGGGTGTGAAACACTACAAACTTCTCAAGCTGACCCCTGAATCATGCATATACAGATTAGGATCAAATCAGAAGCCTAAAGAATCGAATTCAAATTGGAATCCCTACCCATAGAAGGTGAGAGTGAGAACTTACAGTCTGAGTTGAGCTTAACAAAATAAAATTTTGGCTCAAAATAAAATTTAAAAGGATTGGGGATGCCCAGTCTCCAGAACCAAAAGAAACAATGTTTTCCTCTCACATTTAAAAAACTCATGTTTGATTATTTAAGGCAAAAGTTATAAATGCTATCCTTTGAGATTTATGATGTGTGCAGATTTAATACATATTACGATTATGGGGAATGGTGAGGGAATGACTGGAAGATTTCTACATATTTTATGAAGTGATAAAATAATAACTGAATAGACTGCAAAGCATAGGGATATATGTTGAAATCCTTAGCCAAAACATAAATTAAAATAGAACCAAATAATTTAAGACAGAAAAGAGAGAGATAAACTGAAACACAGAGGTCATCAGAAAACATAAGGTTGATCTATATCAACCCTATCAGTTACATGTTAAATGTTTAACAATACTGTGCTAATGAAAAAGCAGAGATTGTCAGAAAGAGCTTTAAAAAAAAAAAAGGTAGGCTCAGTTAAATGTGGCCTGTGTGTGTCATACCCTCAGATACAGAGGAGAAGCAGCCATGGGAGGGAAAGGAAAACTGTCTCTATTCCAGTTGATATAATTATTTATATAGAATAATTCCAGGGCATCTTCAAGCAACTATTGGAACTAATAAGATCAAATATATAAAGTTAATAGATAAAAATTGATTTATACACTGGCACAAGCAATTAGAAAATGTACTTTAAAATCAATTCATAATAACTCAACAGAAAACAAAATATTCAGGGTTAAATCTAACTGGAAATAGGTAAGTCCCCACAATAAAAAAAAAATTTTTTTAAATCTGAGAAAATTAATTGAAATTAATTAAAATAAATAAGAACTAATTAATGGAGTGACATAACATATTCATGGATTAGAAAAAATATTAAGTGAAATTTTCCCTAGATCAAGGACTAAGGACTAGAGTAGAGGAAACTTTGGGGGCGGGGGGGTGATAAAAATGTTCATTTGACATTGGTGTTAATTTCAAAATTGTATAGATGTCAAAACTCTTCAAACTTAAACTTTAACATGCAGTTAATTGTACATGAACTATCCCCCTCAATAGTGTTGTAAAAAAAGTTCTTCCCATTCATTAAAATGAGCCCTCATGAAACTTCTTGATCTACATCTTTAACTGGATAGGATTTCTCCATCTTAAAAATCCTCAGTTAATTCTATCTATACATATCATCTTGGAGGCCACATGCAGTGTCTCCCATGTAATGTTACATATGTTTATTCAACTAAAATATTTATTCAGTTCTATAGCTAAGAGTAGAAATGCAGACTGCCTTCCTTTCTCTACTTGCTCACATCACTTCCTTTAACTTTAATCTTTACTTTCTCAGGCTCAACTGAGAAACTGAGTCATAAAAAAATAACATGGCAACAATCTCAGATATATAGCCAGATGCAGATGATCCTGCCAACTCTTCTCTATTTACCCATCAGTCTTCCAGCTATCACCCTGATTAAACTTATAATCAGCTTTGAATAACAGCACAGGATTTCATTTTTTATTGCTTCTGGTGATCAAACCCAGGGCTGGGCAAGCACTCTATCTCTAACCTACATCTCCAGACCCACAATTTAGCTCTTAACTTCAGGAAAAATTAATGTGCATTTCCTTCATCTCTGTATCAAGGAAAGATAAAGATAATAGCAGATTAAATGTTTTTTCAAAGGCCATGTTTGGGAGAGTAAGTTCATATATAACTATGTGGACTTTTATTCTTCCCCCTCACATACATTGCAGTCATAGGGGGCTCTTTGTAGTTTCTCACCATCTCAGAACTGCTGCACCTAAAAGACTGAAGGAGGATTCTCTCCCAGACCTATGTAACTGATGGTTCACTGATACAGGAAGCGATGCCCTCAAAAGCTAAATATCTTATTCTAAATTATAACATACAACTTAAAAAATGGGTTGGGCTGGAGATGTGGCTCAAGCGGTAGCGTGCTCGCCTGGCATGTGCGGGGCACTGGTTTCGATCCTCAGCACCACATAAAAATAAAAAAATAACCATGGTGAGAGCTGCGACTTCTCCCTACAACCCTCTCCTCAACCAGCTCCATCCCAGGAGAAGCCTACCTTGGTTCCTGATCTGATCACCACAGTCTGAGTAAGTGTGCCTCTGCTGGACTTAAAGCCTAAGGCTTGAGACTTTTGATCTGACATTTGAGCTTAGCATGCAGAGGGAGTGTCTGTCATGGGCCTGTCATGATTAAGTGTGTTTGCAGTGCTTAGAATTAATCTAGAATTTTTTGCTGTGAATTGATTATGTCTATTGCAATGTCTAGCATTAAGGGTTGTCATTTTCTTGATTAAGAACCTATAGAGTGAAGTTGTATCAAATAATTTGAGTGAATAAAGCATTGACTAGGGCAAAAAATAAATAAATAAATAAATAAATAAAGATGTTGTGTCCACCGAAAACTAAAAAATAAATATTAAAAAATTCTCTTTCGGGCTGGGGATGTGGCTCAAGCGGTAGCACGCTCGCCTGGCATGCGTGCGGCCCGGGTTCGATCCTCAGCACCACATACAAAAAACAAAGATGTTGTGTTAGCCGAAAACTAAAAAATAAAATATTAAAAAAAAAAAAATTCTCTTTCTCTCTCTCTTAAAAAAAAGGGGGAGGGGTCTCCTGGGCTGGAGGTGTAGCTTAGTGGTAGCGCTGAGTGTATGTAAGGCTCTGCATTTAATCCCCAGCACGTGCACACACACACACACACACACACCCCCATTAGGTTTTATAGAAGATGGCTGGATTATATATCTGCTTCTGCATTTAATCTACAGCAAAATCACAGGTCACACAGTCTATAGAACCCATCTAAGATAATGAGTGAAAAAGACAAAGAATATTTTAATATTATTATGAATATAGTTTGACCTCATGTACTCCCTGAAATAGCATCACATACTGAGAACCACTGCTTTAGCATAATATATTTCTTTTTTTTTTTTTTAATATTTATTTTTTAGTTCTCGGTGGACACAACATCTTTGTCTGTATGTGGTGCTGAAGATCGAACCCGGGCCACACGCATGCCAGGTGAGCGCGCTACCGCTTGAGCCACATCCCCAGCCCAGCATAATATATTTCTTTTTTTTTTTTTTTTTTTAAAGATAGAGTGAGAGAGGGAGAGAGAGAGAGAATTTTAATATTTATTTTTTAGTATTCAGCGGACACAACATCTCTGTATGTGGTATGTGGTGCTGAGGATCGAACCCGGGCCGCACGCATGGCAGACGAGCGCGCTACCACTTGAGCCACATCCCCAGCCTGCATAATATATTTCTATAAGCAAAGAATAACATTAGAAAATAGCCAAGATATAATTTAAGTTTTAAAAAAAGAAGAAGAAGAAGGTGGGGCAAGTTAAAGAATCAACACAGAAGAATATGATTCTTTGATTACCAACATGATAAAAGAGAAAATGCACAGGTAACTTTCAAGCACTCATTCTTTCAAGTCTTTTTTTTTTTTAAGTTGTAGATGAACACAATACCTTTATTTTATTTACTTATGTTGTGCTGAGGATGGAACCCAGTGCCTCACACATGCAAGGTAAGAGCTCTACCACTGAGCTACAATCCCAGCTCCTCAAGTCATTTCTTTAACAAAAAAAATACCCAGGACCCAGGTTTCTTTTTCTACTCTTTTAAGCAGCTTCCAATAGACAAAGCCCCTTTTATTAATGCATACATAACATAACCTTTGGTTGAACTGAACAAGACCAAATTAAAAAGCAACATAGGCCAAAGAAGATATTTGTTAATATAAAACAAATTAATAAAGAAAGAAAAAAATGAAAATTAAAAATTATTGCCTTGGGCTAGGATTGTGGCTCAGTGGTAGAGTGCTTGCCTAGCACGAATGAGGCACTGGGTTGGATTCTTAGCACTGCAGATAAATAAACAAAATAAAGTTCATTGACAACCAAAAAAAATTTTTTTTTAATTACTGCCTTTTTTTTTTTTACTCCATGGCCAGCCATAATGACCTGTCAGTTCCTTATATTCTGTCCCTTTCAAACATTCCCAATAATTTTCATCTATTTCTGTTTATCCATCAGGCCTCTACTGAAACATCACTTCAAGGAAACTTTTCCTGACTTTTAGATCTAAGTCACGCCTTTTTGCTGTGTGGTCCCAAGGTTCTCAAGAACATTATCTTTAGGATGACCAAATAACTTACCATTCAAATGTTATTTTGAAAATGAATGAGGAGGGCTGGGGATGTGGCTCAGTGGTAAAGCACCCCTAGGTTCAATCCTCAGTACCAAAGAAAAGAAAATGAATGAAGAACTAACAATTATGCTTAGAAAACAAGCTACGTTATGGAATATACTGCCATCTTACCATATCAATTTATCCTCTCTGCTTGAGTGGGACCTTTAAGAATAAAGCATACTGGTCTGTCTGTTCTCTGAGACTTAGTTTAATGCAAAAGATATACTCAGTTCTATGAATGACATGAATTTTTATAGTGCAAATTAACTTGAAAAAAAAAAACTTATCTGGAAAAAAAATCAACTGTACTCCCTCCCAAATCCTAATACTGTTCTATACCCCATAGCCCTGTCATGATTTATTTACTATCCATGACTTACTCTCCCCTAATCACCCCTGCCCCAGTCTATACTCTTCAATCAGAAGATAAATTGAACAGAAAAGGTCCATTTTGTTCATTGCTGTTTCCTTGGGACCTAGAAGGGTACCCATGTATGGTAGGCACTTGACACTTAATACATGTGCTCTAAATGAATGCTGCCCTCTCTAGTTGCTCTGCCTATCTCCACCTGAAAGTCAAGCCACATAACCCATGAAGCCTTCTTAGTCCCAGGAAGAAAAGAAAAAAAATCTCTCTTCTTCTACACAGGATAATATTTCATACCTTTCTTATAATACCTTCTATACTTTACCCTTCTGCTAAAATTATCTGTCTTGTCTTGTTCTTCTTGGTATGTATCTTAGTATAATAGCTGGCCTGTAATATCTACAAAGTCTGTAAAATTAAACTGATAACATATTACAATGATGGATATATATATATCTGGATATATATATATATGTATATATATGTATCTATCTATCTATCTGGTACCCACTAATTTTCTAAAGAACTCTCTTATTCATATAGTTTATACCCTTAGCCCACGCCACTATCACTGCAACCCCTTCTACTCAGTATCTTCCCCTTGCAATGAGTATTTTGTGAAGAGGAAGTATCTTTTAAAAACTGTTTTGATTCATTTTTTAACACCACAGATTGTGAAATCAAAGCAACATTCTTGATCTTATTCATTTTAGGCTTTCTTTCTCCCCACTCCCTGTACTGGGGATTGAACCTAGGGTCTCATACACACTAGGCAATACTCTGCTGTGTTGTGCTATACTGATCTTAAATTCTGCCTCAGCTTCCTGAACAACTGAGATTCTGTACCTTCAGGCTTTCTACTGGAATCTCTCTACTCTTAAATATATACACACTATCTTAAGTTTTTCATTATAAAATGACTTCCAATATGTCCATCTGTATTTCTTACTTACAAGTCAATCATGCATTTTGTTTTTTCCAAGTGGAATGCCTTTATTATTGTCTATGAAAAAAGTTCACCTCTACATCAATACTAAAGCCTCATTTCTCTTCCCAGAGGCCCTCATAGGCAGCATTGTCTATTTTGAGTCACTTTAGTTATCAGTAGTTGGCCTGACAAATTATTTAGTACTTTTTTTGTCATTTATAATCACATTTATGTTACTTGATCATGTGTTCATATTAAATGTGGGAAATTTATATGCACATATAAAATGAAATGTGATTCAGTGTTATGGGTTTCAGCCTAACAAATGCTAGTGGTAACTGTAAACAGCATAGACTGTGAAGGCAAACTACCTGAGTTCAAATTCTGGCTTTGGTATTAATTATTAGTACAGGAGAATAAGTTAACATTCATGGTTCATCAGTGTCATCATTTTTAAAATTAATTACTATATATTAATAAGTATCTGACACAGAAACTCAATGTTATGAATTCTACCCTCTTATTTTATGTGAGGGTACTGAAGCTTCCAATCATTAACTAAAACCGCCAAAAGTCATAAGAAATGGCAACTTCTAAAGCTAAAAGAAAAATACAGAACTTCTAGTTGAAAAATCCCTTGTGTTACCACTTTATTCAATATTTTCTCAATATTTTAAAAAATACTGCAACTTTATCCATTATTTTAAGATCTTCAGGACCATTGTGTGATTTTAAAAAAAATTAAGATGATGAAAGAAAAGGGAGAAAGGAAGAGAAACATTTAAATACTTAAGAAAAGAAGGAAGAAATATTACAATAAAAGATAGTAAATGGTCTGATAACCATGAAAATGAAGGGAAATCAGAGAAGTGCTCTGGAGAAGGATGTTAAGAATATCAGACTAGAGGCTGGGGTTATAACTCAGTGGAAGAACTTGCCTAGCATGTGTGAGGCACTGGGTTCGATTCTCAGCACCACATATAAATAAATACAAAAGCTTATTTCTGGGGCTGGGGTTATAGCTCAGTGGTAGAGTGCTTGCCTAGCAGGTGTGAGACACCGAGTTTAATCCTTAGCCCCATATAAACGTAAATAAAATAAAGGTCATTGACTACTAAAAAAAAATTTTTTTTAAAGCTTATTTATCTTCAAAATAAAAAGTGTATGAGACATTTAATTTATTTACATAGAATTTTGATATTTACACATGGACAAAGGAATCGCATTCACAGAAATTTAGCGAAGAACTTTTAGGGTTGTTAATTTCTTTACCACCTACATTCAAAAGTCCTTTTATCCTTTAAAAGTTTTCAACATATGGGTCATGGTCAGTTTGGGGGAAAACTTTACATCTCTAAAGATCATGTTAAGAATCATTCTTATTTGACTGGAATAAACATTTCCTTAGTAAAACTTTAAAAAATGTAAACTGTCCTAACAAAAATCTTACATATTATATAACCTTTTTACCACCCCTACCCCCAAATCTCTAAGTGGAAAAGAAAATATAGACACATCTGTTTATTGGGGCAGGAAATTATGTTTTTGTAAAATAACTATCTTCCAGAATAAGTGTTAAACAGTATCTGTCTTACTGATTTTATGTACTTCACTTACAGCTGACCTCTTTGGATAGTTGTTGGTGAGAGATATATATGTATATATACATACTACAGTAATGTAGCCACATTAATGTTTACAGCAGCAGAATTCAAAATTTGCAAAGGTCATAAGAAATAGCAACTTTTAAAGCTAAAAGAAAAATATAGTTTAATTGTGGATCCAACCTAGATACCCTTCAGTAGATGAATGGATACAGAAAATGTGGTGTGTATATATATACACAAAGAAATATTACTCAGCATTAAAGGAAAATAAAATCATGGCATTTGCAGGTAAATGTATGGAACTGGAGAATATAATGCTAAGTGAAGTCAGCCAATCCTAAAAAACCAAATGCCAAATGTCTTCTCTGATAAAAGGATGCTGATTCATAATGGAGGGGGGCAGTTGTGGGAGGAAGAGATGAACTTCAGATAGAGCAAAGGGGAAGGAGGGGAAGGGAGCAGGAATGGGGATAGGAAAGATGGTAGAATGAGACAGACATCATTACCCTAATACATGTATGAAAACATGAATGGTGTGACTCTACTTTGTGTACAACCAGAGACATGAAAAACTGTGCTCTCAATAGCTAAACTGTGGAGCCAACCTAGATGTCCTTCAATGGATGAATGGGTAAAAAAGAACGTGGCATTTATATACAATGGAATATTACTCCGCAATAACAAAGAATAAGAGCATGGCATTTGCAGGAAAATGGATGGCATTAGAGAAGATTATGCTAAATGAAGTTAGCCAATCCCCCCCACCAAAAAAACCCCAAATGCCAAATGTCTTCTCTGATATAGGGGGGGTTATATCAAAGAAGATATATATAAGATATTATAACTCAAAATGGGTTAGGAGGGAGAGCAAGGGAGGAAGATTACCTCTAGATAGGGAATAGGGGTGGGAGGAAAAGGGAGGGAGAAGGGGAATAGCATGGATGGTAGAAGGAGACCCTCATTATTATACAAATACATGTATGAAGATGTGAATTTGGTGTCAACATACTTTATATACAGAGATATGATAAATTGTGGTATAAAGGTGTATTAAGAATTGAAATGCAAAAAAAACCCTGTACTCTTATTTGTGTGATATGAATTGAACTGCATTCTGCTGTCATATGTAACAAATTAGAATTAAAAAAATTTTAAATAAAGAGTCTTCAAAAAAGGGGAGGAAAGAACTCTCAGAAATAAACAAGGATTTCTCTAAAAAGTGTTAAACAAGTGTAACAGAATAAAAGGCAGGCTTCATATCCAAAAAGAAAACGCACAGTTGTCAACTCAACCACCAATTCCCACTTCCAAAAAATTTAAGTTTCAGAAATCTTCAGAAGAAGAGATAAATAATAGAAAAGACCACAAATCCTTAGCCCTTCAACTTATACATCCAAGTTGTTTTGTAATGCTGTGGGTTAAATAAAAAAATAAAAATGAGGATTTTTTCCTCTCTTTCCTTCAAGTTCTGGCAACAGAAGCTAAATGTTTTGTACTTCACAGTTCTAAAACAAGTCCAAGTGGTAAGTCTGCTTCAAAAGGCAGAGGCATGAAGGTAGGAACTGAGCTTTGTTCCCTCTCAAACCACAACACACTGAGCACATCAATATCTCAGTCTTGAAACTGTTCAGATCTGTTACCAGAAGACTATATCACTAATTTTAAACTTCAACCTCTTAATCTTTGGTTGTGTAAAGCCAAAAATTATGACCTAAGAACTCTCACCTTTAATTCCATATAGATTGATAATTAATTGACTTACTGAATTTCCTCTGCTGGCTTCAAAAATGCTACCCCAACTAAGCCCCATTTCTGCAGTACCTCAGGGGCTCTTATGATTACAATATTAACTCTGTCTAAGGTCCTTGCCTTTGAGACTCAGAAGCCATTCCTTTATGAAGAAAAGGCACAGATTTATTTGATCAAACATTTACTCAGTTTCCTTCATCTTACTATTCTCTCTGCAAACACTTTCTGATACCCAATATAAACTGAGAAAAACACAAAAATCAGTGACACAAATATAAATATATACATATACATATAATTTTACTAAAGCCCTTAAAAGGGCATTAGTCCAATGAAAAAGACATATAGAAACAAAAAATTTCCATAAAGTATGAGAAATACTAGAAGAAAACTTTATAAAAATTCGTCAGAACACAAAAAATTAAGAAAAAGCTTCACGAAGTGGTAAACACTTGGAATGGATCTAAAGAAGAGTAATATAAAGTACGGGGATGTTTTTATTGAGATGTTGGCTGGGATTGTGGCTCAGCAATAGATCACTTGCCTACCACATTGGAGGCACTGGGTTTGATCCTCAGCACCACATAAAAATAAAAAACAAAGAGGTATTGTGTCCATTTACAACTAATATATTATATATAATATTTAAAAAGGGGGGTGTGGGAAAAGTTAAAGGGTAAAGTAAATGTATGATGGCAGCTAAAAGGATGACTAAAATATAACCAAGAATATCAACGATAGTTTCTTTTCTCCTTTATTCCAGCAAATTAATTTTAACTTGAATTCACAAGTAAGAATTATCTTACAAACAACAAACACACAGGCAGAGATTTTGTGTACAAAGTGACTATTACATGGATGCTAGCAGGAAAAAGCACTGTGAGAACAATAAGGAAAATTCTATGTAACTAGAAAGGTTATTTGCAATGGAATGGAAAAACTGTCTTCAATGTTGTAGGTACAGAGAAACAGAATACTAAATTGAAACTCCAGAGGCCTGTAGGCAAATCTCAGACAACAGCTATGTCCTCATTTTAATTAATTCCTTAACTGCTCACCTCACTCATAGTAAAGATCAAATAAAATAATGGGTATGAAAGGTACTTGGAAAAATACAAAATATTATACAAATAAAATCTTACCTTGGTTACAGTTATACTTGCTATACTGGAAATGAACTTTTGAAAATCTACATCTGACACATTCAGTCTGTCATACTAAATTTATAATAAAGAGTTTTTACCCGTTCTACAGATCGTGCCCTCTTCTTTGGCCGAGTAGGCAGCGCATCTTCCTTCGGACTGGTGTCTATTGCCCAATAGGATCCCTAAAGGTAAAGAAATAAATTATATTAACAGTATATTACAGTAACCCTGTGACATTAAAAGGGATTTTTTATAATCCTCTGCTCCAAAAGTAAACATTATGCAAATACAACAATGAAAAAGCAGCATAAGAAATACTAGTTTCAGATTGAGAAAAGTAAAGGTTATGAGAAGAAAGTCCATTTATAGTGAATTATTAAGAAAAAAAATTGTAAGCCGAAGAATAAGTCCAAAAACTTATGCCATGGCCAAATTAAAAGAGGAAATGATAAACCAAATACATTTTTTTAAAATATTATTTTTTAGTTGCAGTTGGACATAATACCTTTATTTTAATGAGGTGATGGCGTGCTAAGTGAGCACCCTACAGCTGGGCCACAACCCCAGCTCCCCCCATACATTTTAAATATACACTAATTCTTAATTCATATGATGACACCATATGACGTTCAAATCTCCTAATATTTTACATATAAAGATACTACATTTCTAGACCCTGTGACATCACAAATCTACATGGTAAGTAAAACAATTTATAAAGACATTTTATATTATATAAAATAAGAGTATCCTGAGAAGCAATAGTCTGTACATAAATCTTTCATTGCTTACTTCTACTATCATGACTTATTTTAATTATTCTCTTTGGTACAAGTTCTCATCTCATTAAAAAAAAATACGTATTGAGTGTCCATTGTGCTCCAGGCATTCAGGAATTCTTATTCCCCAAAATACTTTGAAAAGCATAGATGATAATAGTTTGTACATATTATACAAATGAGGAGACCAAAGCTCAGGAAGATAAAGTGTTTTTACCCAAGCAAGAATATGACAACCAACAACCAACACCAGAAACAGGATCTTAATTCTTAACTCCTTTCTCCTTCAATTATTCTGCTGCTATATACAAACATGAACAGATATGTACACACACACACATTTGGGGAAGGCGGCAACAATGAAGGGAGTAAGGGAAAGAAGACCTTTTCAGAAACAGGAATATAATGTATATCCTAGATTTATGACATAATATTCAAATTTAATCTTTGCCTCTATTATTTCATTAATCTTATTAGGCTGATTTTTCATACAATACTTTATAATAAAGGGAAATACAGTTTTCATTTATCAAGGCTCACATTTTAGCCTGACACAAACTATGGGTTTAGAGTTTTTTGAACATACCATTATTCTTCATTGCATCTGTACCTGCCCAAGAAGCTAATCTATCTGTAATCCATCCTTCAATGGACAAATTCATAATCCACCTTCAAAATTTACCTCAGATATTATCAAAAGGAATCTTTCTCTGATGGTCCTGCCACATCCAAGAACTCACTATTCTCCACCTCTATGACATTTCTATACTTTTTACTAAGACTATTCACTGTATTAACAATTTTGTTTATGGGTCTGTATCTTCTTCTAGGCTGTAAGCTCCTGAAAGGTAGGAGCCACTTTATTCATTTCTGTATCCAGTGTCAGGCACAATGTAAGACACAAAGGAAGTACTCAAGAGCTGGGGTTGTGGCTCAGTGGTAGAGCGCTTGCCTATCATGTGTGAGGCACTGGGTTTGATTCTCAGCACCATACAAATAAATTAAAATAAAGGTCCATTGACAACTTAAAAAAAAAAAGATATATATATATATATATATATATATATATATATATATATATATTTTTTTTTTTTTTTTTTCAATAAACATGTTGAAATGGGAAGGGAAAAACGTTCCTAACCAAGTGTGCTGATAATGTCAGTATATGAGGTGTGATGCCAGACCCTCTCAAATACTAGTTTATATATAAGTACCAGAGTTTAGCATTAATTTCATCTCCCAGCCCCTACTGGTATACTCCACTATGCTACCTTTTTAAGTGGTCACTGCATTTCAGTCAATGAATCTACCAGTCCTGGTATAAACTTGCCAGCAAACACATAAAATTTCGATTTTACAGAAAGTAAGCACTAAAAATGAAAACCAAACATTTTAATATGTATTACTTCTTACTTGAACACATGATAATTACATCATGATATTCAACTCTAAAAGAATATTATACAATAAATTTACTGTAGTTTCAGCACCCTGGGACCTCATAAATCTAAATGGTAACTAGCAAAATAAAGTAGAAAAAAAACTCAGACTGATTTGTTATGAAAATAAAGCTGGATGGAAAATATCAAAACTCATTCAACAATAGTTTTTAAAACACTGTTTATGGAAATGATAAATCCCAATGTTTATTTTGGATTAGTGTACATATGCGTATGAATCTGGAGAAACATTCAACATCCAAACTGTAGTCTGATTTGTTATTGAACATTTTAATAAAACTTTAAAAATGCTTCTGTTCTACACAAAATATGACTAGTTACAGCTTCTCACAAAGAGATCAACCACAGGGGGAAAAACACACAATCCTGAACATCCAAATATAAACATTAATGATTAAAATGTTTCACAAAATAATGAAATCTTCTATCTAGTGTCTCGGGAAATACTAGTATCTAAGTTTCGTCTGTGAAATGACAGGTTTGGATTAAGAAACCTTAAATTTCCTTTCACAAATAAAAATCACAATGAGATATTTCTCATACGCACTGGGCTATCTATTATCAAAACAACAGAAAATAACAAGAATTGGTAAAGATACAGAAAAAAATGGAACTTTTGTGCATTGCTGGAAAGAATGTAGAATGGTGCAGCTGCTGTGAAAAATGTTATGGCAGCTTCTCAAAATATTAGAATTACCAAATGATTCAGCAATTCCACTCTGAATATATAACAACAACAACAAAAACCTGAAAGCAAGAGCTTGGTATGCCCATGTTCATAACAACATTATTCACAATAGCCCAAAGGTAGAACCATCCCAACTGTGCACTGACAAACAAACAAACTAAGGTTTATATGTTCAATGGAATATTATTCTTTCTGGGGCTGGGGTTGTGGCTCAATGATAGAGGGCTTGCCTAGCATGTGTGAGGTGCTGGGTTCAATCCTCAGCACTGGATACAAATTAAAAAATAAAAAATTTTAAAAGGTCCATCTACAACTAAAATTTTTTTTTAAAAGGAAGGATTCTGACACATGCTACAAAGCAGATGAATGTGGAAGATATTAAGCTAAGTGAAATAAACGAGACATAGAAGGACAAACATTCTATAATTATGATTATATATACTTATAGTAGTCAAATTCAGAGATAAAAAGTTGAGTGGTGGTTGCCAGAGACAAGGGGAGGGAAAATAGGCAGTTATTGTTGAATGGATACAAAGTACATTTGGAAAGATGAAAAAGGTTCTGGAAATGGATGATGGTGATAGATACACAACAATGTAAAAGTACTTACTGCTACTGAACTATGCACTTAGGATGGTTCCAATGGTAAATTTTAGGTTGTGTATATTTTACCCCCCCACACACACACACACTCACAAAAAGTCCCTTTAAGCTACTTTTAGAAAACAGTTTCCCTCTCAGAGTAGTTCTTTCCTCTAGGTTTCTGTGGAGCAAATAGGATACAGGAAGTTTTTGTTTGGTTTTATTTTTAAAATCAATTGATTAAAGTATGTCTAAAATAAGATGCGTGCACTTTAAGTGTATAATTCAAGAAGTCTTGACAATTGTTACACATACGTGTAACTAACACCAAAATCAAAGACATTAAGCTTCCCTTCAACTAAAAAGCTTCTTTGTGTGTCTCAACAAGCAATTCCCTTTCCTTTGCCTCCAATTTCCGTCCCATACATTCACTGATCTGCTTCTTAACATTATAGTTTTGCCTTTTGTATAATTTCATATAAATGGACTCAACCATTAAAACTATTTTCTACTCTCATCAGCAATGTATGAGAGTCCAGCTGTTCACCCTTGCTGACACTTGCTATTTTAAGTCTTTTTAATCACAGCCATCCTAATTCTGTGTAGTTATGTCTCAGGGGTTTTCATGTATATTTCTGTAACAAATAACAATGCTGGGCATGTATTTATTTGCCATTCATATATTTTTTGTGAAATTATTTTTTGCCAACGTTTTATTTGGATTATAAGAATTTGGCTTTTTGTACTGTGAGAATTTATATTTTATATATATATATATATACACATATATATTTTCTGAATAACAAGTCCTCTGGCAGATGATATTGTGAATATTCTCTCCCAGTCTGTAGTTATCTATTTGTTTATATGCATGATACCCTTTTTAAGGACCAATAAGCTTTTAATTCAATAAAGTCTAATTTATTGAGTTTCCTTTTATGGTTTGTTTTTATTGTTGTGGTTGTTTGTTTATTTGCTTGCTTGCTTATTCATTTTGTTTTTTGGAAATACTGAACCCAGGCTTTGCACATGCTGGGCAAGCACTATACCACTACATCCTCAGCCCTATGGTACATATTGGCATATGTACATCCTCAGCCCTATGGTACCATATTAGCATATTGGTACAAGATGGCACATATTTTCCACAATGTTGTCTGTTGTCTTCTGTAAGTTTTATAGTCTCAACTTTCAACATTAGGACTCTGATCACTTAAGAGTTACTTTTCTATATAAGGTAGGGATCAACATTAATTTTTCTTACACCCACATACATAGCATCTCTCTTGAAAAGACCTTTCTATTGAATACAATAATATACCTGTCAAAAGTAAGCTGAATATAAACATGGGTCAATTTCTGAACTCTACTGCATTGAACTGACACTACCTATTTATCCTTATGCAAAGTCATTTTTGTCTTGATTTTTCTAACTATGTACAAATTTGAAATAAAGCAATATGTACGCTACAACTCTGGCTTCCCCCAACTAAATTCTTTGCCTATTCTATGTCCTTTGCATGTCCATAAAAATATGAGAACTGGTGTTAGTTTCAAAGAAAGAAGCCTGATGTAATTTTTTTTAATGGAATTACATTAACTTTATAAATCAACCTTGGGAAAACTGATATCTAGCAACAAAGAATCCTCTTAGTCCACAAACATGCTATTTCTCTCCATTTATTTAGGTTTTTTAAATATTTCTCTTCATAATGTATTTTACAAACAGGTGTACATTCGTTTTGTTAAAGTGCAACCCTAAAATGTCATTATTTTGAATGCTATGGTAAATGGAATTGCTTCTGTTAATTTCATTTTCCAATTTTCCCTTGTTAGTATAGAAAAAATTATAATGACCCTTTATCTTGTGACCTTGCTAAACTCAAATTATTAGTTCTAGTATTAATTCCATAGATTCTTCTTTGGAATTTTCTACATATGCAATAATGTTGTCTACAAATGAAGATTTTATTTATTCTTTTTAAAACATGGCTGTCTTTTATTTCTTTTTCTTGCCTTATTCCATTGGATAGGACTTAATAGAATGTTAAATAAAAATGTGGGAATGAAAATATGCTTGTTTTGTTCTCAAACTCAGAGGGAAGGAATTTAATATCACATTATTAAAAATAATATAAGGGCTGGGGCTGTAGCTCAATGGTAGAGTGCTTGCCTCTCATACACTCGGTGCTGGGTTCAATTCTCAGCATGACATAAAAATAAAATAAAGGTATTGTGTCCATCTACAACTAAAAAAACATTTTCTAATGATATGACCTGTACATTTTTCAGATACTTTAATCAAGGAAATTCCTTTTTATACCTAGTTTGCTAAATGTTAAGTTTAATATATGACTTTTCAGCCCTCTTTTACTCACATGGTGAGTAACACCAGTTTTCTAATTTTAAGCTGCAATGCATTCCTGGGACAACTCCTACTTGAGGTCATAATTTTCTCCTTTTTTAATGATACCAAGGATTGCACCCAGGGGTGCTCTACTACTGAGCTTCATCCCCAGCCCTTTTTATTTTTTATTTTGATACAGGGCATAAGTTGCCCAGGCTGGCCTCAAACTTGCAATCCTCCTGCTTTAGACTCCTGAGTCACGGGGACTATAGGCATGTGCCACCTTGCCTGGCTATTTTCTCCTTTTTATATAGGGTCTATGTTCATGAAGAATACTGGTCTGTAGTTTTATTGTCACTTCTTTGCCTGACTTTATTATCATGGTAATACTGGTCTCATGAAATTGAAAAACTATTCCTTCTTCCACTATTTTTTAAAAAATATTTGTGTGTGTGTGTGTGGGGGGGGGATTGGTATTATTTTTTTCCTTAAATGTTTCAGCTTCTGGTTTCACTACTTTTTCTTTGTTTTCTGTTTCACTTATCATCACCATTGCCTTTATTATTCCTTCCTTCTATTTCCTGTAAATTTTCCCTTTTCTAACTTCTTATGAACATGCTTAGGTAACTATTTTTTTTTTATTTTTTATTTTGAGACAGGGTTTCACTAATTGCTGAAGCTGACCTAGAACTTGTGATCATGATACCTCAGCCTTCCAAGTTATAGGTGTGTACTACTACACCTAGCTATAAGCATCTTTGTAAAATACTGCTTTAGCTCTATCTTACAAATTATGTTCTGCTCTCATTATCATTCATTCCAAAATATTTTCCAATATGTTTTCTGATTTCTCCTTTGATCCAGAGGTACTTCAAATATAGAAATTACTCTTTGTGATTTCACCCTTTAATAAATCTACTGAAACTTGTTTTGATATACGGTCTGTTTGGTAAGTATGTCCTGTGCATTTAAAAAGAATAGATATCTTGCAATTGATAGATATTGTGTTCAGATCCTTAAGTACTTTTCTGTCTAGCTATTCTATTTCCTAAAATCTCCAGCAATAACTGTGGGTTTATCTACTTCTTTCATCAGTTCTGAGAGTTTTTGCTTCTTTTTAAAGCTTTTCTTTTTGACACATACGTTTCTAATTCTTAAATATGCCTAATAAACTGATCTTTTCTTCTGCTATCTCCATATAGCATTCAGTGAATTTTTCATTTAGTTAGTATGCTTTTTAGCTCTATAATTTTCTTTTTTTTCCATCTCAGCTGAAATTCTCTATCTGTTCATTAATTATCTGAATATATTTTATTTAACTCACTGAGATTGTTTTTGAGGAGTTGCTGGAGATAGTGCTCATGAGAGTCCCTGGAATCTATCATCACTAAAAATACAAATAATGGCTATTTTGAAATATATGTCTCCTAAAGTTAGGACACCTGTTGCACCTGATTCAGGAGCTCTGCCACTGTTTGGCTGTACCATCCTTAGGCTTGTTCCTTAACTCAACTTGGTATCAGTGTCCTTATCTGTGATATAGTGGTGATAATTACATCACCCTCTTGATAAGGCTCTCTGACCTTGTACAGTAAGTGTTTCTTTTGTACTTAGCAAAGCTGTCCTTCCTGTGAGGCAATGTGGGCTGGGCATTTCCCAAAGTCAGGAAAATGATAGGAGGTAAATTCACACGTCCTTCAACATAAAATCACATGCTTCCTGCAGATAACTTCAATTTTTACCAGAGCCATTCTGACATCACTTCTTACTCTTCCAGGCAAGGTGCCTGTGAAGTTTTCCCTGAGTAATGCACTACTGAATGCCAATAAACCGACTTTGATATTAGATGGTCATGTGGCATAATAAAGATTCCATCTATTAATCCAATCTAGATTCAAATCCCAGATCTGCCTGTATGCATGAATTACCAAAACTTTGATCCACTTTACCCATCTATTTCATAGAACTGTCATGAGAATTAATCTTAAGTTATCACTATTTACTGTCTGAGTCCAACAGACACTTTGTTTAGAGTTAAAATCATTGTACAAATATTTTATACAGTAAGGGATAGTGGAAAACAACCTTGAGACATTTAGCAGAAATTTAAAACATAGCAAACACAAATTTCATATACACACACACACTTTATATCTTTCAATACTCCTAGTTTTGAAGGTTTATATACTGAAATGGTCAACATCTTTTGAATGCAACTAACTGCTTATTAACTGCCATGTATGAAACTTAAACTTATCTTTATAAATACCGAGTTCATATCTCATATCTCTAAAACATTCTACTTTACTATTCTGTTTTTTTTCTTAAATCTTACTATTGAAAGACAATCTTTCAATCCAGTTTTCAAATACATTTCTAACATATTCTAGAGTATTATTATTTCTGGTTCTTCTTGTACTCATATTCCCAAAAATAATACTTATAAGATTAAAAAATACTGTCCCATGTCCTTCCAGTAAAGCAGGTTAATTCAACTTCTAGTTACAAAATACTGTTATGAAGACCTTGTTGAGTGATTAAATAGATGAGACTAATACATTATCTTTTTGTTCTTAGATATCACTAATTTAATACTTTGAGAAAAATTATCTAGTATATCATCAACTCAATTTCATCATCATAATAACCTCTTTGTTATCTCCTGATTAATGGATAATGGTAAACCACCTTTCTCTGCCAAATTTCTTTGGCATGATGAGAAGAAATTAAATTCTCATTTATGTTCAGTGAAAGCCAAAAAAACTTAAAATGGGGTGTGTGTGTGTATGTGTGTGTGTGTGTATACAAGCCTTTATTTATAGACTCTAGAAAGATGACATAATATTTTGTGAAACAATAAGAAAACTCAAGGATAACAGAGATGATTTCATTATTAAAACATCCTAGGTTATTCATTGATACTTCTGCATTCTTATTATTTTAGTGTTTGGGCACAGTGGAGACAATTTATGAGTAACAATGAGAACACTCTTAGGATGATGAAGTCATTTCAAGATACAGGAAAAATAAGATCACTAAGATCCCAAAATGTATCTAAGATTTGCAATAAATCCCATATAATAATAGAAAGATAGAATGCAGTTTAATAAGATTTTTTTCCTACTTGTTCATTGGAAGACTTCTAAGAAAGGATTTTCAGTCATAAAATATTAATCAAGTAGTCAGAAGTGTTCAAAATAGGTACTTAAAAATCCAGCTTGAGGCCAATGAACCCTGAGAGTATACTGAGGATTAAATGAAATACATATGAAAATATTCCCTCCTCCACTATTTGACCTCATAATGCCTTTTATTAATCTTAAAATACTCTTTAGCACTTTCTAGAATCAAAGAGAAAGCACACAATATTTGGCAAATCCTAAATTTTAAAAGCTGTCCATTTAGTATAGAGCTTTTTATGTAATTACCTAAGGGAATTACAACTAGAAAAGGTAAATAATTTGGCTGCTTGTAAAGATGTATCCTTTCACTTAGCATCTGCCATATGACTACTTTGACAAAGAAAAGGCAAATAAAAGACAAACACCAAATCTATGTATAAGACCAGAAACTTTACAACTATTAGAAGAGAACATAGGGGAAACACTTCAACATATAAGCACAGGCATCAACTTCTTGAATAAACTCTTACAGGTCAGGAAATAAGAGAAAGGATCAATAAATGAGATGGCATCAAATCAAAAAGCCTCTGCAGAGCAAAGATAACTACAGTGTGAGGACAGAGTCTACAGAATTGGAGAAAACTTGCCAGCTACTCTTATGACAGAGGATTAATATCCAGAATACATAAATAACTCAAAAAACTCAATATCAATCAATAAACAAACAGATAACTTAAGCTAGGAATAGGAATGTACATCTATAATTCCAGCAATTTAGAGGAGGCTAAATTTGAGGCCAGCCTAGACAACTAACTTAGTGAGACCCTGTCTAAAAATAGAAAAAGAAAAAGAAAAAGAAAAAAAGGACTGGAATGTAGCTCACTGATAAAACAACCCTGGGTACAATCCCCAGTATCGCAAAAATAAGTAAGTAAAAATACAAATAAATAAATAAATAAATAGTCAGCCCACCCATTCAACAAATGGACAAATGGACTTCTCCAAAGAAATATAAATGGCCAACAGCTATATGAAAAAATGTTTAACATCTTAACCACCAGATAAATGTAAATCAAAACTATACTGAGATTCCACCTCACTCTAGTCACGGCAACAATCATCAAGAATAAAAACAACAAGAAATGCTGGTGAAGATGCAGGGGGAAAGGACCTCATATATATTGTTGGTAGGAATGTAAATTAGTATAGCCACTTGAGAAATCAGTATGGAAGTTCCTCAAGAACTAGAAATGGCACCACCACATTATCCAGCTATACCACTCTTCAATATGTATCCATAAGAATTAAAGTCAGCATAGTTTAGGGATACATGCATACCATGTTTACTGCAGCACAATTCACAATAACTTATGGAATCAGCCTAGACTTCCATCAAAAGATGAATGGATAAAGAAAATGAATACATATATACAATGGAGTTTTATTCAGTCAATAAAGAATGAAATTATGTCATCTGTAGGAAAATGGATGAAACTGAAGAGAATCATATTAAGCAAAACAAGCCAGTCAGAGAAAAGTATTATGTTTTTTCTCGTATGTAGATGCTAAAGGGACACCTCCCACCCCACCCACCCCGATAAAAGGTCATGAAAGTAGAGTGAAGGAAGGCAAGCAGGGGAAGGGAGGATGAAGGAGGGAAAGGCATTGGAAAGTAATACTGACCAATTATGTTATGTATTTTGTATGTTTGTTATGTATGTATGTATTATGTGTGAATATGCCACAATGAAACTCATTGCTCTGTATAAAAAGTATGAATCAATTTTAAAAAAAGACAAGTAACAATAGCCAAAACATTTTTAGTAAGGCTTATTATCAAAATGAAAATGAGCTAGGTGCAATAGTGTGTGCCCTAAGTCCCAGCTACTTAGGAGGCTGAGGTAAGAGGAGCTCCTTAGCCCAGTCAGGAGTTGAAGGCCAGCCTGGACAACACAATGAGAGTCAGGTTATGAAAGAAAAAAGAAGGAAGATGAAAGGGCAACTAGCTATATATGAACATAATCCTGAATATGATATAACCCAACAAATGAGAAAGTTACATATTAAATCAAACTGACTAAACATAAATCTTAAGCAGATACCAGAAAGGTGAATAAATCATCTTAATGAATTCATCAAGGCTTGGCTCTGTACTAGGCACAATGCTGGCATTAGGAGTACAAATTAAAGAAGTCTCGTCCCTAGCATGGAGAGGGAGACAGAAAAGATATCCACGTGGTTAACTTTCTCACCACCTAATTGTCATAGCTCAAATGTCACTCCCTCAATGAACTTACCTAGCACACTTTTGAAAAGTGCAATCTACATGCATGTTCACCTTACCCAGCTCTCTATTTTTTTCCTCCAGCATTTACACTGTATACCATTTTATATATTTAAGTATTTGCTTTTTTTTTTCATTCTTCTCCCATTGGATTGTAAGTTCCTCAAGGGAATTAATTTTTGTCTGTTTTTGTTTGCTGGTTTACCCTAATGCCCAGCACATAAAAGACAAGTAAATAACACCCATAGAATGCTAAAGCCAAAACATTCAATCCATAAGGATCATTGTGCTCAGATACGGTGGGAAGAAGAAAAGGACAAAAATAACTTTAGGCAGATCTAAGGTTCATGAATTCCCCAGAGGGGTCTGTAGATAGGATTTAGGGGGCTACATTAACTCAGATAAGGAAAACATGCTAAAATTCAGAATTTCCTTCCAATATGAATGTAAGGAATAAACCAATGTAGCATTTGTAATGCCTGAAAATCAGTTTATTTCATGCTGTGTTAATAATTTTTGCAAATATCTCAAAATGGCAATTACACTAATCAAATTTTTATTTAACCAAGGAAACATATAAATTACTGTATCATAAATTTGTTTCAATATTTTTATAACTGTTCATCTTTTTAATCTTATATGTTTTGGAATATGTCCTTAAAAATATTATTTTGAAAAGGGGGCCACATGCTTGACCACAACTGTCATCAGAGCCATGGCATAAACAAATGTTAAAGAACTCTCTGGTACTAAAGTCTTAAGACCTATGAAAGAAAAGAAGACACTATGAAAACTATTCATGTGACTAGGTTAAAGAAAGACATAATAAGAGATGAATAAAGAAAATTAAAATTTATTTTTAACTCTTATTACAACTAGATAACACTATAAGGGAGTAGTGCTAAGAAGCACTTCATAATCAACTGTCCTTACCTCTTACCCTACTCATCAAAGAAAAGATCAGAATAAAAAGAAGCAAAGTGACATTTGAGCTAGGCATTAAAAAATGAGACAATGGGGCTGGGGTTGTGGCTCAGTGGCACATAACTTGCCTAGCACATGTGAGGCACTAGGTTCAATCCTCAGCACCACAGTAACAAATAAAATAAAGGCATTCTGTCCATCTACAACTATAATTTTTTTTTTTTTTTTTAATGAGAGGACAGAAAGGAAGGCTTTTTAGACATAGAAAAGAGTATGGGCAAAACATGGAGACATAAACCTGCATCATAAAAGCAGAAAACATGGTGGACTGTAGTTTAAATATAAAGTTTAGGGACATGGAGCTGGGGGTTGGAGTTAAAAATGGGGCAGCAGACCCAGATTTGTGTTTTCACTTGTGTGCCATATCTTAAGACAGCACTGCAGAAGGTGGAATCTAAGAAGGTGGAAGTAAGCAAAGATTATAGAAAGGAGATCAGCTGGAAGCGACAGAGTAACCCAAATTATATATTATTAAAATGTTTTTTTAAAAATTTCATTTCTGTAATTACTTTGTTTTCATATAAAAATCCAGAATCTCAAAAGATCAATGATGATGTAAACAATCAGATGGAAGACTGAATTAGGTTCATGAGGTGCCTAAAACACTCCATATAGAACAGTGCAGTTCTTTTTTTTTTTTTTTTTTAACATTTTTAGTTGCAGATGGCCATAATAGCTTCATTTTATTTATTTATATACTGATGTGGTGCTGAGGATCGAACCCAGTGCCTCACATATGCTAGGCAGGTACCCTAACACTGAGCCACAAACCTAGCACAGGTCAGATTTTAATACTTTCTTATTATAAAAACCCATAGGAAAACAGTCTTTTGGGTTATCTCACATTCAAACAGGTCAGGGACCACCCAGAAGCACTAACACTAGAGCATCAAAGTAACTGGCTGAATATGTTTCACCAACTATCTATGAACAAACACAAAAGTCCCAAATGGAAATTCCAGAATTAAAACATCTAATAATTTAAATAAAAACTCCACTAGATTTGCTTAACAATACACTGGACAGAGTCAAAGGGTCAGAGATATTATAGATGAGTAGAAATTAACCAACCTGAAGAATAAGAGGAGAAAAATGAATAAAGCTTCAGGAAATTGTGAAACAATATCAAAGTTTATCAAACTGAATGTTAAAAGGAAAGGAGGAAAAAATGTGCCGAAATAAATTTTTAAAGAAATAGTAACTGAAATACTCCAAATTTGATGAAAACCTTTTCTTATGGATTCTAGAAGCTTGGCAAACCTCAAGCAAAATTAAATGTGAAAAAAACTACACTGAAGCACAAAATAGTCAAAACTGCAAAAATCTAAAGATAAAGAAAAAAAACCTGAAAGCCAATGAAAAAAGGGGGTAGAATGTAGGAGAGACACATTATGTAGGGAACAAAATATAAATGATAGCTAAAATACTGGAGGCCAAGGACAATGGAACATCTTCAAAGTCCCCAAGGGACTTTGCAAACCCAGAATTTCATATTCAGAAAAAGTACCCTGAGGGTAGAATCCAGACTTCTTCAGATAAACAAAAGCCCACAAAACTTGTTACCTAAATACCTACACTGAAAGAAATGTCAAAAGATAATAGGTTAAAGGAAAAAGATATCAGATGGAAACTTGGATTATAGGAAAGAACATCAGAAAAGGTAAGTAACAAAGATTTTCTTCAAAGTAATTTCCTTAAAAGACAAGCAATAAAACAAATCCTAAGGTGGGATTTATGAGGTAAGTAGAAGCATAAAATACTATAACTGAAAAAGGGAGGGGGGACAAATAAATAAATGGTATTAAAATGGAATTAAATTGTTGTAAGATTATTAACTTATAAAATAGATAGCAAGAGATAAACACTAAGTGATATGAAATGGAAGGTGGTATATTATCTTTACATAGATTGTCAAGTGCCATAATGACTACTAACAAAATGTCATAAAAAAAACAGCACAACTAGGTGGGACTGCAAATTGATGCAGCCAATATGGAAAGGAGTATGGAGATTCCTTGGAAAACTGGAAATGGAACCACCATTTAACCCAGCTATCCCACTCCTTAGTCTATACCCAAAGAACTTAAAAACACGATACTACTGGGACACAGCCACATCCATGTTTATAGCAGAACAATTACAATAAACTGTGGAACCAACCTAGATGGCCTTCAGCTGATGAATGGATAACGAAAATGTGGTATATATACACAATGGAATACTATTCAGCATTAAAAGAGAATAAAATCATGGTATTTGCAGGTAAATGGATGGAGTTGGAAAATATAATGCTAAGAGAAGTTATCCAATCCCAAAAAATAAAATGACAAATGTCTTCTTTGATAAGGATGCTGATTCATAATGTGGTTGGGGTGGGGAGCATAGGTGGATTAGATGAACTCTAGATAGAACAAAGGGGAACAAGGGTGGACATGGGGGTAGGAAAGACAGTGGAATGAGATGAACATCATTACCCTGTAAGTACATGTATGAAGACATGAATGGTGTGACTCTATTTTGTATACAACCAGGGATATGAAAAATTGCACTCTATATGTATAATAATATTATGTTTTTCTGCTGACACACATAATAAACTAGAATTTTTAAAAAAAATACCAAAAAAAACAAAAAAACAGCACGTCTAAAACCTTAATAGAGGAACCAGGTGCCCAGTGGCACATACCTGTAATCCCAGCAACTCAGGAAGCTGAGGCAGGAGAATCACAAGTTTGAGACCAGCCTCAGCAACTTAGCAAGACCCTCAGCAACTTAGTGAGACTCTGTCTCAAAATAAAAATAAAAACGTCTGAGGATGTAGCTCAGTGATAAAGTGGCCCTAGGTTAAATGCCCAATAACCCCCTAAAAAAGAAGTCAATAGAGGAAATAAAATACTATATTCTTTGATTAACCCCAAAGATTGCAGGAATGAAGCAACACAGAAATAAAACAAATACTCATCACACTAAGCATCATATCACATATAGAGTCTAAGCATCCTAGTTAAAAGGCAAATTGTTGGATAATTTAAAAAACAAGAACCAGTGACTATTTAAAGACTGAAAAAAGACCAAAAAAAAAAAAAAAATGAAGTAGTATAGAAAACTAGAATGGATAAATTGGTAGCAGACAAATTAAGCTCTTAGAAAAGCAGTTTTAGAAAATAAGGAAAGGGGCTGAAGGTGTACAGCTCAGTGAAGAGTGTTTGCTGAGCATGTTCAAGGCAATGAGTTGGAGCACCAGCACCAACCCAAAAAGAAAAAAGTTAAGGAAACATTTCATAAAAAGAAAAAAACAATTCAAGAGATTAAATAAATCATATACAAATATTAATTTGAAGTGGACTGCAGACTTAAATATAAATATATAAAATATAAAAAATTTCATGACTTTGATTTCCTGAACAACACACCAAAGTCAGTAACCAGTAAATTAAAACTAATATATTAGATTTTCTCAAAATTTTGTACTCTTTAAGACTCTACTAGAAAAAGAAGAAAGGCAAACAAGTCTGAGAAAATGTTTACACAAGATAAATCTAAGAAAGACTGAGAATATCGTACAACTTAGTAATGACACCAAATTTTGTTGTTACTGTTGTAGTGGCAATGGTGGTGGTGCTGGGGATTGAACTGAGGGCCTAGTGCATGTGAGACAAGCACTCTACCAACTGAGCTATATCCTCAGCCCACCAAAAAAATTTTTAAAGCAAAAGACTTTTAAAACAACCTTCAGAAAAGAAAAAAAATTTTAAAGCAAAAGACTTTTAAAACAACCTTCAGAAAAGAAAACTTTCACACAAATGGCTAGTAAGCACATGAAGAGATGCTCAAAATCAATAGTCATTTCATTAGGAAAATCATTCTACTTGGTAACCAGTAGAATGGCTAAAGTTAAAACAATAGTTAAACTACTGGCCAGGATGTAGCAAAATTGAACTCTCCTGTATTGCTACTGAGAACGTTAAAATGGATGTTTAGTTTCTTATAAACTTAATCCTCCACCCATCCTCTGACCCAGCAATTCTATTATTCAAGAGAACTAAAAGCATATGCCCATAAAAAACATAGAATTTCCTAATAGTGTTTTTAATTATTTTTTTTAGTTGTCAATGGACATTTATTTCACTTATTTACTCTTGGTGTTTTGAATTGAACCCCATGCCTCACACACGCGAGGCAAGCACTCTACCAGCCCCTAAAAGCTACAACTCCAGCCCCTGAAAGTTTTTTCAAAACAGCCCCTAATTGAAAACACCTCAAATATCCACCAATACATAAATGGATACACAAATTGGGGTACATAAATACAATACTTAATAATAAAAAATGGTACATGAAACAGCACCATAGACATTGTGCTGAGTGAAAAGGGCATGTATATACTGAATCGTTCTATTTATAGAAATTTTACTATATAAAGTTTATGAGAACTTACATAAAAAAAAATCTATTACAGATTCAAAGATCATGATCTAAAACTGGAATCTGACCACAGATTTGAGGATCAAGATAATGCATGTGAAAGAGCTCTAAATTCTAAAAGGCAATATTAGAATGTAGGCATTATTTAATTCATGCCAAAAATTCTGGTACAGAAAGTAAATGTCCTCCTAAAAGGGTGAAATGCAATGGCTTAGTCTGTAAAATCCCTAAAATCACTAACTGAAATTCTACACCTTTGTCTACATATTAAAAACAACAACAAAAAAAACACTGCAAACTTCAAGATGCCCTAATACAAAGGTTATCTCTAGAGAGAGAGTGAACCTGAACTGAAAACAAAGTAGCAATTTTAATAGGAAAAAAAATCAAACAAATAATACATATGATCCATAAACTTGAAATTTAAGGTAAAGAGATACAGAAAATGTACTGGAAATGAAGACATGACAAAGACCAACAACAGACTTAAATGCTTTTATTCTCTTTACAAAATATTTATTACTTCAAATAAAGTCCATTTTTATTATTCTAATACTTTATATGTGGTTGAAATTTTATGTCAACTCAAGGTACCCTGGTTTCTCACATACTAATTGACCTTTCTTTAACAAGTCTTGGTCTGATTATAGCCTAATAAAAATGCTTTTATTTGCTTAAATATAAATAAACCCAAGCTAATATTAACTTCTTGGAGAGTATTCCCTATAAAAGCAGCTAGCCATTCTAAATGGCTATTTCTATGAATTTTATGTTTTAACCTATTTCTCCCAGTGTTCCAGATACCATATTTGTCCAATATCCTATTTAAAGATCTATTTTCATTCTTAATGATAATAAAGGATATATAAGCTCTAGATTATGATTTCCCTCCTATTCCTCACACCTAAATATATATGTGTGTCAATTTCACTGAAATATTTGCAAAACTGAAAACATGGACTTAAAGGGCTAACTAAACCCACTGAAAGAAAGTGGGCATTCATAATGCCCATTGATAAAGATTAATCATCCTGTTTTCTATTCTTCCTTAGTTCTCAATGCACATCTATTTCAAGATCTTCAAAAACAGTATCAGATCCTGTTGCTTTATATTGTTTTTTCTCTCTCTCCCAGTTTATATTTGGCAATCCAAATTCAAAGGTTTGTTTGCTTTGCTTACCCTCAACATCTTAGGATGCTCTTCTGAATTTGTATGCCCCTTATATAAGGCAACCATACATTCCAGTTTCAGTTCTGGCTTACACATGTTGCCTAAGCATAATTTGTTACCTAAGCACAATTAAGGATAACATGATCTTTCAATCTTAGGAGCTTCTACTCTAGGCAGCAAGTTAAATAGCCACTTTATTCAGACCACAAAAACAGATGGTTAATGATCAAACACAGCAGGTACTTTGTCAACGCAGGCTGCTTGGCTGAACTAGTTGGCTGAATTATTATATGAACGACTATTCCAGTGCCAGCTCAGGTCCCTGGGACACTCTTTTTGAACAAATCTGGGTTTTCATTACTATAAAATACATTGATTATCAAGTTAAGCTAAGTGTTGCCTATGAGAGACAGTTAAGGAATTTACTCCTAATCAATGGATTTTTAACTGTAATTAGCATATTGACTATAAAACATTTAATCAATAATAAATGGTTTCTCTAAATGTTAAGGATATTTTTAAAAGTGTGTCCCATTAAGTGAGCAATAATTAGTCATAATTTGATTTAAATCATCACTACCTTATTTAACATAATCCTTTTAGAAAATGTTTTGAAGTTGAACATAAGGTTTTAAATTATAATGGATTTTTAAGAGATAATACATCTATCATTAATCACCTATCACGATCCACTCACAAAGCAATTTATTATCTTAAGTTGTATCTCAATATTTGTAAAATTAGTTACTGAGTCTAAGTCTAAGAACTTGATGGGCAAATGAAGTTATGACCAGCAACAATCCACATGTCCCTCAAATGGTGATTAAACTGTGGTAAATACAAATGATGGAATATATGCAATAAAAGGGAACAAACTGCTTATCTCCATAACACTCATTTATCTCAAAATGCATTTTGCTAAATCAAAGAAGTCAGACTCAAAAAAGGGTTCCTAATCCCATTTGCATGAATTCTGGAAAAGGCAAAACTCCATGGACAAAGAACAGATATTTGCCAGGGCCTACCAAAACGAAGGGGCTGACCACCAAAGGACAATATAGAGCACTTTTACGTATCTTGATCATAGTGATGGTTATGTAAGTATGTTAAAAACAACTGGAATTACACACCCAAGAGTGAATTTTACCATATTTTAAAATTAATTTTAGGGTTAAACATAAAGAAGTAGATTAGATCTAGAAGGGGGGGGAAGGACAACAACAAAATGTTCTCTTACACCCTTCAGAAGAGAACAGAAAACAGTGTCTATACAGCTATGACTAAACTGCTAACCCGCAGTGCAACATCAGGGTCCTCAGCCAGCACTTCTTTCTGCTTACCTCTCTAAATCTAGACCTCATCTCCATCTAACTCAACCTTTCAAACCTTCTGAATACCTATGGTCACCTTTGTTTTTTAACCCTGGTTCGTATAATGACATTACATTCAAAATCCATTTCTGCCTTAACATGCACTCACTGGTACCAATCCATTTCCTTTCTTGAACCTCAAGTTATATTAATCCCTTAATTCCTGATTCTATCCTGACTTTGTTCTGACAACTAACCTGATCATGTTCTCTTCCCAGTCTTCAACTGGGGTTCTCATGTACCATGAGTAAACCAGCAAGGCCTGCAATTTCATCTATTCAAATCCTTCAGAAGTTGCAAACTCTTAAGCCTCACTTAGGAACAGATACCCATGTTTTCTCATCCCAAAAATGTGATGTCCTTATTTTGTACAATCAAGCTCTTACTTACCCTTAAGCCCTCTTTCTTGTTCAGTTTTGTACAAAAACATAGATAAGCAGTCAACTTTTTTTTTTTTTTTTTTTTTGCGGGAGGAGGGGAGGTACAGGGATTGAACTCAGGGGCACTCAACCACAGAGTCACATTCCTGGCTCTATTTTTTGTATTTTATTTAAACAATCTTGCTAAATTGCTTAGGGCCTCACTAATTTGCTAAGGCTGGCTTTGAACTCACAATTCTCCTGTCTCAGACTCCTGAGCTGCTGGGATTACAGGCATACACCACGGTGCCCAGCAGCAGTCGACTTCTTCCTCACAAAAATCAGCCATTTACTCTAGTATTAAAATTACATTCTTATCTTCCTTCTTCAGGATAAATACCTATGATTCCTTGCAACACTCTTCATTATCTAACATTATATTTTTTCTCAAATCTCTCCAATTTCTCTTTTCTACATCTTTTAATTCTTTCTTTTTTGAGGGCAGGTAGGGATACTCCCAGGGGCACTTAATCACAGAGCTACATCTCCAGCATATATATATATATATATATATATATATATATATATATATATATATATATATATATATATATTGGGGGGGGAGACAGGGTCTTACTAAGTTGCTGAAGCTGGCTCTGAACTTGTGATCTTCCCGTCTCACTGGGATTATAGACTGGCATGCATTACCATGCCCAGTCTTTTTTTTTTTTTTCCTTGAGATGTGGTCTCACTAAGTTTCCCAGACTGTCCTTGAACTCATTAGCTCAAGTGCTCCTCCTACCCCAGCTCCCAAGTAGCTGGGACTACAAGCATGAACCATAATGTCCCCTTCGCCTTTTTAAAATAAAGTGATCCAAATATGATATCAATGAGTAATAGATAATTTATAAATAATTATAGTACAATACTAACATGGCTCCCTAAAAAGAATCTCTTTTGCAAAGAAATTAATGAATTAACTACAAGGTTGGAGGATAGAGAATCAATCAAACAAACAAAAAAACCATGATCTCAAAATCTCGAAACTTTCGAGTTACTTCTCTGCCACTATGTTTGTGTCCTCACAAACCAAAAAACACCAATCTTCAATTACTTCACCTTTATAATCTCCCATTCCCAGACAAGAAAGAACTTCCCCCCTCAGCACCAACCCCCACAACAAAGGCAGAGGGACTTTCGTTACTATGAATTAATTGTAGTTATCTCCCCAAGATTGGGAAGTTTTTTTTTTTTGGGGGGGGGAGGGGGTAGACAGACAGAATATTTTTTATTTTCATATTAAGGATAGAACTCAGTGCCTCATATGTGCTAAGCAAGTGCAGGCAATCTTTAAAAAAAAAGGTCTTACTATCTTCTCACTGTTGACAATTACTTCCTTTTTTGTTGAAACTACTTCCTTTAGTTCAAATATATATATATCATTTTTCTCAACTTAAGAAAAGGGAACAAGGTTATGAAAAATTAAGCTGGGAAGGAGAGAAAGAACTCTTCTTTTAAACTAAATTTCGCTAATGACTTGTTTTTCCATAATGTAAGCAAAATATTTACCTTTAAGATAATTAAGAAGCATTATTCTGAATTAAAGAATAACACCCCTTCCCCAAAAAAAATTCAGAGAAAATAGAACTAATGAGAAGAGGAGATAAAAGATAAGACATTTAAAACAGAGACAGATTGTAGGATATTTACTTAGGGAGAAAAGAGTTGTAATCAATGGGAGAAGAAATAAATAAATCTGTCCCTCAAACTCAGAAGTCATGGACACAAAATATAATTTAATTTTGGTTTCTTGTTTAAAAAAAAAAGCAATAATGTGGCTACTTGAAATGAGTTACAAGGAATAGAGAAAAATGGATTTAAGATCATCGATGTACATGAAAGGGTACCAAATATAAAGCAAAATTTTATAATAAAAGCTTCTTTCATGAAAAATTGAGCAAGGAAAAAGTAGCCATATAAAAGCTTCTATAATTCAACACTATACTTCAAGTTTACGTTAGTTTTTATACCTCTCTCATAAAACAATGAACAGGAAGCTACACCATAAAAATAAAGGGAAGAAGATGCTATGAGTTACTTCTACCTCTTGGACCTATTGGGATCATGGCTGCATCAGGAAAAATCCTAAGAGGTTAAAGTCCACCCCATACCCAAGACCAAACTCTACTCCCACCCCACCTTGGCTCAATGGTTTTCTCCCACTGTGGTGAGGATGGTTTTGGAAAAGCTCCTCAAATGCCAGGAAACACTGTAAATACAAAAAGAAAAAACAATTCATAAGTACCAAAACTTAACTAACATTTTGGTCTCCCTCACAGGGAAGATTGGTATAATGAAAAAAGTACTAGTCTACAAAGAAATCAAGCTCTGGCTGTAATTCCAGGTGATTTGGGGGTCAGGGTAAAGGATCCAGGATACACATTGTTTTTGATGTCACTAAACTGGTAATATAAGCCAGAAACTGTTGATGCATCTCTGTCACTAACTGAGTAGGAAAAGGAAGTCATCAGAGAAGTTAGCAGAACTAAAGGATACAAAGAGACATTGCTGATAAAATAACTTCAGAACCCGGTCCCAGTTCTTCCCGAAGTATTTTTCCATCTAAGGTAGTCTATATTGGGTTTCTGTGACTGGCAAGTAAGTCTGGTCAGTACACTTGAGTCCTAATTCTACAGTGAACCTCAGCAAGAACCCATCTTCTGGCCTTTGTTTCCACTTTCATAAAGCTTTCAATGCATTTGAACAGCACTAAAACTTATTTTTCTTTTTAAATGAAATCTCATTGAGATATAAAAAATAAGTCAGGCGTGGTGGAGCACATCTATAATCCCAGCTACTTGGGAGACTGAAGCAAGAGGATTGGAAGTTCAAAGCCAGCCTCAGCAACTCAGTGAAGCCCTAGGCAATTTAGTGAGTCCCGGTCTCAAAATAAAAAAGGGCTAAGGATGTAGCTAAGTGATTTAGTACCCCTGGGTTCAATCCCTGGTACCAGAAAAAAGACTATACTCATATGAATGAATTTTGTGCATTTTTAAATAGCAATTTCACATGTATTTCTGACCAAAATCAACGAGAACAATGACTAAATACTCCTCACTTTGAGACCAAAAATAAGTGACTCTATTACTATAAATGTACATTGTAGACCAAAAATGCTATTCATTCGTTAAGACCAGAATCAATGAGAACAAGGCTGTTTTGATATATCAAAACTTTTAAAATCAAAGACTAATGGCAAAAACTCATGATACAATTTATTTTTATATTTGTTTTAGCTGCACATTGAGATAATCATAATTCCAGAAGAATAGTTTCAAAGAACAACATATTTCCACATCTGCCTTATCCTGTGACACTATTTAATTAAAAATGGAGAAAATCTTTAACTTTTGAACAAAAGAAAATCAGCCTGAAGGCACAAATTTTCTAAAAACTCTTGAACTGGTTAAAATTTAGTAAATAATATAGTTAACATTCATGTGTTGGTTTTTAATTAATTTAAATAAAATCAAATGTTTATGAATCTATTAGTGCTTTCATAGATTTCTAATAAAATAAATCTTTGATTTTTTAAAAATATTTTTTAATCTAATTCATATACACTGTCTACAGAAAATTATAATGTAAGATATATAAGAAATTAATGGTTTTTTTAAATAATGTCTATTTAAAGTAAAGAAAAATTTCACCACCAATTCATATTCACAATCTTAAGAGTTATGCGTATGGACAAAACTTGAGACTATTACAGTAATAATCTATTCAATCTTAATGAAAACTATTTGATAGAACAGATCACTGAAAGTGCTGTAAAATGTTTATTACATAGAAGTGACAATATTAAGACAAAAATGAATACCTCTCCATCTCTAACTGTTAAGAAGCTAATAGTCTAGCAGAGAATACAATTTATATATTCAACAAGGTTGTCTCCTCAGTGCCGCCAATCACTGTGCAAGCAACTAGGGCTAAACAATGAACCAGATACACATGATCCTACACCTTCATAAATTTAGTATTTAACCTATAAGTATTTGATAACTAATGAACACTTTGGAAAAAGAAAGGTGGGGATGAGGAAAGAGACTATATGATTGGTTAACATTTTTGAAAGACTGTTGGCTACTATGTGAAACTTACTATAAATTGGAGACAGTAAGCTCCAAATTAGATAAGTTAGGACAATGATAATGGCAATGATGATGACCTTAACAGGAACATAAAAGAGAGAGCAACAAACTCAGTTGAAGTATAAGGAAACAAAAAAATACTTCACAGAAGTAATGTTACAGCTCAATCCTGAAAGACAAGGAGTAGAACAAATAAAGGCAAAGATGCAGTGAAACCAAATAACAAACATGTCTGGGAAACTTCAAGATGTTCCTCACAGTGAATCTTGAATGAGGTGAATCACAGCTGCAATGATAGATTAAGAAAAAGACAGTAAAGGCTATATTATAACAAAGGAAGTATACCACCTCTAGGACATGGATGAGTAAGCAGTGTACTTATGTAATCAGCCTTACATTTTAGAAATAATTCTTTCAGGGACAATTAGCCTCAAAAAAATACAAGCAGCCTAGCCTTGTGCCACCAGTCACTGCGCAAGCAACTAGAGCTAATCAATGAACAAGATAAGATACACATGATACATCTTGCCAGTAGGTATACCGTCTCAAAATTCTAATCTAGTAATTTATCTTGACAACAAATATGATCCAAACAAGTACTCTGAGCTTAAGAAACCAAACAAATTTAGTCCACATAGTATGACATGGCTATTAAGACAACAAAAAGGGAAGTATCTGTAGATAAACTCTCAAAATGTAATTTTATAATAAGTCTTCTAACTTTAAAATAAAGTTGTTTCTCTGTTAGTACCACATTTTCTTAGTTGCTCTACATTATCTTCTTAACTCTGCCTACCTCCAATTTTTAACATTCTATTTTTATGAGCTAGGGTTGTGGCTCAGAGGTAGAGCACCACCTAGTATCTCATTTGAGGCACTAGATTCAATCCTAAGCACCACATAAAAGATAAATAAATAAAGGTACTGGGTCCACCTACCACAATAAATATTTTTTTAAAAAATTACATTTTTTAAATGTAATTTAAAATTTGTCTGCTCCACTTGTCAGTTATATATAGATCCACCCTTTATATGCTTCATTTCAAGAAAATAAATCCTACCTTTCCGGGGTCATCCTTTGAACGAGGCACTTTAAGGAAACATTTGTTCAGTGACAGATTATGTCGTATGGAATTCTGAAATTAAAGAAGAAAAGTCATTGGGTTATGGAATCCAAAACATAAAACCTATCTGTAAAAACAGAATCAGAAACCTAAATATCCCTATGCATTGTAATACAATTACAAATGGTATAAAATTATTTTATAATGGGCTTCAAATTAAACCTAACTTTCCAATACAAATAATACAAAGGGAAATAGTTATTAGAAAAGACATTTTCTAGTGGATTCCATAACAATGTAACATATGTAGTACTGTAAATGTTTAAGACCTTTTAACAATGCAAGAATAAGCCTGTGATGTAATGTTAGGTGCCAAATATAAAACTACATGTCACAGCTTTAATCATATTTTTCAATTTTTGGAAACAAATCAGAATGCAAATGATATAAATTATTCTACAATGAATTTTAGGTGATAATTATTTTCTTATTTTTTACTTTCCTATAAGGTCCAAATGGTCTATAAGGCACAGATATTAGCATTTTTAAATTAATTTTTTAAAATGTAATTAATGGATTTAATTAATGTATTTAGTTAATTTAAATTTTAATTAACTAACTTAATTAATCTATTTTTTAGAATGTAAGGACTAGGAGTGTAGGAGGGTGCTTGCCTAGCTCACACAAGGCCCTGGATTCAATCCCGGGGGGGGGGGGGAGTTTTTAAAATTCCACTGCTCTATTACAAAAGCATACAAAAGTCAATTCGGAGCCAGATGTAGTGATGCACACCTGTAATCCCAGCAGCTGAGGAGGCTGAGGATCACGAGTTCAAAGCCAGTCAGGCAAAAGCAAGGTGCTAAGCAACTCGGTGAGACCCTGTTTCCAAATAAAATATAAAATAGGGCTAGGGTGTGACTCAGTGGCTGAGTGACCCTGAGTTCAATCCTCAGTACTCCCCCCCCCCAAAAAAAAAGTCAATTTGATTCTCACTATATCTGTAGTGGGAAAAAACACATGGAAAGATATGGCTACAAAGGACTAAGAAGAACATCTAGGATCCTCAATGTAGCAGGGAAGAATAAACCTGGGTGGTAGGAAGATGCCTTTGGAGACCTAGTAAGTCTGTGAAACACGAAATTTATTCATGAGTAAGTGGGACTATACCATAATTCTCACAGAAAATACCCCAAAGTTCTTTTCTTCTCAATTAAATGCACCAAAATCCATTCCCTGATAATGTTGTTACCAAATGACCACATATTTGGTGAAGAGAGGCCCCAACTGTATTTAACCACTGCTTAGAATGGTACCTTCTGGGGTCATTTTCTGGCATAATCTCATAGGGGTGAGTTAAAAGTTTTAAAAGAGGTACACAGCTTATAAATTCAAGCCTACAGTATTGCCAAAATAGAAATTTAAAATTTATGAATGGGAATTCTACCTCTACTTGGTATATAAGCAGCTACAAATGATGCTCCCTCACAAAAAAATGAGAAACACTGGGTAAATTGAAAAATCACACAGGTTGTAAGGCAACTAAGCAAACAACATTCCTAAAAGAGACAAGGCTATTCAAAGAAGAACTGGACGTGCAAACTGCCTCAACTTTGGCAAGGTGTGGGAAAAAGATCTGGCCACCATTAAGTAGGTAACAAGAAATTAGTTAAAATTCTAAAGGCCAACCACGGGCTAGTGAGTTAGTTTAGAACAAGGGCTCAAGACAAAGAATTTCCACCCACTCTTAAACTTTCTCCTTAAGCCTTTACCATGTGCTCTTTAGAAACATTAGGGTAGGATAAGAGACTGGAAAACATCTTCCTTAGTGGCACAACTAGCAAGGAGGTGACCGAAGATGGCAAAATAGTGAGGGGTAAGGGAGCTACAAAACCCACCAACCTTGCATGTATTTTTACAGAGAAAAAAAAATCTAAAATCTAAGTTTGAAGTAGAAGCAGCAAAATCTCTCAACCACAGGACTCTGGCAAAAATTCATTATTTCTCAGGGGAAAACAGAAACAAAACACTTTTGTCTCTAGAGAGGAATAGGAAACCCAAGATACACGCAAAGATCTACTGGTACTGGAGGAAAGCCTTTCTGTGGAGGTGATATAGAAACTACCTTGGGCTCAGCATTCTATATTGACACCATGCAAAAGGTCTGCTGCAAGTGGGGAAGTGGCAGACACTCCCATTCAAAACCAACTACAAATACAAGGTTAGTTTGGCTGAGGGAAAGAAGCACTGAAAAGTCCTACCGCCAAGTTGAAGAGCCTACGTATGATTGAGGCTGGACCAACAAAACAGAGAAAAACCCTCGCCTCTTACCAAATAAAAAAAAAAAAAAAAAACAACTTTGCACTGAATATAAACAGCACTCTACTGATAGAACCCCATGTACAACAAGGTAGGGAGAGATGCCAAAGTCCAAAGAGATGGAAAAATGAAAAAATCATATTGCATCCAATGCCCACACTCTAAAAGCACAAGGTAACAGGAACCTACTACTGAAAGAATGTAAAGTGTGCCATATATTAAAGACCATCAACAAAACTCAAATTCAGTTCAACTGTGGACAGACTGACTTGACCCCCACTGCAACATATAAAACCCCTAAGAAGGGCTGGGGTTGTGGCTCAGCAGTAGAGTGATCATCCAGCATGTGCGAGGCCCTGGGTTTCATCCTCAGTACACATTAAAAATAAATAAATAAATATTTTTTTTAAAAAAAGGCCAGAGAAAAAAGACACTTGTCCATTTACAAGTACAAATACTATTTACTTCAAATCTCCACTATTCTTCTAAACATCATGTATCTGGTACAGAATCAAAAAAGTACAAGGCATAGAAAAGCAAGGGGAAACCCCACTATCAAGAGATAAAGCAACCAACAAAACCCAACTGAGAAATAATTCAGGTATTACAACTACCAGGCAAAAACTTTAAAATAATCAGGATTAACGTTAAAGGGCCAGCAGAAAAAAATTGGACAACTTGCATAAAGAGATGGGGAATTTCAAAGGAGATGTGAAATTATATGAAAGAGACAAAGATAAATGACAGAAATAAAAAATCCAATCAAAGATAAAGAATTCCAGGCTGGGACTGTAGCTCAGAGTTACAGTGCTTGTTCAGCAATCCTAGGTTTAATCCACAATATTCCCCTTCAAAATAACAGTAAAGAATTTTTTGGGGGGTGCTACCGGAGATTGAACTCAAGGCACTCAATCACTGAGCCACATCCCCAGCCCTATTTTGTATTTTATTTAGAGACAGAGTCTCACTGAGTTGCTCAATGCCTCACTGTTTGAACTTGCAATCCTCCTACCTCAACCTCCTGAGCCACTGGGATTACAGGTGTGTGCCACTGCACCAGCCAATGGAAAAGAATTCTTAAAATGGGTTCATCAGTAAGCTGGACACAACTAGAGAAAGGTTTGGAGAACTTGAAGATAGATCAACAGACGTTATCCAAACTAAAACCAGCCCATACATGCGTATATGCATGCAAAGACTTAAAAGAGAAAGAATCCTTCAAGAACTGCAAAACAATACATGTAATTCAAATCCCAGAAGGAGAAAGGAAAAAGAGTGAGGCAGAGGAATATCCGAAAAAGTATCAGTGAATAACCTTCCAAAAATAATGCAAGACAACAACTCACACATGCAAGAATTTCAGAAAATACCAAGCAAAATACACTAAAAATCCACACATGTATAACAAGGTAGGGAGAGATGCCAAAGTCCAAAGAATGGAAAAATGAAAAAATCATACTGCATCCAATGCCCACACTCCAAGCACAAGGTAACAGGAACCTACTGAAAGAATGTAAAGTGTGCCATATATTAAAGATCACCAACAAAACTAGAGTTGTAGCTCTGTGGTAGACTGTTTACCTAGCAAGCACGCAGCCCTAGGTTAGAACACCAGCAACACACATAAAAAGGACAGAAAATAATCCATACCCTTATCTTCATTGTAGTTAAAATGCTAAAAACCAAAATGAAGAAAACATCTTAAAGGCAGTCACAGGAAATAAGATTATGTCATAGAGGAATAAAGACAAGAATTACAGCAGAATTCTCCAGAACAATGGAGTGATATTTTAAAAAGTACTCAAAGGAAAAAAAGTATCAATTATATACACAGTAAAAATCTCTCTCAAGAATGAAGGCAAATTAAAGACTTTCAGGCAAACAAAAGCTTAAAGTACCAGCTTGCTGAAAATGTTATAAGGAAATTCTTGAGCCAAAAGAAATCAAATGGAAACTTAGGTCTATAAAATGAAATGAAGAGTGCCAGAAATGGTAAAAATGATGGTAAATTTAAAGTACATTTTTATTACTTGTAATGTCTTTAAGACAAATATAATAATTTAGTATAGCACACAAAATGTATGTAAAAGTAAAATGTACATCAATGACAGAAAGGATGGATCAAAGAGATTGAAAAAATATAGTTCATAAAGTTTAATCCTATTTGAAGGCAGAACATAGTAAGTTAAAGATATTACAAAGGATTCTGCCCCCTCAAAACCCTAAATATTGAAATCTAATTCCCAATGTGGTAGTATTTATAGATAGGGCTGGGTGGGGGTAGGCAATGATTAGGTCAATGTTTTCTTCATCAAAGGAATCAGTTAAAAAAAAAAAAAAGAGTTCCCATAGAGTTTGTTTGCTGCTTGCACTCTGTGAGATTACAATGAGAAGATTGCCATCTATGAATCAAAAGGTAAGCCCTCACTATGACTAGTTCAATAACTTCAGTCACCAAATCTGGCAGTGCCTAAATCTTTGACTTCCCAGTCACCAGGACTTTTAGAAATAAACTGTTGTTTGTAATCCACCAATCTACGCTTTTTTGTTTTAATAGCCTGAACAAACTAAGACAGGCAGATGTATATAGTAAACTCTAGAGAAATATCCAAAAAGAATTTAAAAAGAGATACAATAATTAAAATAAATGTGAAAATAAAATGGAATCATAAATACTGAATCCAAATCTTAAAGAAGACAGGTGAAAAGAACAAACCATCAGACAAAATAGAGTTCTTCTATTCATCTTAAAAGTTCAAGATGGAAGTAAAAACAAATCAAATCAATATCATCAGAAAATAAGAACCATTATTTTGTAAATGGTTCAGTGTGAACATTAGGGGAAGAATAAACCTCCCTTTGACCTTTCCACTCTACCAAAAGCTTACATACTGGAAAATTTCAGGTTTCTGCTCTAGGCCCTTTTTCATTTCTACACTCAATCATCTATAGCCATGGCTTCAATTGAACATCTGTGACATAAAACTCTTAATCTCCAACTCAGATTTTTTCTCCTCAGTTCCTAACATATTTTTCCAATTTTCAAGTAGACATCTCCAGAAACCCCTCAAATTCAACATGTTTAAAACTAAACTTAATCTTAATGACCAATGTGATCGTCTTCAAAGTTACCTCTTCTCAGTTTGAATACATTATTATTCACATAAATGCTCCCATCAGAAACCTGTAAGGCATTCCTTCTTCCTTACCATCTAAAATAGATCCATCCAAAATCTCATTAATCTCTTAGATCTACTTATTTTACTCCTACTTAATTTACTTCCTAATTGCTGTCCCACTTCCTCTCTCTTCCCCTCTTCTGGCACTATCCACCTTGCAGGCTTTGCAAGGTATTGTATTTTCTTCGCAATACAATTTTGATGCTATTTCCTCACTTAGAACCTTTCAGTGATTTCCCACTGCACTGGGATAAAATTCCAAATTCTTAAGCCTCCAAAGACCTTACGTTGTTGTCTTCATCCATCCATTTCAATGTTTGCTCTCATTTTAGGCCTTCCTTAAATTGTTACATCTGCAAAGATTACTGCTCTTCGCCTTATTTCTCCTCTTTAGCTAAATAAATCCACTCAATTTTCAACCAGCTCTTGGTCTAAACATCAGTTTCTTCTGGGGAACCAACTCTGACATTGAGAGGCTATGAAAAATCTCACTGTGATTTCTTCTTCTTCTTCTTCTTCTTTTTTTTTTTTTTTTTTTTTTTTGAGGAAGGTGGTAATAGTGCCATAAACATGCTAGAAAAGCGCTCTACCCCAGCTACGCTATGTTATGCCATGCCATACCTTGCCATCCTACTCTATGCTGAGACAGTATCTCACTAAATTGCCCAGGTTGGCCTCAAACTTGTGATTCTCCTGCCTCAAGTCTCTCAAATAGCTGGGATTATAGGCATGTGTTACAACGCCCAGCTTGCAATAAACTTTTTTTAATCATCCTGAATTTTTCATCACACTTGCAATAGTTTGTTTAATGAGGTTCATCCTCTATGTTATATTCTCTGCCAAATGTAAATAGGTTACATGAAATTGGGACCTTGTATAGCACTGTACCACTAAGCCACACCTCTAGTCCCACAAAAGCATATTTAGAAAATGAAAACACCCAGAGATGCAAAAGCCAGAATATCTGTGTACACACACACACACACACACACACACACCCATTAAAGATTACTTCAAACCTCACAACTTGGGTAGTCTCTATCTCTAACAGCCCCAAGAAAAGAAGTCAGGAGAGTAGAGATTAGAATGATCAAGGTTAGACTGGAGAAAATTTGCTGAGGTTAAATAATATATACATATATATTTTTTTAAAGACACACTGCTTGGCTTTGAAAATTTCATCTCCAAAAGTAGCTTCGTAAAAAACTGGAGATGCATTTTAATGCAGATTCCTAGGCTTCATTCAAAGCAACTGACTAAAAATCCCTGGAGTTGTGGCCCATGAATCTGAATTTTAAAACTTTAAATATTTCATTCTAACTGAAATATATTTTAAATTTGGGCTTAAGCTGGTACCTCCAATCCAATCAACCATTATATGTCTACCTATCTCTACTCCCACTGTGAGTGTCCTAGTTCATCCCCCCAAAATTAACAAATATACTCCTCTGTTCTACCCTACTATGCATATAAAATAGTTCCAGTATTGCTTCCAACTTTCTAACTTCTTCCTTCCTAACTTCTTTTCTTAGGGTTATTGGAGGTAAACAATGCCTCCAGTGAAGTACTACTATCAAACACATATCTGCTAACTTCATTTCTCGATAATTCCTTCTGACCTTAGAATGTCCCATGAAGGCATATAATCAGAATATTCTGGTCAGCCAGCCACAGAGGCGCACACCTAAAAGCTCAAGAGACTCAGGAGGCTACGGCAGGAAGATTGCAAATCAAGACCAGCCTCAGCAACTTAGTGAGGTCCTGTCTCAGGATGAAATTTAAAAGGGGGTGGGGGCAATGTAGTTCAGAGGTAGAACACACCTGGTTCAATCCTAGTACTGAAAAAAGAGAAAAAGAATGCTCTAGTCAAAAGTTTCTTCAATTTTTTTTATCTGATTATGTTATCTGATTATGCTACTAATTTGTTCAGTTTTAGGGTCTCTTTTTCCATCTCTTTTTATTAACATACAAAACATTTAAATAGTTCAAAAGTCAAAATTGTTATTATATTCAAAATCTTATTCCTTTCTCTATTCCTTCCACTTCAGTTGAATCCATTCCCTATATATAATATTTATCACAGTTCTGATTTATATTCCTAAATTTCTTTTATATAACAATGAGCAAATGTATAATGTACTATTTCTTCTCTCCTCCAAAGAAAAGTTACACCCCCACACACTACTTTTGTATTTTTTCTTTTAATTACTCCAAACTTTAAAAACTTAATAGGTTAACTTTTCCCAGTAAGGTGAGACAATTTTAACTCCTTTCCTCCAGTTCAGATTACAGAATCATTCATTATGAAATATTCAAAGAGTTATTTTTAATAATGCAATCTGCCCTAAAAAAAAATGAAACGGAGTTTTAACCAAATATTAAAACTCTTGAGTCCTTTCTAGTGAACATGGAAGCATTTTCTCCTCTAGGTGAACTGACTCTACATTTTTTGAAAGGTGGTGACAGTCACTTTAATCTGTCTCTTACCCTATCTTCAATCAGTATAAACTATCTTCCATTTCCCCTTATCTATCTCCTCCACACCTAAAGAGGAAGTAGTAGGCAGATTATAAGAGTATGAAACTGAGGTCAGACACATTAATGAGAAATATAATCAAACTTTATATGCTTAATTCCCTAAAATTTAGACCAAGTTATTCAGGTGGCATTCATATATGCATAAGCTCTCAATATTCTAGCTCATCCTGAAAAGGGCACCCCTATAGCCAAGTGTTTCCTACGAGTTCTTTTTTTTTTTTCTTTAAATATTTTTAGCTGCAGGTGGATACAACATTTATTTATTTGTTTATTTATTTATTTAATGTGTGCTGAGAATCGAACCCAGTGGGTCACACGTGCTAGGCAAGCACTCTACCACTGACCCACAATCCCAGCCCTCCTAAGAATTCTTAAAAATACCCTTCTTCAAACACAGCTCAATTTTCCCTTCCCCCAATAGCTTTCTAATAACTGCCTCTTCCTTTTACTCTCACAGCATTTGTTCTTTGTACATTCACTTTAAAGCCTCATCCTACTCCCCATAAACTCTTTTAGTTGTAACCTTCAGTCACATGTAAAATGGATATGTTTATGGCTTACACATAGGTGTGCCCAATTAGTCAACTATTTATAGCACTGTACTCCACATTTCTCTATTAAAGAGCTTTTTATGCAACATCATAATTACGTGTGTGCATGCGCACATGTGCGTATCTTCTTCATCCAATAAAGTTTATAAACACCCTTAGCGGACCTGTGCTAGGCTTCTTAATTTTGCCAAAGCCTTAGAATACTACTTCACAAGAGTACATAGCAAATAAATCCTTTCCAAATTAATGAGTGAAGGATTATAAATTAGCTAGGATTATAAATTAGGGTATTATCTAGATTAGAGATTCCAAATTAGTGGTCCATAGGCTCAACACAGACAAGGGACTTATATTTGTACTGCAGAGGACTTAACAAAGAAGGAATTGATTGGGAACATTTAAAAATGGGAAAACCACGCACAAAAATACAGATTTATTGCTTTTCTTGGGGAGAAGAGAACTGAAATATCTACTTTGTGTCCTAAAGACCACAAGTAACTAGAAAACAGCTGTTCCTTTTACATTAGATATGCACTCTTCAGGTGATAGATTTTTACTTTGTTCATTTATGCCACTTGACTGTTATCTGCTGGCATTTAGGTCAACAACCACTGAAAAAAACCCATGAATCCCTAATGGATGTCTTATTCAAATTTTGGCCATTTCTACTCCCTGGCAATGATGTTTTTCTATCATCAAATGGGTTTATCAAAATCTCCTCTTTTCCTTATCCCAAATCTTTAAAAAAAAAAAAAAAAAAAAAAAAAGAATCTACAGCATCCCTGTGACAAAAACAAAACAGAGTTTAGATTGATGCCTTACTTAAACTGATGGCTTGCTTAGATTGATACCTTGATTCTTAGGTCAAATTTTATCATGTATTTCCTCCACTAAAATATTCTGTTAGAGTGAATTCTATTCAAACGACTACTAACAAATCACTTTTCATACTGAGAACCAGTGGCAAATTAAATTCAATAAATATTTGTGTAGTTTTTGCAAAATCATAGGTCCTGGGTACTAATTAAAAACATATGCAATGAAATTGTCAAATCTACAAAGTCTGGTACCAAATCTTGTCTCTATCATTCTCTAGTCAAGAACTCTGCAAAGTTACTTAATTTCTCAAAGTCTTTTTTAAAAATTTTCTTATATTCGGGGCTGGGGATGTGGCTCAAGTGGTAGCGCGCTCGCCTGGCATGCGTGCGGCCTGGGTTCGATTCTCAGCACCACGTACAAACAAAGATGTTGTGTCCGCCGATAACTAAAAAATAAATATTAAAAAAATTCTTTAAAAAAAAATTTTTTTCTTATATTCAAAATTTGAACAACAGTAAAGTGAAAAGACAAAGGTTTTGAAGCAGAAAGACTTATGAGAAACTCTAGAACAGCTATCATTCAGTGGAGACATAAAACCCATAAACCGCTGCCACACTACCATACAGCAGACAACTGGATAATTTCTGTGTAAGAAAATGAATAAAACGTGCAGAGACAAAGGAAGTAAATTAAATTATTTGCTGTATAACACAAATTAGCTAAGAAACTAATGTGATGATACACCAAAATGCTCCTTAAAGAAGTGGTTAATTCTAGGGCTGGGGAAGAAAGATTCATGAAGATCCTGAAGCATCTATTTGGTGGTGATTCTAAAAAGGAAGAAAGTGCTAAATAAACAAAAAGAATGGGGCCAACCTTTAAGAATTCCCAATAGCCAAAGCTGCACACACACACACACAAATAAATAAATAAATAGCTATAAGTGCACAGTATTATAAATAAATGAGTTAACAAGTAAATAGGAGAAGGAAAAAGAATAATTCTTTCTTACTGAAAATATCAATTAACAAATGTAGAAGAAAATGAGGAAAAGAGGAAATCCCCACCAGGAAACAGTAAAAATTGCAGCAGTTATTACCTACCAATGAATGCTTAAATGAATGGGAAAAGGTTTATAAAGAAAGAGTATCTGCATACCCTCAAAGTATTTACAAAGTGGTAAATAGTAGTTTTATAATGAAGAAACCTGGCAGATATCACTTGAACCAGAGAATCATTAATGTTGTTAACAATAGTAGGACAGACTGACATCATCCAATACTCTCTTATGCAGAAAAGGACACATTACCTCTTCATTATTCTTCCCCCAAATACAATACAACCATCTAATTATGAGAAAATATCAGACAAATCTACACTGAGGGAAATTCTACAAAATATTTGACAAGAGCTCTTCAAAAATATTCATGTCATAAAAGACAAAAAAGATTGAGAAACCTTTACAAATTGGAGGACACTGAGAAGACATGGTGAATAAATACAATGTAGGATTCTAGACAGGATCCTGAAATATAAAAGGGCATTAGTGGGAAAACTGATGAAATCCTAATAGGGCCTATAATCTACTCAGTACTTAGCAGTACTATCTGGTCAAGAGTATTGTAGCAACATTAATTTCTTAATTTTGATAACTATACTATAATTATGTAAAATGTTAACATTACAAGAAGTTAATGAAGTATATAGGGGAACCTTCTGTACTTCTGTAACTCATACATAAATCTAAAATTCTATCAAACTAAAGACTTTTTTTAAAAAGCTGGGGATAATGAATACACTATTATTTACAGTACTATGATGTTTTTACATTAGTTTTTACATCAATTTACCTAAACTGTAAGTATTTTTCCCACTGAATGCTACAGTCTCAACACTCTTTATGCTACATAAACACAGTAACATAATAAAGCTCTAACAATTTGTCAAAAATAAATTTATCCACCTAAATTTAAATTTTCTAACATCTTAAAAATGACTAGCAATCATCTTCAGCTTCAATTATATGAGCTTCCACAAAGCTTCATTTTCAACAGCTGTCAACACTATTATCATTGCTTATTGCATAAAAGTACATTTAAGTAAAATACTTACCTTCCAACCACTGCCAGCCTCTCTATAATATGGAAAGTTATCACAAATCCACTGGTAAATCTCACTTAAAGTCATTTTCTTTTTGGGAGAGCTATTGATTGCAAATGTAATGAGGCTGGCATAACTGTATGGAGGTTTCCCATCTTTGTGCTGTTGGACTTCTTCCTGGTCCAGAGTTGTATTTGGGTCAAGGAGTGCATTCTTCTTAGAAATTCCTGTTCCATGTGCATTTTGTGTAGCATCAGATTTTTGGATGGCTGCTCTCATGGTGAGCTGTGGTAACCAGTCCATAGATGTTAGGCTGCTCTCCAGTTCAGATGTCATCCTGAAGGTAAATAGACTCCTTAGTCAATATCAAGGAAAGAACCCCTGCTTCTCAAAATAATCCAATATTCACAAATCTAGGAGTTCCAAAGTGAGGGAAAGCCTGAGTTAAATCTAGAGGAAAAAGATTGAGTACGTTAATTACCAAATCAAATATTAAGGGATCAACATTTCCAATCTTTTTTCTTACTTTTTTCCTCTCCAAAACATATAATACACTTGTTTTAAAGTGTTTAAAATACAAAACGATATATACAGACCAAGTGATGTTGATGCTGATCTTTCTTTAAAAAAATAATGTCTGCTACTTTAACAGGGCAACAGAATCTTGGTATGAGAAGCTTCCATCTACAGCCCAGCTTTCTACACACCAAAACACTGCATGCCCTTAAAAAATTTGAAATGGTAAATCTGTACAATTTCTTTTGTACAAATTTTTAGAGAGTTATACAAACAAAGGAATGCCAAAAATAGAGTGAAGAGATCAAAGAAGTAACTGAGAAATACACACAGGAATTTGAATGGAGGAAAGAGGGCAGAGTTGAGCAGGTGGGAGGCAGGAAAAGTAAAGCTGGGTAGGCAAGAACAGCAAGGAGACAAGCTAGCTGGGGGAGTGTACTAAAAAGAGGAATGCAAAGTCAAGGACACTGATGAGTAGGAGAAAAAGAAGATAAGCAGTATCAGGCAGTTATTAAAAAAAAGAACAAGTCAAGAAACCAGCTTGTAAAAACTAACTGAAGTTAGTTAGGGAGTATAGGATATAAGAGACTAAATCACATAAATGGCCAGCAAAAAAAAAAAAAAAAAGGCATTCCAAGCTCAAAGCCAGCCTGGACAAATGTCCAGTGATTTGGATTCTAATACATTCATTCCAAGGCTAATATATTCACACCATTACCCCTCAAAGAAACAAAACGCAGTCTGCCAGGTTGACACATATTCTACAAAATTCTTTCCTTACTCTCCTAAGAGCTAAAGATGAAAATACAGAAAGGAAGCTTGACACCTCACACTGAAATTGTTAACTTTCAACAGAACATACACAAGTCCTTCTATTCTATTATCAAATTCAGGAACAATGACCCTGACAATAAAAAAAGAAGTGAAAAAGAAAGACTTCTAGGGAGGGAGGGAGGGAGGAAGAGAGGGAGGAAGGGAGGGAAAAGAAAAAAAAAAGAAAGAGGAAAAGAAAAGAAAATTAAAGTACCTCAGTCAAAAAAAACAAAAACATTTGGGGCTCAATGGTATAGAGACTGCCTAGCATGGATAAGGCCAGTCTGGGTTTAATCCCCAGCACTGCCCCCCCCAAAAAAAAACCAACAACAACAACAATAAACTGTGGCTAAGAAAATCCCATATACACCTCTCATCCCAAATGGCTCCTAGCAAAAGCAAACTGGGGTACTGTACATAGAATCTGAACTTCTAGGAAGCAACATAGAATAGATAAAGACCACAGTTTGGGAGACAGTAAAACTAGAATTCAAGTACTGGTTTCAACAGTGACTAACTGTGGGACCATAAAAATGTTAATCATATCTAAACCTCAGCTTCCTCATCAATAATAGTACCTACAGTTTAAATATTACTTTGAAAATTAAATGTGATAACATATTTACAGAGAAAATATTCAGTAAGTGTTATTAGTAATATTAGTCTAAGACTACCTTAGGAGGGTAGTAATATACTATTAAGTAAACCAGATTAAGCAATAGCAATTATAAATCAAGAAACAGTTATGAGGAGTCTACCTGCATTGCCAGTCAAGAGTCCTACTGTACTCTTGTTTTTCTGATATTTTGGTCCAGTTTTGCCCTTTCTCAAATTCTCTCTTCTCTATTGTATGGACTTCTTTGAAACCTGAATTTTAAATTTCCCTAAATAGTACTTCAAGTATCTTTAAAAAAAAAAAAAAAAAAAAAAAAGACTTATCATCTTATTGTATAACATCAACCAGAAATGCTTGTTCCCAGCATGAGGCAAGTTATAAGGACTAAGAATAAGGAGACAGGATAACTTAGAAATCACACTATGTCAAAAGAATGTTTCTAATCCCTTCAATTATAAGATGAAAAACTAAATTCCAATGAAGCTAAAGGCTCATTTAATTTCACTTAGGTAATTAACGGGAGAATTAAAACCAAAGTCCAGATCTCCTGATGCTCAATTCAGAGTTCATTTTGTTTTAGGGGTACTGCAGATTGAACCCAGGGCCTCACGCATGCTAGGCAAGTGCTCTACCATTGAGCTACTTCTCTAGCCCCGAAGTTTTGGGATTTTGTTTTGTTTTCGTTTTAAGTGCTGGGGATTGAACCAGGGCCTTGTAGGTGCTAGGTATGTGCCAAGTGCTCTGAAACTAAGTTACATGCCCACCCCAAATCAGAGTTTTTCCTACCATATCTCTTCTGTAAAATAAGAATGATAATTAAGACAGTACCTAACTGATATAAAGTATTTAGAACAATGCCAGGCAAACAGTAAGCATTTAATAAACATTAGTTCCTGTTGGTGGTGGTGATAATAGTAGTTGCTGTCATTATTCATATTTCATTCAATAAACATTGGCTATTACTATATAATGATGTCATCCTATTTGCCTCAATCAAGTCTCTACTGCATAGAGCTTTATTTTTTGAAATTCATAAAGCAGTCAGCTTTGTGCATTTTCAAAGTTAATATAAAAGCATGTTCTAAATTGAGACATAATTAGTGCAGATAGCCCCTACTGAAAATCATCTTTACCTTCTGTTCCCTTCTACCAGTACCAGTAATGAGACTTGATGGCTCTTAATAATGTAAAAACAAACACATACACAAAGAGGAACATGATAAAATTCCTGTCCTCCAGGAACTTATAGTCCAATTAGGAAGGTCAGACATAAGAAAGAACTCAATGAAAGAGCAAGGCTAACCTCTGGATGCTGTAAAGGTTTACAAAAGGGAGAGAACAATGCAGACAATAGCCTTGAAAGAGAGAAGAAAGAATTTCAGATAAGCTGTGAAGAAAAGTTAAGGTCTAAATAGCCTGGAAAGAAAAAGTCCCTAGTCTTCAAAGATGTTCCATATTAAGAATTAATCTGTTGTGCTTATATTTATCAGTTCTGCTAGAACAAATTTTAAATATACTATAAAATATGTCTCAAGTTTAAATTGAAAAAGTGGATCTTCTGTTTTGTTTGTGATTTACTGAATTTTACATATTGTTAGTAATGAGACCAAAAGTGCCTGTGTTGTTAGTACTGAGGGTGAAGCAAGAACACAATAATCATTAGACTTAGCCAGGTCACTTTAGCAAGAAACCTATTAGTGGAATGGTGATGACAGAAGTCCACTTGTATAAGAGAACAGATGGTGGTAAATTTAAAAACAGCATAGGAAGCTCTGAGGAATCTGGTTATGGAAATCTGGTTAAGAAATGTCAGGTCCTCATTACCTCACCTCATTCCAAAAGCTTCCTACTGGCCTCCTAGATTCACAATCCCCTCCCTGCTAATAACCTCAAGTCCATACACACACTCCAAGAAAAACCTATCCTGACTTTCAATGTCTCTCTCTCTCCCAACTAAACCTAAACTGATTTTCAACTACATTAGACATTTTGGCCTTTCTCTAAATTGCTAGAGCAATTATAACTTAATTGGGCATTGAACATGCTGCTTCATATGCACAGTTGTATCATATTTCTAAACTTTCTAGCCTCACCCATCTCACCACCTCCTACTGAAGATGGTGACCAAACACTAGTACTTCTGATGCTACTTGTAACATGCCAAGTACAAATTATCTAAAAAACAATAGTGATTAGATAAGGAGTAAGAGCCATCTTTTCCTGTTGTTTTGTTTTGTTTTTTAATACCAGGGATTGAACCCAGGAGACTTCTTTTCTGAAATGCCTTTTCCATCTCACTTTATATGAGTAGCTTCTACTTTTCCTTCAAGAATCAGACCAAACATCTCCCTCTCCCAATACAGAAAGTGTGGTTAATCCCCTCTTCCCAATCTTTATCTTCCTAAAATTAATGAAATCTTGGTCCTATAGTAGCATATAAATATCTCTAGCACAGAAGTTATAAAGTCCTATAATTTGAACCTTTCAAAGTTGCACTATAAAAAATTATAATTATCATCAATGAGACTGTCAGCTCCTGAAAGTAAGAACTTTCATGATTAAAATAATGACCATCCAAAGGTGCACTCCCCAAAGACCATAACAGCTGTATGAGCCAAAACACTTGTTAGGGGCTAAAACATCTGTTAGAATCAAAAAAGAAAACGTGAACAAGAGAACTTAATAGCATAAGGGAAGGATATTCACAGGATCAAAATCCTAAAAAAGCATAATGCAGAACACATAATGACAGGCAACATTACACAGGACCAGAAAGTTATGTTGGAATAGCAGAGAAAATAAGAGCAGAGTTACTTGTGGGAGAAATCAAGTATGGAGAGTCTATAGTGAAAGTTCTTAAATCTATGATGATATCTGTCACTAAAAGAACTTCCATAAGGAATTTCCTTTACATAAAGTTAAAGGGTAAGAATCATCAAGATATAACAACTCAAACCTAAGTCATGAAATGAGAGTAAATAAAGGGGCTCTAATCCCACTTTGTTAAACACTACCACTGATAAAATCCCACACACAAACTTTTTAGTTACTTTTATCGCAATGTTCTGGTATCAACCCTGCAATCTTCCTAATTCCCAAGAAGTAGTAAAGGCTTACTCAGAAAAGTTTTCAAGTTCCAACAGTATCAAAAGGGTGGAGAAAGACAGAGATATTGTAGCCCTTCACAGAATAAGAGGAAAACACCAGAGACAATAAAAGGAATAATAATAATGAGGGTAATGACGTTGTGGCCCAAATATTACTAAATCTTCCCACTCCATTCCTGGCATTCAGCATTTCATCTTAAGACGTGGCAACATATGGAAAAGTAAGCAACTAAGAACTCTGAAGAAATCCTGCAATTACAATAGCAGTGATTATTATATACTTCTGATCATATGCATCTCTGGGGGTCATTATGTGCTATCACTTTATTTACAGAATTTCAGCACCAAAAGCAACTAGAATCAGAGGCTGTAGCAAGGACCACTAACTGCCATCTAATATATCAATTTTACGTTCATCCTTAGGAGTACAACCCATTTTATTCAAGATGGCATTGCACCCTTTTGCCCTTCTTGCTTGATGGAATGTAAATATAATAACTACTGGTCCACCAGCCATTTTGAATCATTAGGTAATCTTGAGAACTGAAGCCACACACTTAGGATATAGAAATAGAGAGAAAGAATCTGGGTCCCTGATTTTTCTGTGTGTGAAACTGCCATCCCAGCTCTGGAAAGCTTACCTTTCAGACTTTTTGTGTATCTACCAGCAGGTGCATGATTTGGGGATAGGGCAGTGGAGCAATACAAGTAACAAAACCTAAAATAAGCCACTATCCTAAAGAGGAGTTAACAAGTTAATGAATTCTGATACTCCAGGTTGGAAAACTGGTGGCACAGGATTAAGCTGACTGTCACCTGTGGAATTAGAAAGGCAAAACCACAGGCCAACTAAGGTTATAGCAAAGAGATATGTAGGAAAAATTTAGAATGTGTTGCCTCCTTCTTGTCACTTAAAGCAAACTTCTAAAAGAGAAATAAACTTTCATTAGTTCAAGCAAAGATAGAGAAAATACAGGTGTCCTTACTAAAGAAGGTACTCCCTGCCCATAGTCTGCAATTTAAGCCAAGAGTCTTATAATTTGAAGCCTTACAAGGCTAAATAAACACAAACTGCTCCTTAAGTCCAAAATGAAGTAGTTAACTGTACATACACAACTGCAGCTTTAGGAAAAAAGAATAACGCCTTGCCCTACAAAGACAATGCTGTATGAGTTGTCTTTCCACCTCAAGATTATTGATCCAAATGTCCTCACCATAGCCACCCTTCCCCTCCAGAGCTAAAGAGGTCCATGAAGAATTTAATGGAGGAAAACATAGTCTTTATTTTTACTAACTTATAACTGAAATTTAGCACTTCCTTTAATTATGAAATAATGTATCACAGTAGCATCAACAGTACTTGTGACTTTGCCACCAATAAAAATCATGAATATATTTATAACAAATGTTGCAGAAATCTCAAAAGTTTTATTTCAATTCAGCAACTATTTCAAAATTATGCCACTTTCTTAAGACTTGACACTGGATCTTTTGTTTAATGTGATAATTTAAAAGAACATATATTACCATGACATAAAGTTAATATTTTGATTATTAATCAAAGTTAATATTTGATTATTTTGTATATCAACATAATATACAAAATTGGTTTCCTTTGTAATCTTAACCTTTTTTTAATTTTTTTTTCAATATTTATTTTTTAGTTATTGGCGGACACAACATCTTCGTTTGTATGTGGTGCTGAGGATCGAACCCGGGCCGCACGCATGCCAGGCGAGCGCGCTACCGCTTGAGCCACATCCCCAGCCCAACCTTTTTTTATTTTAAATAAACTGTGAACATCATTCTAAGAAAGAGCCATAAGCTTTATATACTATTGAAGAGGTTCCCTTGCCCCAAATAAGAAATTCCTGAAGTAAAAACAGCACAAAGGGCAGAGTCTTCACTAAAAAATTTTGGCTCGCCAGTTGAATTCTAAGCAGAGTTATACCAGACCTTTAAAGAACTAACCCCAATTACTCCAGGAAATTAAAAGGGAAGAAACACTCCCAAACATATTTAATGAAGTCAGTATTACCCTGATACCAAAACCAGACAAAGACCCACCTAGGAAAGAAAACTACAGACCAATATCTCCTTAATGAACATAGATACCAAAATCCTTAATAATAATATTTTAGCAAACCGCATTCAAAAACATATTACGAAGATAATACATCATGATCGACTGGACTTCATCCCAGGGATGCAAGGCTGGTTCAACATATGCAAATCAATAAATGTAATTCACCACCTAAATAAGAACAAGAATCATATAATTGTTTCAAAGGATGCAGAAAAGACTTCTGATAAAATAAAGCAACCATTCATGTTAAAAACACTGGAGAAACTGAGATAGAAGGAACTTACCTCAACATTAGAAAGGCTATATTTGACAAATCCATAGCCAACATCATACTGAATGGAGAAAAACTGAAAGCTCTTCCTCTACAATCAGGAAGAAGATAAGAATATGTCCACTCTCATTACTTCTATTCAATCTAGTTCTTGAAATTCTAGCCGGGACAATCAGGCATGAGAAGGAAATTAAAGAGATACGAATTGGAAAAGAAGTCAATCTATCATATTACTATTTGCTGATGACATGACCCTGTATCTAACAAGAACTAAAAAATTCCACCAGGAGACTTCTAGAGCTAATAAACATATTTAGCAAAGTAGCAGGATAAAGATCAACACTCATAAATCAACAGTTTTTCTATATTCCAACAGTGATTCAGTGGAGAAAGAATCAGGAAAATCATCCCCTTCACAATGGCCTCCAAAAAATAAAGTACCTGATAATTAACCTAACCAAAAAGATGAAAGAACTCGCCTATGAATCGTATAAAACACTGGAGAAAGAATCTGAAGAGGACTTTAGAAGATGGAAAGACACTCTGTTCTTGAATAGGCAGAATTCATATAAATTCCTTTTCTTTTTTGCTTAAAATATGCAATACTGATTTCTTTTATTTTCAATAACACAAAGCCTGACTAAAATAAACTTACTAAATCAAATAAGTTTTTCTAGTTTTCAGTATTATTTTATTCTATGTGCACTGTTAGCAAGCAGAGGTTATTTACTCCACCAGTATATTCAGTGATGCTTTTTATTCCCTATCACTTCTGGTATCATTTTCCCCACATGTATAAACAACTCGAATTTCCCTACCATCTCCCCTTTAGTAATATTTTTTTTCAATTTTTATACAATGTATTTTAAAATTAAATAAGTGGTTTTCTATCACTTTTTTCCCTCAGTTTCCTGCATGGGTTTTGTTTTGTTTTGTTTTGTTTGGAGTGGGGGTGGCCCCAATTAAACTGGATGTTTGTTTGGCAGTTTTTTTTTTTTTATTTTGTTAATCCTCAAACTACAATAATACTGACAGCTGACAGGCAGAAGAGTTTAATGGTTAAAAACATGGGTACTAGAACAAGATCTATATATAAATCCTAGATCTATCCCCAATTAGCTGAATGTTCTTGAGCTGCTTAAATTTACCTCTGTTTCTCATTTGTTAAATGAAAGAAATAATGGTACTGACCTCAAAGAATTATGGGGGGATTTTATTTTAACACATATAAAGTACTTCAATAGGTCTGGGCTCAGTGGTAGAGAACTTCCCTAATATGCACCAGGTCCTGGGTTGGCTACTAAGAACCATTGGGGTTGAAAAAACGTGCTTAAATAATGTCTAGCCTGATAAAAGTAGTATGAATACCATAAATGTTAGCTATCAAAGTCACTATTCAGTTACAAAAGAAAACTTTATAAAGGGTCCTTAAGTTAATAAACAGTTAATAGCACTCCTTAGTATCTTTTCAGAAATCAAGGCTCCAAGGACATTAGCTACTTAGAGCAAAGATTATATTTAGAATAATCTAGACAAGCTCTGTCCAATAGAACTTCCTATGACAATGGAAAGGATTGTGTATTCTCCGATATAATAAGCCACTAGTCATGGGTAGCTAGTAAAATGTGAATGGTGTTGAACGAGAAACTGAATTTTTAATAAGGCAAGTAGCCATCATAACAGAGAAACTTTAAAAGATAACTCAAGAAAAGTTCTAAGCACTTTGTGTGTGTATGGTCCCAGGAACTGAACCCAGGGACATTCTACAACTAAGCTACATCCCAGTCCTTTTTATTTTTTATTTTGAAACACGTTCTCACTAAATTGCCTAAGCAGGCCTCAAACTTGCAATTCTCCTGCCTCACTCTTCTGAGTAGCTGGAATTAAAGGCATGTACCACCCTATCTGGCCTCAAAGTGTATTTAAAAATGATTTCTGTAATGATCAAATTAGCAGGCTTTCTTATTATCTTTCTTTTTTTAAGTACTACCAAGTTTACTGGAAGTCTATCATTAATGTATACAAAGTAGCTAATCCAGATTTTATTTTCGTTTTTTCTTTTTAATTGCTTTTATTTTTTAAATACATGACAGCGGAATGCATCATAATTCTTATTACACATATAGAATTCTTATTACACGTACAATTTTTCATATCTTTGTTTGTATTTAAAGTATGTTCACACCAATTCATGTCTTCATAGATGTACTTTGGATAACGATGTCCATCACATTCTTAACCATCATTGCTAACCCCCTGCCCCCTCCCTTTCCCTCCCACCCCTATGCCCTAACTAGAGTTTGTCTATTTCTCACATGCTTCCTCTCTCTACCCCACTATGAGTCAGTCACCTTATATCAGAGAAAACATTCGGCTTTTTTGGGGGGGCGGGGGGGGGATTGGCTAAATTCACTTAGCATTATCTTCTCCAACTACATCCATTTACTTGCAAATGCCATGATTTTACTCTCTTTCATTGCTGATAATATTCCATTGTGTATATATGCCACATTTTTTTTTTATTCATTCATCTACTGAAGGGCATCTAGGTTGGTTCCACAGTTAAGCTATTGTGAATTGTGCTGCTATAAACATGGATGTGGCTGTGTCCCTGTAGAATGCTGTTTTTAAGTCCTCTGAGTATAGACCAAGGAGAGTAACAGCTGGGACAAATTGTGGTTCCATTCCCAATTTTCCAAGAAATCTCCATACTGTTTCCAGAGTGATTATACCAATTTACAGTCCCACCAGCAGTATATGAGTGTACCTTTTCCCCCATATCCTCGCCAACACTTACTGTTGTTTTTATGCATAATAGCTGCCATTCTGACTGGAGTGAGACGAAATCTTAGAGTGGTTTTGATTTGCATATGTGTGTGTGTGTGTATATATATATTATAAAATAAATAAATAATAATAAATATCACATGATGATAAAGGGCTTTTTCTGCCAGTGTGTGGAACAGACCTAAAAGCATAAAATTTTAATTATATTAACTACAAATACAATAAACAGGTAATATTATATGTCAGCAACATCCTTAGCCTCAGTGGCAAATCTGAACATTTGGCAGGATTCTAGAATGTAAGAATTTAGGATGAAGAAGAAATAGGAGATAAAGAAATCCTCTTCTTCTCCATGTTCTTGAGCTGATAGCAAAGGATACAAATCTGTCCCATCTTATTCTAAAAATGATGAGTCCTTTTTCTTTCTACTATTGGAAAATGAAAAAGTGCAGAAAAAAATGCCAGATATCTTATGTATATATTTAATCCCATGAATCCTACCATTTAAGTAAAGTTAACAACCCTATTAGAACAAAATTAGAAAAAGTAATTTGCCCAAGATTACATGGCTAATTTTTATCAGACAGAGAACTGAATGTGTATCTATTGGTTTTAAGACTACAAACCAGGGGGCTAGGAGTTGTGGCTCAGCAGTACAGAACTCACCTACCACATGCGAGGCGCTGGGTTCAATCCTCAGCACCACATAAAAATAAATAAATAAAATAAAGACATTGTAATATCAAACTACAACTAAAAAAAAAAATTAAAAAAAAAAGACTACAAACCAGAACTGCTTTGTCAATATCAGCTTCTGAAAATAAAGCAGCAAAAAGCCTTAAAATAAATCTAACCTCTTCTCATCATTCTAAACATCAGGGTCATCAATATCAAAAGGAGGAAAAGAGGAACCAGATGGACAGGAATTCATCTGGGGCACTAACACATAAACTTCTCTGGGAAAGCTCATGCTAAAATATCTTCGTGTTCCTTAGCATACACCAAACATACAAATTAAATCAATAATAACGGGCTTACTTAACGGAGAAGCATAACAAAAAGGAAAATAAGCAAGAAAAATGAATACACACAGAAAAAGACAGAAGAAAGTAATCTCAGATAGAAGGTGATAAATGTCACCAAAAATTACTTTAAGTGCTACTGCAACCCTATGTCCCAAGCTAAATACATTGATGGACCATAAAAAATCAATAGTTCAGAAATGAAGGGCCCATCTTAACAAACCCAAAGAAACATCAAAATTTATTTTGCTTTGACAAAAATCAAATTGTAAAAATAGTGTATTGCGGGGCTGGGGATGTGGCTCAAGCAGTAGTGTGCTCACCTGGCATGTGCGGGGCGCTGGGTTCGATCCTCAGCACCACATAAAATAAAGATATTGTGTCCACCAAAAACTAAAAAAAGATAAATACATATTTAAAAATTCTCTCTCTCTCTTTAAAAAAAAATAGTGTATTGCTACATTATGTGAAAAAAAAAAAAGTAAATCGTGTGATAAACACGTTTATTTGTCCACAGAAGATAAAGCAAATGCTCAAGCACAGTATTTACTCTTATTGAGTCTGTACTTGGAAATAAAATGCAGGTACACGTCAGGATTCCAATCTATCTTATCCAAAAAGAAAGTGCTAATTTTTTAAGATTCTACTGTTTGACAGAAACTGATCCCCATCACTACCTGAACCCTTACCCTTACTATCCAAGATTCCAGAAATGAACAGTTATGAACAACCTGGTATCCTTCATTATACAAACTCTCACCATCTATAAGATATAAACACAATAGACTCAGACTGTAAGGAATTCTTATCTTTTGATTCTTAAAGAAATTTTTAATATAACTTCACACAAGAAAACTTGGTGCTTTTCAAGAACATAAAGGTAATTTCTACCAAAAGTCACATAAACATTGGCTGTAAAACAGAAAATATCTTTTTATATTATCATTCTCAGCAGTCTGCTAGAACAAGTGTTGACAGTTATAAAGTTACTACACCTCAGCTCCAAACTGAAACACCCCTCACCTCATTCTGCTTTGTGATGCTAGAGCTGGGATTCTCTGCAAGAGACACTTCAGCTTTGCTAAATGGCTTCCTACAAAGCTCTACCAAGAAGAGGTACTGAAAACAGATTCAAGCCTAGAAGAGGAGGAAGAGACTTGTACCTTCCTGCCTATTCTATGAGAATCATAAGAGCAATTTCCTAGCAAAGCCTTCTTCATCCCTGAAGCAGCAGTCTTTCTCATAGCAGCACATAAATCTAGCTTGCAGTGTTTCCAATACATGCAGAAACACCAACACTAGCCAGCATCCCCTTCTCAGAGGCCTAGGTCTCAATCTCATAGGTCCCCTCTTCCAAGATCAAACACCAACTGTAGCTATGCAGAAGCTTATTCTTACAGGTCTAAGTCTCAGTTCAACAGGGACTTTATTTCTAAGTCCCCCATCCCCAGCCTTAGAACTCCCTGAGTTCTACGAGTAGTAGTTGGCGCACTGTGTGTCACCTGTCACCCTGTTCCTACCCTGGAATCAAGGACTGAACACAGCGGCACTCTACCACTGAGCTACATCCCAGCCCTTTTTATTTTTTCTTCATATCACTAAGTTGTTGAGGCTAGCTTTGAATATCACTAAGTTGTTGAGGCTTAGCTTTGAATCTGCGATCTTCCTGCCTCAGCCTCCCCAGTAGCTAGAATTATAGGTGGACACCAATGCACCCAGCCTATTGTGTCTATCTTCTTTTTAATATTTATTTTTTAGTTGTTGTTGGACACAATACCTTTATTTATTTGTTTTTATGTGGTGCTGAGGATCGAACCCAGGGCCTCGCATGTGCTAGGTGAGCGCTCCACCACTGAGCCACAACTCCAACCCTGTGTCTATCTTCCTGATACCTAAAAGTTTTATTTTATTCTATTACCTAGTTAACAACTTTATATCTAGTTAAGAATTCTATTAAAGAATCCCTGTTCAAATAAGTGGTATGATTTCTACCTCCCAAAAGAGCTCTGACAGAAGAAAATAGTCTCATTACGTATACAGAATATGATATTGTTACTGCAACTTTAATTATAATGTAATTTTACCTATATCAGCAAGAAGAACAAAGTGTTGATAAGAGCAGTCTGATTAAAATTAAAGAGTATATCTAGCTATTGTTACAAATTTTCTATAAATAATCTTAAATAAATTTACATATAATCTGATATGGTATACAATTATATGATATGAAGATATTTTAAAAGGCTTTCTTTCCAAATTTTCTACACTAAAGTGTTACATTTTTTTAGTTGTAAATGGACACCATATCTTTTTATATATTTATTTTTATGTGGTACTGAGGATTGAACCCAGTGCTTTACATGTTTAAGGCAAGAACTCTACCAATGAGCTACAGCCCCAGCCCTAGAGTATTACTTTTTCATCATAAAGTATAGTGATTTTCAAAATAATCAACACATTCAGATAAAATAAAGATCTAATATAATCTATAAAAGACAATATTTGTTTACCCTAAATATTTAAGGGGACAGAGGTTTTGTTCTGTTTTGTTTTGAGAGAGAGAGAGAATTTTTTAATATTTATTTTTTAGTTTTCAGTGGACACAACATCTTTTATTTTATTTTTATGTGGTGGTGAGGATCGAACCCAGCGCCCCGCGCATGCCAGGCAAGCGGGCTACCACTTAAGCCACATCCCCATCCCCAAGGGAGAGTTTTAATCTATTTACTAACTATCCTAACCCAAAATTTTTAAAAAATACTTCACTATTTTCATCCCACTCCTTGCCTTCACTTACATATACACTGTGCACTCCCATTCATACCTGTGCTTATAAAACCGTACATGCCTACCCATGTTCTCATGTCCAGCCGTATATCCATTTCTTCCCCACCAACTCATGTAATCCCAGTCTTGAGGCTAGCTACTTCATAAGTAAACATGTAATATGCATAATCATATACACAGTAGTATATACAAGAGAGGTAAGGCAAACAAGCAATATTTTTCAGTGGGTGTCTAAGTTACTTTAAGAGTTCTGGTTCTCTTCTTATTTGGGTAATGTAGCTGGTAGAGGGGAAGCATTTCTGGTAATTGTGGAAAAAGTGGATCAGCATTTATTGTGGTTTTAAGTTATCCTGTTTTATCCTCTTCTGCTGCCCCCCCCCAAAAAAAATCAGTCTTTTTATCCTCTTAACTCAAACCAATACTGGCTTCCGCTTAGAAATGCAAATGATAATAGTCTTCTATATATACATCTAAGAATGAAATCCTTTGCTTCAGAGATGAGCCATATAGAATATTACAGAAATGAAAGACATACATAAAGATACAAAATACTGTGACTCAGATGGTATTAGGCATCTTGGTTTAATAATTCTGATTCTACAATATGGTGCACAGGAATTATAGCACAAAGAATAAATTATAAATAACTTAAGTATCTCTTCTCTTTTATCATACTTTCCAGTTCTACTATTTTATCAAGCAAAAAATCCAGACATATATTATTCCTAAACCAATGCCTATATCAGCTTAACCTAAATTAAATATTCAAGTTAAAGGATTAAAATTTTCAGTCAATGGCCTTAATACAGTATTGTTTCAGCATATTCCACTACTAAAATATCTTTAAGGAAATCTAGTTAGTGGAAGATTAAAGTCTACAAAATATCCTGATGTAAATTTATCCAAAGTTTTAAATATTCAAAAATGACTCCTCTCATCATACTAAGGAGAAATCAACAGTAAGTCAAATTAATTCTAGAATAGCTTTAGAAACTAATGAAATTATTTTTTAAATTCTTTTCAGAGCTATATAGGTGGCAGGCATGCGTTAAATAGAAAAAGAATCACTATTATAAGATAAAAAAAAATGCATTCTCATGGAAAGAAATGCCATAATGGCATAACGTTTACCTTCTGAGGAAGAGAATAACAGTCTTTACCTGCTGAAAATTCAAGTACCCAAAAATTAAAGGGCAATTTCACTGTTCATTTTCGTTTGTAGTAGTCTAGAAAACCAGAATCTCTTTCAAATCTAAGGATTCCTTGACTTCAAATTCATGTTTCTAGCAACTTTATATCCCTTCTCTTTCCTCCTGCCCTCCATAATAGGACAATTCCAACTCTCTTGATCACTTAGGCTGTTCAAACCACACTGACCTCTTCAATGTTCCTCAAATACACAGAGCAGACTTCTGCCTTGGCATTTTTTGGAATTTCTCTGCCCAGAATGTTCATCATCCACATACCCAGTATACGGCTCATTCCATCACTCAGGTCTTTATTCAAATGTCACCTTTCAATGAAGCATTCTCTGGCTAACCTGTTTAAATAACATATACTCTATATCTTATTCCTGTTCTCCATTTCAATTTTCTTCTAGCCCTTATTGCTTTTAGTATCTAACAGATTCTTCTACTTATTTTATTAATTATCCCCTCACCAGAATGCATATTCCATGAATATATGTTTTTTACCTATTATATTAGGATAGTGGCTGATTAGATATTAGGTGCTCAATATGCTAAAGGAATAAATGATACAGCTAACTTTGGCAATATCACATGTAACTAGTACAAGCTGTCATCAACACTTTACATTCTAATCTGTAAGATGATTTCAATGAACAAATTAGGTTAAGGTTATTTTTGTAAGTGTCTCAGTTTTCAGAGGCTACTATGAGAGTAGACCATGGATGTCTACACAAACAAAAAAGTCCCATATGTACCTGCTTTATCCATGAATTTCACATAAGCTTTAATTTATATAGAAGGACTTGCTAATTCCAAAAACTACTGAGCAACAACTTAAAAATTCCTGCATTTTTACATTTTACTATTGTAAATGATGGCAATTCAGATATTTACACCATTCCTCAAAAACAAGTTAAAACTAGTATCCTCAGTAATATTTAATCTGTAAAGAAATTAGTTCAAAATTTACTATCTGCTAATTTAAACAGGGAGAAAGGGTAGTTTTTAAAAGAAAAGAAACAACTAAAAAGTACAAAATACATCATTTCATGTATAAGATTATACACTAAATTTACTTAGTTCACTAAACAGACATTAAAAGCAGATACAAATCTCATTACCAAAAAAATCTCTGAAAGCAAAAATATCTCTATACTCAGTCAAATTGTACTACTTGACAAAACAGTAATATTTTATTCTGAGATATACCTTTAAATTCATTGTAATATGCCTTGACTGGTAAAATTTTTTTCAAGTATTGAATATCTCAACAAAGAAAAAGAGCACTTGCCAGGCACAGTGGCTTATGCCTATACCCTAACTGCTTGGAAGGCTAAAGCAGAAGGTTTGCAAGTTCCAAGCCAGCCTCAGCGAAAGCAAAGCCCTAAGCAACTCAGTGATACCCTGTCTCTAAATAAAATACAAAATAGGGCTGGGGATGTGGCTTAGTGGTCGAGTACCCCTGAATTCAATCCCTGGTATCCACCCACTGAAAAAAAAAGAAAAAGAGCACTCACCTTAATGAAGTTACAGATGGACAAGCCTGTCCATACAAACCCATCTGGCCACAAAGAGAATCTAAAAAATAAATAAGAGTTAATTATTACATGTTCCTAAGCATGTTAGAACTATAAATTACACTACAATTCTAATTAAAACATCTGAAAAAAGAAACAGAAGACGAATCACCATTATCAGAACACGAAAATCACATGAACAAAAAATACTACAGATTTATAAAAAGGATTACACTGAGGAAGACACACATACCAGAAATATGACAGAAATAAACACATTAAAACTGTGTGACATGGCTGGGCATGGTGGCACACACCTGTAATCCCAGCATCTCGGGAGGCTATGACAGGAGGATTGCAAGTTCTAAGCCAGCCTCAGCAACGGCTAAACAGCTCAGTGAGACCTTGTCTCTAGATAAAATACAAAACAGAGCTGGGGATGTGACTCAGTGGTTGAGAGCCCCTGAGTTCAATCCCTGGTACACGTACACACACACACCAAACTGTGACATGAGAAGCCTGCTCATAAAATTTAACAAATAGTTATATTTATAGAATAGAGAGAGTGTATCCAAACTGTTTAGGAGAATCCTAAGCATTCCAGAGGGATACCTAAAAGCTATTATAGAGTTGAGCATGCAAGTCTCTACTACACCACATTAATTTATCTCCCCACAATATACACAACTACTCCTCAGTAAAAGCAGTGCTACCATTATTGGTTTTATATATACTGAACTGCACTAAGACTTCATCTGAAGTAACAGTTCCATTGCTTTAAAAAAAAAAAAAGTTAAGAGTAGCACTAGAACAGAAGGAGCTTTAAAATAAGTTCTAGGTTCAAATTCTAACTGTGACTTTTTGAGACCTTGAAGAATTTATACAACCTCACTGAGCTCCAGTTCTTTCAGCTGAAACTTGGAGATAACACCACCTACACATCTTATTTATCATGTGGGTTTGTTGGAATTGGTTTAACTGTATACATACACGTATACTAGACAAGAGGTAAAGACTGTGAGCAACTAAAAAGAGCATGTTTAATAGGAAGGGATCAGCTGCTACTCCCAGTTCTATCTAGCCAAATGTTGCTAGGCAAGAATATTTTAGACCCAGTATTTTAAGAACTTCCAATTTTTCAAAAGAAGAAATTCAAAATATTATTTGAAATATCTTAAATTTTGTTGTCTACATACTAACCTGTCAAACAAAACACTGAATTTTGTTCTAAATTTATAACCTTTGATTCACAGACTGAATGAGTCTCAGCAACTAATTGTCCCTGTATACACTTAAGAGAGACAGATGACAGACACTTCTATTTCTGCTATAATGACAAGATGGATGGATTGGTCTGAAAATAACCAAATAGTTGGATAACGTATTTTTAAACCTTTAAAAAAAAAATCTAAAGCCTGACAGAGAATAAGGTATGAGCTGAAGCCAAAAATTACAAGAAAGAGGGAAACTTGGAAGGTATGCAGAAAAGGAAAAAAAAAAAGCAATTTTCTTTCACCTTTAGGGCATTTTTGGCATATCCTACAAATTCCAACTTGCAATTTTAAGACCTCTTGGGGTGCAAGTCTTACCAAAGAGAACTTTAAGGAATGTTGCTTTTGTACCCTTGGCACTAAGTGTTGGCAAGATGATGGTGCTATTACAGCAATGCAGTGGTGTCTCCCTGATAGTTAACAACCACAAGTTAAACCTCTCCTAGATTTTTAGCTTTAAAAGCTTCATACCTAGAATTTTGTTTAGGGTAGCTGAAGGATAGTAGTATCCCCCACCTGATCCTGACAGAAGCAAATGCAGATTCTAGGGAAACTCATCCTTGCTGTAGGCCTAGAATAAGTCCCACAAGTAAAATTCCAAAATAAATGAATGTGAGTAAATGAACTCACAATCAAAACTCACAAAAATCAGAAATGAGTCACTGATAGCAAGATACAAAGAAACATAAGTTAGTATACTCAAAACCACAAAGATTTCGGATATGGAAATTACTGGACACCTTTCTCTACTATTTTACTTTATAGGCGATTTACCTAGTCCTGTATTTTAATTGCCTATACGCAAATTAATCTCATATTTTTATCTCAGGGAGAAATCTCCTGATATCCAAACATAAATGTTCTCTCTTGAAAATACCAAATTTACCATATCTAAAATGGAACTCATCATTTTCCTTGATATACTTCCTATCCTGACAAAACAGGATAACCTTTTCATCTAAAAATGGCTTTCAGGTTTCTTTTTCTTTTTTTTTTCTTTCAGATTTCTTGCTTAACTTTTTTTGCCCCTTTATTAGAGCAGTACACCCATTTTCAACTTTTGGTTTCTATAGAACAAACTTCTCTAAACACTCCTGGCCTCTTAGCCTACTCTTCTCCAAAGAGGCATCATGGTAGGTAGGCTGACTACACCCAGGAGTTAAGTCTTTCTTTTCTCTCTCCATTCAGGATTCTATAAGGCTGTGATTTTAATATATCTGCTCTGCTGACACAAAACATCCTCTAAGGTAGGCTATCCCATGAGTATAAGAGGCCATGGAGTTAGCCAATTCATTTGGCTATAAAATCTAAGTCACATTCTACAGTATCAGTTTTATCAAAACCAAAAGGGGCTAGGTGTGATGGTGCATATAGTTTCTCAGTGACTTGGTGGCTGAGAAGACAGCCTCAGCAACTTAGTGAGGTCCTAAGCAACTGAGAAAGACACTATCTCAAAATAAAAAAAGAGCTGGAAATATAGTTCAGTGTTTAAGCACCCCTGGGCTCAATAATCAAGAATACTAACAATAAATGTTGGCGAGGATGTGGGAGAAAAAGATTCACTCATACTTTGCTGGTGGGACTGCACATGGAGATTCCTCAGAAAACTTGGAATGAAACCACCATTTGACTGAGTTCTCCTACTCCTTGGCATATACCCAAAGGACTTCAAATCAGCATAATACAGTGATGCCGCCACATCAATGTGTAGAACAGCTCAAGCAACAAAATCTAAGCTATAGAACCAACCTAGGTGCTCTTCAACAGACAGATGAATAAAGAAAATGGGGTGTATATAAACAATGGAATATTACTCGGTTTTAAAAAAGGATGAAATTATGGCATTTGCTGGAAAATGAATGGAACTGGAGATTACCATGCTAAGTGAAATAAGCCAACCCAAAAAAACCAAGGGCCTAATATTCTCTCTTGATAGGTAGATGCTAATAAACAATAAGGGGTGGGGGAGGGATGGGAATAGGAAAGACAATAGAATGAATCAAGACATAACTTTCCTATGTTCATATATGAATATATGACCAGTTAAACTCAACATCATATACAACTGCAAAAATGGGATCCTAATTAGAATAAATTATACTTCAAGCATGTATAAATGTCAAAATATAATCTACTGTATGTATACCTAAAGAAAAATTTTTTTAAAAAGCCTTTTGCTAAATGAAAAAGTCAGACACAAAGTCACAAAAGGCCACATACTGTATCAGTCCATTTACACAAAATGTCCAGAATAAACAAATCCATAGAGATAAAAAGTAGGCTGGATGTTTCCAGGAGATTTGGGGTGGGGTGGCAGGTGGAGAGTGGCTGCTACTAAGTTCTTTCAGGGAAAATGAAAATATTCTGTCTAATAGTGATAATGGCTGCACAAAATCTAGTGAATATAATAAAAACCACTAAATTGGGGCTGAGGTTGTGACTCAGTGGTAAAGCACTTGACTAGCATGTGTAAGGCTCTGGGTTCAATTCTCAGCACCACATATAAATAAAATAAAGGTCCATCAACAACCAAAAAAAAGATATTTTTTAAAAATCACTAAATTGTATACTCTAAAATGAAGAATTTTATGGCATATGAATTTTACCTGAATAAAAAAAATTCATTTAAAAAATGTATTACAAATTGTTTCTTCATCTGCTTATTCTTGTTTTATTTCTCAGTTCAGAACTCAGGCAAGTAACAATGATCTTACACACTGAGCCCCCCCAAACATCATAACCCTTAGAATCAGTTACCATTTACTACTAATTCTAGATCCTGGTTATCTTTCTAATTTCCTAAATGCTTTAGTCTCAGATTTCTCCATTTTTCACCTAAATTTATTGTCCCTAAAAAGCATCCCCAGTCTCAAACTTGGTGACTGAAGAAAAACAAACATATGTCAATCTTCTCCTTCATAGGCAGCTAATCAGCAACATGAAAATCTCATAAAAGGCTAAGATTCACACCAAAAGTCAGGATCTTTCATTGGTATCCTCCAAGCTAAAACTTAGTCTCTGTGGCACCAACTTCAGCTGATCATATTATCTTATTCAATTACATTCATAATTTATGTAGTTTAGTAGTATTTTCTCCAAATCCATCAAAAACCACTATGTATCATAAGAGTTTGTATAGAATAACACAAAATAAGGATAGTAAAAGTCAGTCATCCAATATCATGCTAAGTGAAACAAGCCAGTCCCAAAAAATCAAAGGTAAATGTTCTCTCTGATATGTGGATGCTAACCCATAAGGAAGGGTAGGAAGGGGAAGTATAGAAGTTCATTGGATTAGACAAAGGTGAATAAGGGAAGGGAGGGGGGACAGGAATAGGAAGGACAGTAGAATGAATCAGACATAACTTTCCTATACTCATATAAGAATACATGATTAGTGTAACTCCACATCATGTCAACCACAAGAACGGGATCAAAATTGTAATGGGTTATACTCCATGTATGTAAAATATGTCAAAATACACCCCCTACTGTTATGTATATGTAAAAACAACAAATAAAAAAAAATTTTTAAAGTCAGTCATCCAATCATCACAAGTATGCTCCAACACATGCTTATTTACTGCATCACATTTCATTACCAACAGAAGAATGTGGAATTCCTTCACATTGAGAGCATATTAATAAGTTACATGGGCTGAGGATATGGCTCAAGTGGTTAACGCGTTCGCCTGGCATGCGCGAGGCGCTGGGTTCAATCCTCAGCACCACATACAAACAAAGATGCTGTGTCCGCCGAAAAAAAATCTAAGAAAAAATAAATAAACATTAAAAATTCTCTCTCTCTTTAAAAAAATAAAGATGTTGTGTCCACTGAAAACTAAAAAATAAATATTTAAAAAAATAAGTTACAAAGTGTTCAGATTTAGGAAGCTGCTGTTATAACAAACTAACAGTTGTATAATATGCATTATTGGGGGGGCAGGAGGTGAAATTGGACTATTTTCAAAAAGTTCCCAAGTTAATTCTTACAAGGGATCTCCTCTTTCCCATCCAGAGATATAATTCTTTATAATTTACAACAAAATTAAAACAATGATGACTTTTGATCTAAAGATCTACCCTGAAATTTCAACAGTTTCTGTGTGACTTTGGATATATTGTTAATTTCTGAGGCTTATTTTCCTCTGCCATAAAAAAAAAAAAACAAAACTTCATACCTCTGTTTACTATGTTAGTAACTGAGAAAGCATCAACATAATACTAAAGGTAAAAAAAAGTTTCTTGAAAATAAACATTGCCCTAGAGATCAAGAGGCTATTTCTTCTTTTTGAACCTTTGGAATTCAGCCCCATCTTTCAAAAGATTTGAAAAGTATATAACTAAGATCCATGAAAAAACAACTCTTTGATGAAGAGTATTTTAACATTGTTATTTTTTACATCGTTAGTCACATATAATCATTAAAGCAGCCATGAAAGTAACCTGTGCTTTAATCAGCCAGTATAAAAGAAATCTACCAGAAAAAGTAGTACACAGAAAAGAATTCTGCTGCATGTGTAGCAATGTGTTGTCCATCTCAGCTGCACTAGCTAAACCTGAAAGCAATGGTGCAGCTTGAGCTAAGAAGACATCTGCTTTCAGACAGATTAAATTTGTGAGGGTGGGTCTGGGGGGTTGTCACTCAGCGGCAGAGTGCTTACCTTGCACATGTGAGGCACTGGGTTTGATCCTCAGCACCATATAAAAATAAACAAAATAAAGATATTTTTTTTAAAATTGTAAGAATCCTCATTTCACCTTGGGAATATCAGAAGAGAGGCCAAACAGAGGAACTTATTTTAAAAACTAATAAGCCTTGAAAAAAATGTACTTCTGACAGCAGCAAGTGATCTAAGGGAAAAAAAAGCATTAGTGTAAAATACAAACCACAATGGATATAAACTGAAAAGAGACTACCACTAAGAGTGGGTTTTGTGGAAGAGACAGGGTAAAACTTAAACTGCAAGAGGGTTAAGAATCAAGAGTATGAGAAAATAAAAGTTTAGCCACAAACTACATAATGTGAAAGTAAATGGAAAGTGCAATAGAGCCAGTCAATCAAAAACATTTATAGGGCTGGGGTTGTGGCTCAGTGGTAGAGCGCTCACTTAGCATGTGCAAGGCCCTGGGTTCGATCCTCAGCACCACATAAAAAGAAATAAGTAAAATAAAGATTTTTTTTTTTTAATTTACATTAAGAATTCAGGAAAGGCAGTATGGCCTTGTCCTCTATCTTTCTCTTCTGAGCAGACACCATCCTACTCCCCTCAGCCTCTGGTCAGTTTTCTTCTTCAGACCAAACACCATGCCTTCAATTAAGCTGCAGAGTTTTGATGGAGAGATACTTGAAGCTGATATAAAAACTGCCAATCTATAACTATCAAGACCACGTAGGAAGATCTGGGAATGGATGATGAAGGAGATGATGACCCAGTTACTCTACCAAATGTTAATGCAGCAATATTTAAAAATGTCATTCAGTGACAAGGTTGACCCTCCTCTTCCTGGGGATGACGAGCATAAAGAAAAATAAAAAAAAGAATATCTCCATTTTGGACCAAGAATTCCTGAAAGTTGACCAAAGGACACTTTTGAAATTTATTCTGGGTGCAAACTACTTAAAGACATCAAAGGCTTGCTGGATTTTACATGTAAGACTGTTAATATGATCAAGAGGAAAACTACTGAAAAGATTCTCAAAATCTTCAATATTAAGGGACTGGGTGGGAATGTAGCTCAGTTGGTAGAGTACTTGCCTCGAATGCACAAGGCCCTGGGTTCAACTTCCAGGAGAAAGAGAGAGAGAGAGAGAGAGAGAGAGAGAGAGAGAGAAAGAAAAAGAGAGAGGAAGGAAGGAAGGGAGGGAGGGAGGGAAGGAGGGAGGAAGAGAGGAAGAGAGGGAGGGAGGGAATCCTGAGAAAAATATTTTTTAAAAAATCTTCAATATCAAAAATTTCACTAAAGAAGAGAAAGCCCAGGTATACAAAGAGAACTGGTGATATAAAAAGACGTAAAATATTGTGGCTAACAACCATGACTTTGTAAGGACTATTCCAAATACCAGTGGTACTGCTCTATTTACAACTGTTAATATTAGTCAAAAGTAAACAAATTCAGCAGCAAATCAGTTAGTTGAATTAGCTGTCCTGACTGCATGTATATTTGGAGTACAGATTCCAAACTACGGCTAAATTTCCTCTAGAATGAGCAAAAATTTCTCCCTTATTCTGAATAAAACTGATCTGTGGGTAGCTGTACAAAAGGGGCATTTGGGGGCTTCCCTCTTTGTGTAAAATGATTTCTGCCTAGTTTACTGTAAATCAAAACCGCAATGAGATACTACTTCACACCTACCAGGATAACTATTATCAAAAAGGTTAAGAACAAGTGTTGCAAACATGTGGAGAAATTGCAATCTTCATATATTGTCAGTGAATGTAAACTGCTGCAAACCCCTTGAAAAAGTTTGTCAGTTCATCAAAAAGCTAAACACAGATTTACCATATGAACCAGCAATTCCACTCCTAGGATATAAATATACCCCAAATAAAAACATATATCCACAGCAAAGCCTAACTAGAATGTTCACAGCAGCATTAAATCATAAAAGGAAAGAATCTAATTGCCTATCAACTGATGGATGGGATAATGTGTTATATTCATGCAAAGGAATACTCTGACAATCAAAAAAAATTATCTGTGCTACAACACATACAACCCTTGAAAACATCATGCTAAGTGAAAGAAAGACTACATATTGTGTGATTCCATTTACATCAAATATCCACAATATACTAATTTATATTAGTAACTAGACTACAGATGAGAAGCTGGATTAAATTAAGTAGTTTCTTAGGGCTAGCAGGGAAGGAAGAGAGATAAAAAGTGAATAGGAATTCACTGCTAGGGAGTATGGGGTTTCCATTAGAGGGGGAGGAAAATATTCTAAAATTAGACTGTAGTGATGATTGCACAATCCTGTGAACATACTAAAAAAATACTGAATTTTACAATTTACATAGGTGAATTGTATGGTATGTGGAGTACATCACAACAAAGCTGTTAGAAAAAATAAGTTCAGATCCACCAAACACAAATGTTCTTATTTATGAGGTTAGTGCCACAAGATCCATTCCCAAATCCCAAAGCTGGAACAGGAAGGGGAGGGGAAAAGTAAAGATTTCACCAGAAAGTACTCTACAATTAGCAATTATTTTCAAACTGATAACCCCTTGAACCATTCAGTGGAGTCTGTTTTCTGGTAGCCTCCACTATTTCCAAACCATACTATTTACTCACTAAATATGTTTAACAAAGATATATGCACAGTCCATAAAAAGAATCATACACCTGAAAAATTTCTAAATAAAACCACTTTATTTCTATCTAAAAATCAACTCATTGGCCATATCCTTCTTCTCCTAAAACTAGACCAGGGCCAGGAAGAGACAAATGGAAGATGTGAAAAAGGATGCTACTCAACAATCAGCTTCCACTTTTTAGACTTATGTTTAAGAGTAATAAGTGTTAAAACTGAACTAACTTGCCTCTTTTCCCTCCATAATTTAAAACTAGTATCAAGAAAACAGGTGGCAAATGTAGGGGGAGGGGAGATTCCTGACCAACCATAACAGTGCTGAGCCTTCTTCCAAACCCCAAACCTTACTTCCTGCAATTTATGTAAACAGATCACAGGCCACCCTCTTCAAACCAAATCATAACCCAAGCAAATAACACAGGATTCTATTTCTGGGTCTGTCATTAACTCACTGGATAATCCTGAAGCTTCAGTCTCCATACTTTGCTCAATAACTTAACCATAATATCCAGACGCAAAATCAAATTAAGTGGTCTAATAAAGAACTCCCCCCTCCAATTTATAGATTTGTTTTTATGGAAAAACCTGACAAATGTATATGAGATTAAATACACTGTATGTTTATATCACCTTTACTGAATATATGAAATATTAAAAGTCCAAAAGAGATCCACTCTAAAAATGTTAAACTCTTCCATTTTAAACAACTTTTAAAGTACTCACTAAACAAAAACAAAACAAGCTTTCAGACGGCTAAAGTGTTTTGAGGCTTTAAATCTGAGCTCAGTTATATTTAGAAAACCAAGATGCCACTTCTCTGGATCCTGTATCTTTATCTTGGGCATTTGATTCATGTGCTTTGCCTGGTGTAATTCAAAGCAAGAAATCCTACCATACCCCTAAAAAGAAAACTGAATCTATTAGAACTTACTGGTTGTCAGAAGAAAATGCTGTACTGCAAATGAAAAGATAGTTTGTTATAGTCTCTACTAGTAGAATTGTTTTAACAAAATAAAAATACTTGCCTGCTCCCGAAGTCAGTATAAAAATCAATGCTGATTTCACAAGAATCATTTCTATCCTATTCCCAGAAATTCTGATTTAGGCATATGGGACAAAACCTAGGAAATATATTAATTAAAAGCTGCCCAGCCTGGCTCAGTGACACACCTATTAATTCCAGTGATTCAAATGGCTGAGGCCGAAGGCACAAGTTCTTAGCGAGGCCCATCTCAAAATAAAAAGTGGTAGAGCATCCCAGGTTCAAGCTCCAGGACCACCAAAAAAAAACCCAAACAAACAAACAAATAGTTATCTCAGGTGATTCTGACATACCAGTTAATACTGAAAATATCAGTTTAGGCAGAAAGGTTTCATATCATTTACCAATCATGCTCAACCAATAATGGCTGCCTAGAGTACTTAAGAAGGTCATGTCTAAATACAACCAGAAATTAATAGTTGTCACAGTCAAGGTAATGAAGAAGTGGTAATGTGCAAACCATGTTATCTGTCATTCCTGATTCAGACCACTGAATGGACTCTTTTTAAGGTGATTTTTGGAACTCGAGCCAGATCTACATTATTTCCTTTTAACTGAAAGAAACTCCAGATAACTTAAGGAAGGTAGTAAGAACAGGCCTGGTATATGAACCAGGATTCTCCAAATGTTCTTGTTTCCAGTACTACACAGAAAAAGAAAACATGATTTCTGCTCTCAAGATGTTTACAATCTTGTTGCTGAAAGAAAATGCTACATGATAATACAAACTTGTGATTAGTTCCACTTGAGGAAGGTAATAGGAGCCAATGGGAAAACTGAGAGGCCAAAACCAGCATAATTCGGAGAATCAATCATGGACTACTGATCAGTATGTGATTAAAATGACACATTAAAAAGATTCCACCAGCAGCATTTTCCAGGGGGAAAAAATGGGAAGCCATCAAGACATGACCCACTGGAGGGCAAACAATCCACTTCGTATTGTTTCAATATGCATCTGGAATGCTCGCTCCTAGTGAGCCAATGCATGTCAAAATTGTCATATCTCCCCCAATACCCAGCATATGTTCTGTACATAAAAATATTCCAAAATGCTTGCTGAGTTGATGTAAAGGAAGAAAATAATCTGATACATATTTCAAAAGGAATTGCAACAGAATTTAGTGCAAATAAAGAGAAAAAAGACCAGAAGAGTAGAAAAAATCAAATATGCCAAAAAGTAAGAGAAAAGGACAGCTATGGTTAGGATAAAAGATATTTGAAAAATATAATCAAATATAATATATGAACCTTCCTGAATCTTGATTCAATTAAAAAACCAAACTTAAAAAGGCATTTTTAAACAGTCAGGAATTTGATTATGAACTGGATATTAGATGATATCTAAGAAATACTGTAAATTTTGTTAGATCTAATGATGGCATATGGTTACATAAGAAAATATATTTTTAGAGACACATACTAAGGTTAAAAAAATGTGTCCACAATTTTCTTTAAAACAACAAAAAAGGGGAAAAAGATATTTAAGGCACATGTGGAAAATGTTGAATTTCATTGATGCATAAATGGGGATTTCATATACTCTGACTATACCCAACAGGACAGCTGGACTTAAGTATTTGGGTGTTACTTGCTCAACTCTACATTGTACAATTAATTCTTTCTCAGATTTCAGGAAACTAAGAATGACTAGTACTTCTGAGAAAACAGCCTAGACTCAATCAGAAAAAAAAAAAAAAAATGGGCATTCATTTGTTAGCTCTACTAATAGGAAATCTCTCTGAATCTACTCAAAGAACTTCTTGTAAATTAATATGAGAACTGAATATGAGCCAAGGTAGTGACTCAGCTGCTAAAAAAGAAACAAAATACAGTCTTAGGCTTCACCAGAAGAATATTATCCAGATCAAGAAGGGTAATAGTCCCACGCACTACACACTGGTTAGTTCACAAGGGAGTACTACACTCTGTTTTGAGCAACACATGTTAAGAACACTTACAAACTACAATGCTCACAGGGATACAGATTAGCAAGTAGAATGAATAAACTGAGTGTGTTTAGCTTAGAGAAAAAAATACTTTCCAACCTTCCATCTCACTTCTACCATACAGACCCATTATAATATTTTCCAGAGAATTTCAAGAGTTGTTAGTGGGCATTCAAATAAATGAGATAAAGCATTTTTTTTTCTCTAAAAGTCTTATCAAAGTGTTCAATATCCTAAAATTGCTTTATGAATGTCCAAGAAAAGGATGTTCAGTATTTCCCAAACATGACAATTTATTCATTTAAAAAATATTTACACAGCCCTAATTATTTGGCATACATTTCTCCACATGCTGAGGATACAACAACAAACATTTTTAATACTGTATAGTTTGAGAAACAACCAAACTGGATCTCTTTGTACTCCTCTAACTTTTCTCTTAAAAGTCTTTGGTTATGCTCAGCTTAGGATGAACCATCTCTAATCTTAATTCAAACACAATCTCCTCCGTGAAGCTTTCTTTATCATCATAAGCAAAACACTTTTCATGTCTCTCTATCTGTACTCATTCCTTGCAAACAAACTAGGCCTCTTAATTACTGTTGGATTTTTCACAATGCTCAAGGCATTCTTGCACGCCCACGTACCCAAAATATTTGCTGAAAGAATAATCATCTTTAAATATTTGAAAGGTTATCTTGTGAAAGAAGGAAGGCTAGGTCTACTATTGTTCCACAAAAAAAAAAAAAAAAGAGATGAAGTTAGAAGCAAATGCTGTCTCAATTAGAGATAACAACAAACAAACTACATTTCATCTATCATGACTACTAGTGTTCTAAGAGTAGCCCAATGTCTGTCAGTGTTTTAGTGGGCTACCTGACTAGCTTGAATGAAGAATTAATTAAAGATTCTAGGAACCACTGTATCTCTTTATATTAAGGGTAACTTTTGTTACAAGCTATCTGTAGCAATATTAAATTTCTTAAAATTAAGATTACACAGGAAATGTCCTTTCATTTATTAGTATAATGAATACATAATGATGCCTACTATGTGTCAGCCACACACAACATAATATTTCATATATATGATGGTAGATGGGCCTCATATCATCTAGAGACATCACAGCGATCTTTATTCAACACTCTGATGTTCCCATAATGATGAAATCACCTAACAACACATTTCTTAGAACATGTCCCCATCATCAAGTGATATGACTATAGAGAACATAAAAAGCAAAAGGACACTGCCTCCATCCTAGAATAGTGGATACGAGATTTCCCAAAGCAAAGGTGATATAAATCAGAGTGCCCAAGTCATATACCTCAATAAGATCTGCTCCTTAGATGAAGAAATGTTTTAGGTCAACGACCTTCAATATTTTACAAAGAAGTCATCAGCGCCTCTTAAAGCTACCTATCCACAACCCACATGCATTAAGTTCTTCAAAAAAGCAAACCAGTCATTCAGAATGCCTTTCAAGTTAAAAACTAGTAAACAGAAGAAAATGCAGGACACCTCCATATTTCAAGACTATCTCTATGACGTCTCTCCCAAATTAAAAGCTGTGGTCTTTGCTTGCTGGGATCTTGCTTCTCATTTGTGTCCCTAGTACTTAGTACAATGCTCAGGAAAGACACAGCAGCAAGTAAAATGATCCAGCAAATGACAAAAATGAGTGAGTACGATGTCCCTGGATTAAAAACAGTACCTTAAAATTAAAAAAATTAAAAAAAAAAAAAACTAACAACTTTTTTTTTCTTTAATTAGACACCTTCCAGGAAAGGCCAGGCACAGTGGTGCATGCCTATAATCTCAGAGGCTAGGGAAGCTGAAGCAGGAGGATCATGAGTTCAAAGACAGCCTCAGCAACTTACCAAGGCCCTAAGCCACTTAATGAGACCGTGTCTCTAAATAAAATATAAAAAGGGCTGGAGATGTAGCTCAGGTTAAGAACTCCTGGGTTCAATCCCTGGTACCAAAAAAAGAAGAAACCTGTCAGGGAATGGAAACAGATAAATAGATCCTGATGAAAACGTCTAGTTTTCATTACAAACTAGAGTGTTAATTTTTAGGTTAGTTATTGACAAATAATTACTGTAAGTAAACCTAAAGTCTTGGGTGCTCCTGGGGGACTATAATTAATTTCCTAAAATTACCAAATTCTAATGCAAAGAAAAACTTATATATTTAACATACTTACAACTTGACCCATTTGATTAACTACTTAGAAAGCAAAACACTCACTAGGTGCAGTACTATTCCCAGTGACCTTGGAAGCTGAGGCAGTATGATCACAAAGTTCAAAGCCAGACTTAGCAATTTAGCAAGGCCCTAAGCAACTTAGCAAGACCCACTCTCTAAATAAAATATAAAAGAACTGGGAGTGGCACATGGTTGTACATATCTGTAATCCCAGTGGCTCGGGAGGCTGAGGCAGGAGGATCACGGATCCAAAGTAAGCCTTAGCAACTTAGCAAGGCCCTAAGCAACTCAGTTAGACACTTTCTCTAAATAAAATATAAGGGGCTGGGGCTCAGTGGTAGAGCACACGCATGGAGCATTAGGTTCGATCCTCAGCTCCACATAAAAATAAAGGTGCTGTGTCCACGTACAACTAAAAAAATACATAATAAAATAAATACACACACACACATACACACACACTTTAATAAAGGGGTCTGGGGATGTGGCTTAGTGGTTAAGCACCCCTGGGTTCAATCCTCAGTACCAAAAGAAAGCAAAATGCTCTGACAGTACAAAGTGTTTAAACTGCCCTTCAAGTCCAAAGATTCACATTTTTCCAAATTGTCATTTGAACTATAAAAATCCCTTTTCTTATTATAAAAAATTAAATAGGCTCACTACAGACAAGATCAAAGGAGAAAATTTAAATTACCCATGTGTTTTCCTCCCAGTCCTTTTTTCTATTCAGTTATAACTTCTTCATATACTGTCAGTCTTCTATCTACCAGGCAAAGCAATAATAGATGTCACACTGTGGCATAACCCAGGCTCCCTCAGTAGAAGCATGTTCCAAGTATAATTTCTCAAGATCTAAATTTTATAGACATGTACTTCTGTAAAATAAGACTGAATCCACTGTTTAGCAATCCTTTAAAGTTTCTATTCTGATTCCCTCCCATCCTCTCAAGAATTTTAAAAACAATAAATATGTTTCTAATACCAATACATGGACCTAAATTTAATAAGAGGAAGTTGTCCTCATTAGTTTTATGTCCCCTGGGTTTGTTACTACCATATATTCTGCTCCAAGTAGTCTTGGTCCTTTGGGGTCTCCATAAACTTTCATCTTTACCTCAAAAACCTAGTCTATTCCTCATTAAAACTTTGTCATATTTTCAACTAAGAAGAATACAAGACTAGAGCAGAATGCAGGGTATAAATTCTAGTGTCTGTTCAACTACTAAATAATTGAGTGACACTAAATAAGTCTTAGCTATGCTTCATTTTCTCCATTTGTCAACAGAATATTATTTTCCTGACCTATATTGCAGGGCTACTGTAAGGTTCCAAAATCCAACAGATCAGAGGAAAAAAAAATGATTTGAAAATACGTTATCCAAATGTGAAGTGGAAATGTTTCAAAATACACATACTATATAATGAGTGATGTAAAACATAATTTCCTGAGATATGCAAAGATCACATTTCTAATGCTGATTGCTATCCATGTGTTGGGACAAAACCATCAATCTATGACACATTTTACCTACCTACTGTATATACAGAGTATCACAGATTTACAGACATAACCATATCATCAGAAACTGATGTCATGTATCATTTACCTCTTATTAAAACAATCTACTCCATCTTCATTCGAAATGGTCAACCCTCTCTTTACAGCTACATATTTGACTGCTGTGGCTACAATTAATTCCCCAAATTTAACAGCAAAGCCACAGAAACTTTTTTAAATTACTTTTGATAATTTAATAAGTTCCCATGTACCCATCAGCCAAATGCTAGTAGCTTAACAATAACCTAGTTCCACCATATTACACTGTCACCCCAATCCCATCTCTGTAAGCAAAGAGAATCTGAAACTGTTAGTGAGTTCTAGCAGTCTTTCCCCCTCAACCAATTCTCTCACAAATTTCAAATTATCAGAAACCAGTCCTATTAATGGTGTCAACGTAAGATCACGTCTCAGTCTCAGGGAAATGCTAATTCCAACTTATGTTTGAGGTTTATAGTAAGATTACACTGGTACCAAACTCTATCAACAACCAGAAAAATCAACTTCATTTTCTTGATATTATTTACGCCGCTGAGCAGGACTCTATCTAGGCAAAATTTAGTTACAACTTTTAGCTTTGTACTCCAGGTGAAAAACTGTGCTGAAAGTCTGGTGACTGTATGGTCTCCTTCAGATACAGGGTCACCATGCAAAAGTTGATCAACTCTTCAATGGTATCCATGACCCTCTCTACATGATTTGAAAATAATGAAAAACAGACAACATGGTGCATTTGAGGAGAATCTAAAAATTCCCTAAGACTATATATTAATAAGAGTTCCTCTTAATGCATTTCATAAGTTTGAGTCCATTACAGACTACTTCATCCAGGGATGATAAGAAATAAGTCAGACAGTGCAGTGTTAATACAGGTCCAATTACACCAAAATGAAATCACTTCAGATTTAAAGTAATAATCTTAAAGCAACCAAAACTAGGTATTTATTAAAAACTAATCCTACTAATAGTGTCAAAGTAATCAAACAGGGTCCTAATTATCCTGTCACATATTCACATTTATCCTACATTTTATCTTGTTAAAGAACTAAAGTTTGACACCATGAGTCATTTGCTTTGTGTTTCATTTGTTTTGTTCTGATCCTTCAGAACAACAATCACTTTGAAAGACATCACATTCTCAGGTCATCAGCTGACACATATGTCAAGTAGAACAGCAGTCAAAGGTACCTAATTGCAAAAGGTTGCTTAAAATAAATAGATTGCCATTGTTATAAATATAAGTACAACATCTGGTTCCATGTAACAAAGCTATTTCCATATCCCAACAGATGGCCCACAGTAATAATGCTTTGCTGATCTGGTTATAACAAATTCTATTAAATCAAAAATCCTGTATAGCAGATGCCTTTTCCAATTTCAGTATTAGTCAATCTCTTTAACCAAAACACTGTGCTTTGGTTCTTATTTGTGCGCTAAAATCCAGTTATGCCCAGTAAGATGGTCAAAATTTTGGGCAGTTGTTATAAAAATACTAGTGTGGTATTTTTCAAGTTTGGAGGTGAAAGACGTAGAGTATCTCTCTAGAACTGAAGAGCTAAGAGTTCAAAATGGAAAACAAAAAAATCAAGTTAAAGGAAGGCTGAAAAAAGCCAACATTTCTGAATAGTGGCAATGTGGAAAACTAAACAACTAACAAAAGTCAACAGTGAAGAACAGTGAAAAAAATGTAATTTCTGAGTTGAGACGCTATTAACAGGGTCAAACAAAACATCTAAACAACATGTATCTCCATAACACTACAGTGTTAGCATTAGGTACATATTTTTAAAATATGTGGATGCAATGTCATTGCATCTCCTGTTTAACTGCTTCTCCAACTATACTCATGTCCTTACTTGAAATATTACCCTCTATTAATTCATAACAAGTAAACAGAACAGTGAAGTGATTAAGAGCTACTTAGTTTGAAAATAGACTGCAGGGGTTCAAATCCTAGCTCTTTCCATTTCTAGCAAAGTACCCTTAGGTAAATTACTTGACCTCTCTGTTCCCATATCCTCATCTGTAAAACTCTGATAATAATAAAATCTACCTTTGAGGAGTTGTGAGGATTATATAATAAATGCAAAGTACTTAGAACACAGTTATGCCAATAAGGCCTCAAAAACTGTAGCTATTATTATTATCACTACCACTATTGTCATCATCACTAACCCTCATTAAAGTTCTAAAAGACAGGCACAGTGCATTCCCCTGTAATCCCAGCAATGGTTGAAACTAGTCTGGACAATTTAGGGAGATCCTATCTCAAAATAAAATTTTAAAAAGGAGGCTGGTTGTGATGCTAAGTGTGTTGAGGTCCTGGGTTCAATTCTCAGTACCAAAAAGGGGATAGAAATACAAAATGACTTGTCTATCACACAGCACAAACAAGCAACAAAATGTGATAAATTGTGATTTAAAGTCCCAAATATTAATCATTAAAATTCAGTGATTCCCCAAGTAAGTAGATTTCCCAGTCTGTCTTCAGAAATTTACATGGGAATCTTTCTGTAACACAGCAGCACAGAATAGTGGAAAGAGCACAGACACAAACTAAGAAAATCATTGCTCCACCAATGATTTAAATGTTCATCCTAAACTTCAAATTGCTTTTTCCTACATTGCAGGGTGTTGTGAGATCAAATGAGATAATACACAAGAAAATATACACAAACTATTAAAGATCTATATGAATGTTCAAGGGCCATGTCCTAGTCTCATCTTTATATCCCTAATGCCTAACAAAATTCATAGCAGAGGTTATAATCTAAAAGAAAAGCCATGGAAGGGACTGGTAAGGTGAATATCAGATGATGACAGAGAAGCGTTAAAACAAATAGCAACCCAAATGTCTATAAAATGATAAGTGGATAAAAATGCAGTATATCCACATCGGGGAATATTATTTGGCAATAAAAAAGAATGAAATACTGATACCAATTACAACATGAATGACTCTTGAACCAAAGGCTAAGTGAAATAAGCCAGACACAAAAGATCTTATGAGATAGCATGATTTCTTTTTTAGGAAATGTTCAAAACTGGCAAATCCACACACACAGCACATACAGTGGTTGCCTGGGACCAGGAAATGTATAGTGGCTGATAATGGGTTCACAGTTTATTTTTGAAATTATATTCTAAAAATTATTGCGGTTATACTTGCACTAAATGAATACACTAAAAAACACTAAACTGTATACTTTAAATTGGTGAATTACACGGTGTTTTTTAAAAGAATGACAAAAACTTTAAGAACTGCTAAAACAGCTGTCTTTAGAACACTGGTTTCTTTTTTGATGAATAAATAGTGAATTTTCCAATATTTGAATAGCTCTGTTTTGTGAGCAAGAATGAGACTGGAGGAAACACTAGGAAAAAATTAATAAAATTACTACACAAGACTGTAACATCTCTACAGATTCTGTGAAAAACAAATCTGGCATCTTGCTATTTCTTCCCTTCAAAATCCTAAGGTTACAAATTACCTCACTCTGGTCTAGTTTGATAGTCTTTTCACTATGGTCACGGCTACTGTTTCTGAACTTCAAGACTGCATGCCATACTTCTATAACCCTATCTTGTAGAAAATCTTCCTTTCCTTGGCTTCTGTGGAACTCATATACTTCCTGATTCTTCTCAGAATGCTTTATTTACCTACTAGTCTATTATGTTATCCAAAATTCCAAATCTCAAAGCTCTTTTCCTACTCTATTAGTTCCCTCTCAACACACATTTACTCACATGTGTTTTTACCATTAATATATAACCCTGTCACTGAAAAAAATCTATACTTCATCTGACTATTCATATTTGCTAATGATTAAATGCACAAGGTTAAGTAACTTTCCCAAAGTCCTTTCATGATTATAAAACCTTACGATGAACATTTACTAAATTAAAGAGGTGTAAAGGACACAGAATGATGGTTGCCATACAAAAAGTATTCACTAAATGTTGGCTGTAATTTTATTCTCACAACCGCTACCTCATGTCAGGCCTTCATCATCTTATTCTTAAAATTCTAGTCAGTTTACCCACTCCCAGAACACTCAGCAGACACAAAAGCCTTCCTCAGGAACAGTGTGTATCATCTTACCCTCATTCCTTAGAACCCTTTATCCTTGAAAGGTCCTTTCCCAATATACCCTCACAAATCCTAAACTCACTTATTATTATTATTCACCAATTGAGTCTCTTGATATCTTTTGTAAATTTCCACTTCTCTACCTTTGCATATATGCCTTCAATCTCCTGGGATACACCTCTTCCCCTTTGGAAATTCCTCTTTCTCATGTTACATACACCTTTGACCTTGGTTGTACTGTTATTCCAAACAGGAGTTGGATGTTGTTTGGTGATTATAAATGATGTACATGCCATTTCTCCAACAAAAGGACAAATCTGTTCCTCTTGGTACAGAGGTTGAAGCTTTTGAAGAGACCCATTATTTTATTCTGTGTATCTTTTCATATCAACTACTTCACACAAAGACAACATAGTACTTTGCAGAAGTAAACAAATGCTGACTTATTATATATAAAATACACACACACACACACACACACACACACACATATATATATGAGCCTCAGAGTATATCCAAATGGCATTCTCTATTTTCCATGCCCCACCCATACTTAGCATAATGAAAGCAGACAGAATATGTACTTAAATATTTTAAATCTATATCGGAGAATATACTAACAATTGCACCAGATTAAAGGGGAAAGAGCAACATCAAAATGCACTCAAAATGATTGCACCATGTGAAAAACAAATAAGAGAATCCTGGCCATTTTAGTATATAAAAGAGTGACTTCAAAACAGTAAGATATTTAATTTCACCCAAACTTATGAACTAAAAAGAGCCAAAATAAACATGCCCTGGCCTCATCCAAAAAACACCTAATAAAGGCATGAGTAACTCCCCAGGATCTCCAGCAGCACAAACGCAAGAACAAGATTCACCTTAATTCTGACACAAAACCAAAAAAAAGAGAAACCTTCAGATTCACATCAGAAATCAAAAAGTTCAATCAATCCACCTGATCAGAAAAAAAAAAAACTGAGTAAAGTTACTGATTTTCTATAACTATACGCTAAGGTCTTAAAGGAATAAAAGGTTTCTCTCACTGCTACCGTAGTCTCTTCCCTGTGGAGAGAGCAATCTATGGTCTCAAAGAGCAAAACACGGTTAAGATGGAAACCTAAACCTGGGAAAGACATTAAGAAAAAAAAAAAAAAAAAGAAGAAAGAAAAAGGTTTCAAAACCTGTGTCAACAGACAAGAGTCTAATAGTACTCAACAGAGAAGGAAAGTGAAATAAAAGAGCTTCCACGAAGGAGGAAACTAGGTGGAACTATCTAGTGCTGCCTTACAACATATATATGCACATACATGCATACATATGTGTGTACATATATATGCATTCCCATATGACATGCACACCATTTCAATAGTAAGCAAAATAAAAAATAAAGTAACATTAGAAAAAGACGTAAAAGATGCCCACCAATCTATAATTCGTTGGCTCTTTCATTCAGGAATTCAGCTAGGAACAACACAGACATGCACTGCAGCAACACAGAACAGAAAAACCTTTGACAACAATATGCACAAAAAGTAGAACAGAGAAATGAAAACTATACATCTCAATGCATCAATACCAAACGCTTATTCTCTTTTGGGGACTAAACAGTAGAAAGCAATGATGTCAATGAAACTAACCCTGGAATCCCCTACAGGTCTCAATTTCAGCGAGTACAACTCTTGATTCTTCCATCTAAACAGTGGGCCCCAGCAAAGCAAACTGACCTTAACACCTTCCATGCCAGCCGGAGAAAATCACACAGGGAAAAATCATCCCGTTAATCTCCCTCTTCACCAGCTGCAAAAATGGAGGGGGGTGGGGGGCACGGGACACCCTACCACGTGGGCAGGATGCAACACACACAGGACAGCAACACGTCCGCATGGAACGGTTGCCTTTGCCCTAATGCCAGCAAAGGACACAGCAACAGGATGGGCGGGAACCAAGGCCCCTCGCACCGGCCTCCTCACCCAGAAGGGCACCCGCCGGGCGCAAGATATTGCCCGCCTTTCTGGCCGCAAAGCGCCCCTGAGCGTGAAGGGAAGCAGCCACATAGCGCCGGGATCGGGGACAACCCCAGGCTAGAACGCAAGTCACGGAGGGAAGGAGACTGTCGCTGTCTGCGGACTCCGCGCCCCCGGGATTCACGTCCAGCTCCCCCGGGCCCCACCTGGGGGAGGGGCGGGAGGTGCGGAGCCGCCGCTTCCAGCTGAGGGGCAGCAGCAGCTGAGAATCGCCGCGGGGAAGGGAGGGACCCAGCCCTCGTGGCCCGCCAGGCCCCAACCTGAGCCCAGGCCCCCTGGCCCTCCCGCTGCCCACCGCGCAACGCGCGACGGCTGAGAAGGGACAGGGCGTCTCGCGGAGGGCAGCCCCTGCCTCCGTCGCGGGAGATGCCCCGGCCCCGCCTCCTCGCCCGCCGCCCCGGTGGCGGGCACTCACCTCAGGCTGAGCAGGCCGGGACGGCCCGGCCGAGCCCCCGGCCGCTACGTGCGTCTCCGCCCCCCGGGAAAGGTCCCAACGGCGCCTGGTGCGAGCGGCCAAGGCCCCGAGCAGCGCCGAGAGCGGCGGCAGCAGCGGGAGCAGCCAACATCCGGGGCCGCGCACCCGGAACTACTTCCCGACCCGTTCCCCCTGCCGCCCCCGCCGCCCCCGCCTCCCGCGACGTCGCTGCGCCACCATCCCAGCGTCGGCGGCGTCACGGCTCTCCGCGGAAGCGTTCTCTACGCCCTGCGCGGATCCCTCCGCGGGAGCAAGTAGTGCCCGGGGACTTGAGCGGCTCTCTAGGCGCACAGTCGATGTCTACAAGAGGCTGGCAGTTGCGAGCGACGCGGGTCCCTGCGCCCCACAGTGGCGTCCGTGGGTGAGATCGGGGACCCCATAATGAAGGATGGCAAGGATCAGCGGCTTTGGACCCTTTCCAAGGATTCCACAGGTCCCGTGTTCCAGAGGAATCATGCCTCGTGACCTCCCCCAGCCCCCCAACCCTGCCACCTCACCGTAGGGACGGGCACCTTAGCCTGTCCAAGAAACCGGACCCCTTTTTCGACCTGGCGCAGCTTGGATTCTGCAGGCCCCAACAAAGGCGCCTTGTACCTTCCTTCAGGACTCCTTTTCAGAACTTCAGGAGGCCAGGGTTCTAGGCCTACCTCTGTGGAGGCCATTCCCCTGCCTAGTCATACTTTCCTTCTACTTAAAACAAAGGACTTGGAACTCTAAAGGCCCTTCTGATTCACAGGTTCACTGTCCAGGTTATGGTCCTACTGTCAACAGGTGGAGCATTTAGAAGGATAGTTGGGCGCATGGTGGACTTTGGAATTTACTTCTACGTCAATCTTCGCTGATTCTTTCTCCAAACTATTAGCACTGATAATCTGCCCTATAGTTTCACACTTGATTACTTTTAGGTATTACTTGCTGTTGCTTCATTTGCGTTAGTCATGTATTCTCCCTACAGCACCAAGAACACTTTTTTTTTCCAAGAACACTTTTTAACTCAGTAGATAATCAATACGTGGATAATCAGGTATTTGTTAGTTGAATACTGGGTTGTTTGGATGAAAGGACAGAGAACTGAATGATTGACCCTGGGAACTTTTTTTTTTTTTTAACCTCAAGGGGATCAGATAAAGACCTCAAGTAGTTAAAGATCTGAGCCGCTCTATTCCCTCAACAAACATTGAACACCTGCCTTTTAGCAAGAATCTCTGGGAACTGGGGATTCAAAGTACTCATATATTTCTTCTCTAAGTAGTGCTCTAGCAATATAATGAAGTTTCATTTACTCATTCATCCAACAAATACTTGTCAGTCACTGCTAAGTTTGCCAGATACCAGTGCTCAAGATGTATCCATAAACAGAAAAGAAGAAGGAAAAAACATTTATCTTTCCCTCTTGGAGCTTTCATTTTATAGTATGGGGAGAAAGATGAAAAACACAATAAGAGAATTATTAAGTATGTTAGAAGGCATTGAGTACTATCGGAAAAAAAAGAGTAAGGGGCTATAAAGAATCCTGGAAGAATAGGTGTTGTGATTTTAAATAGAACTGTGGGGGGAACCCATTCATCATACTCTAATCAAACTTTAAAGAGGTGAGGGAGAGCTGGGGATATAATTCAGAGGTAGAGAGCTTGCCTAGCATGCACAAGACCCTGGGTTCAATCCCTAGCACTTCCCCGCCCCCCCCCCCAAAAAAAAGAGGAAATGAGCCATGTAGGGTGGCAAAAACATCCCAGGAAGTGTTATAAATAATGAGAAGGCCAACAGATTTGGAAAATAAAGACAGTGGAATCTTGTAGGCCATTGTAAGGATCTTGGCTAAAACAGATCCTCTACAGGGCTTTGAACAGAGGGAAATCACTCTTACTTATTTTGTTAACAGTAGATGGTAGGAGGGCAATAGTGGAAGCCAGAGGCTCCATTATCAGAGTCCAGAAGATGGCTTGGACCAGGATGACAGTAGTGTATAGGACAAATAAAATATGGACTCTATACTTGAAGAACTCGTAGTCAAATGGGAAGCAAGTAGATGAAATAATTACAATATATTATGACAAAGAAAATAAAACCCAAAAAGAAATCTGCCCTTGCCATCTTCCCTGAGAGAGGATAGAAGTTCCCAAAGCTCCAAATTGCCAAAGGAATTGGAAGGTCCTGGTTCTTTGTTTTTCCATTAGGTGAATCCTTGATAACACCTGATGCTGGCCATTTTCCCAGACTTCCACTTCTCAAAGCCCACCTTTTTCTGAAGGGAGTTATAGGCAGAAGAGTACTAAAGAACAGTCTGGATCATATATTTAAGGAGATGGACAATGCTGATATTACTCCTATTTGTTAGAGGAAGAAACTGAGGACAGAAGTTACCAGTAGTTATGAGACTAGAGTCAAGGCCACTTGGAGTCAGCCAGGCAATGGAATAGAAGAGAAAAAAGACTAGTATTTGAACTTAGCTCCAAGTCTGAAGGTTTGGACTTCTAATCACCACCTCCTCTTATAATAAAGTTTTGGGCAGTTCCTCACTTCTCACTTGTCTGAGATTCAGAGGTTCTTCCCTCAAGTGCCTATTCTGGGCTTGTGGGGATAGGGCAAGAACAAAACAGAGCTGGATGGCTAGCTGCTAGAATGGGGTAGGGAGGTAGGGATCAGCCACCTTTGGGAAGAAAAGAATCATGAGTCACAGAGTATCAGAAGATGAAGAAGCAATCAGATATATATGGGGTTCATGCTTAATGAGTAGAATTTAGCTGTTCTTGCCACAAGAACAAAGAGTGGGTAACTGTGAGATGGTGGATGTTGTTCTAATAACATGTTTACTATCTACATGCATCCTATAACATCATGTTGTTCACCTTAAATATAAAACTTATTTGAAAATTTTTTTAAAGAAAGAAAAAAAAGGTGTCAAGTATGATGGCACATATCTGTAATCCCAGCTACTTGGGACTGAGGCCGAAGCAGAAGGATCATAAGTTCAAAGTCAGCCTGGACAACTTAGCAAGACCCTGTCCCAAAAATAAAGGGCTAAAGGTGTAGCTCAGTGAAAGTGCCCTTGTCTAAAATGTGTGAGACCCTGGGTTCAATCTCAGCACACACAAAAAATAATTAAAAAACAGGGCTGGGTATAGTGTTCAGTGGTAGTGTGCCTCTGAGTTCAATCCCCCCGGTAACACCAAAAAAAAAAAAAAAAAAGGTAGAGGAGCATACCTATCCCCCAACTCAAAAAATGTAGTGGTCATAAGCAGCCAGGAAGGATTCTAGGATCCTCTAAACTTCTGAGGAGGAAAAGTTTAAAACCAGATTAGAAGGGCAGACCTGAGTTCAAATCTAATATTCCAAGATTTATTTTCTGCATGCCAATATCAGGTTAGTTTCTCTTAGTTTATGTTTCCAAGCCTATAAAATGGAAACAGTAATCATAGCTACCTAGCCAAAGAGATCATGCACAGGCTATCATTAAATAAAATCCCCCAAAGATAGCTGTGATTATTATGTACAAGGCTGAGTGTCAGCAAAGACAAGAGTAATTAGCTCATTGTTGGAAGATGGGAATGGGTTCGGAGATCAGGAGAGCCCTCCAAAAGGAGATGGTATTTAACTCAGGGAACAAATTCTTGAAGTGACACAGATTGCTCAAAGGGAGGAGAATAGAGGTTTTATTGTTTTGTGTTGTTTACAATCTTCTCCCAGCTTCATCTGGATTATAAATTTCCCAAAAGGAACACAACCCAGAGCTGGGCTGCAAGAGTGCTACAAAAACTTTGATTCAGCACAGGCTGTACTTCAGCAGCAGGATGTTCAACACTTTACATGACCCACAACCACTTAGACAAATGAGTTTTTTTCTGATCTTTTTCTCCTTTTGTATTTATTGTAAGAGGAAAGCAGAAAATGAGAAATGAATTTAAAATGATCCAAGACCTGAAAGAGAGAGATAGAATAACAAAAGGCATCCCCTTCTATCATCCTCAGTCCTAGAAAAAAAAAAAAAAAAACTGTACATAGGCTATTGAGAAGCTTTCAATACCTATTACTGCTGTTTTTTTTTAATATCTTTATTGTTATTTATTTATTTATTTTTATGTGGTGCTGAGGATAGAACCCAGGGCCTCACACATGTGAGGCAAGCACTCTACCACTGAGCTATAACCCCAGCCCCCTCTTACTGCTATTAATGACAACATTTGGATGTTAGTCACTAGGCATACTTACTTAAATAGCATTCAATAATCATTTATCAAGCACATACTCCATACCAGGCATTGTGCTAAATACCAAGAAGTCAAAAGAGTAAAGAGAAGGAAACATGTAAACAATTTCAATGCAAATTTGCAGAGATTTATACTTGTGCTATGGAAACAGAGAAGCAAGGCTTATCTCTGTTCTGTTGGCTGGTGGGTGGGCTGACAGGAGGTACAAAAAAGTTTCACCTTTAAAAGGTAAGGGTAAGGCTATGCCTTAGTAAATGAGTAGCATTTGTCGTGCAGAGACAGAGGAAAAATTGGGAAGCAGAGAAAAACAGGGCCAAAGGAGAATGGCTTGTATCCACCCAAGGGGTTGTGTGGATACAAGAAAAATAAAGGCCACAGAAGTTATAGTTTTATAAATGCTCTTTAAATACTAGTGGTTGATAGAAATAACTAACTCATGGAGCTAGACCACATTGTTATATTGAAATCATTCTTAAATTGAGTTCCTGCCCTCCAGAAGTTTGGCATTAACTTCAGATTATTATCAGTACACAAAATGTGATCCTTCCCAAACAAAGACTTTACTACTTAATCATTCTCTGTAGAAAGGAATACCTTAGAACATTTCCCTCCAGTAAACAGCTAATATATGTCTGTCTATATTTTTTCTTCTCTAATCTAGCGATGAATTTGTACTCATGCACTCATAACATCCCCCAGCCATTCCATCCCCATTCCTTGTTACCACCTGGCTGAAACCTTGGCATAGCTCTCCTCTCAGAATCAATTGAGCTAATTAAAAATATAATGCAAGACACAAAGGCACTAAGACAGCTGAGCAAACATTAATGAATACGTAGATTAAGTAAAATATTTACATTATGTGTAAGCGATGGTGCAGATGAAACTTGGGTGGTGCTAGGAAGAGTGAGTCAGAGGATGTTCAAATAGAGTGGGTTCAGGGGAGATCTCTGGACCAGTTACTTAGCAGTATCTTTTGGAATGACAGAATGAAAGGAACCAGATTAGCAAGAAAAAGATAGCCAAAGCTTGCAATCCAAAGGAGCCTAAAACTCTGGGTACAAATCTGGTAGTTAAGAAATCACTAATTTCAACTTGTAATGTTATTGGCCTACTTCATACCTAATGAGCTATATAAGAATCATTAATAAACCTAGATCCTAATGAGAGGCTGATGAGGGAATAGCTAACATTTATTGAGTGTTCCTCACGTGACTGGCAACCAGAGAAGGTCCTTTGCATATGTTTTCATTTAATCCTTATGGCAAATCCATTTTAAAGAAGAAACAGAGGCTCAGTAGTTTGAGAGTGGCAAAATCAGGATTTGAATCCGGAATTATCTGATTCTAAGCCCTCTGTTCTGCCTACTTTTAAAGACCATCTAAACCAGCAGGATTGTTTACAATTATATGAAAATTGCAGGCTTGGGGCTGCTAGCCACTGCAAGGTGTATTTACATCCAAATACCACAAATAGAATGTAAAAAGGTCCTCTAGTAGACTATATTATTGTTCCCAAACATTTACTGTACCTCTTAGGGTTGGGTTAAATTTCCCCATTGAGAGCAGACTTGGCTGTGTGATTTGCATTATCTAATGAAATGTGAGTGGCAGTAGAAGCTAAACTTTGAGGCAGTATGCTGCTCCATGTTTTCCTTTCCTGCTGTCCTAATGACCAGCAATACTCAGGATAGAGGCTAATCCATGAATCTCAGTCCCAGAGTGAAGACAATGTTTCAGCAAAGCCACAGTTGACCTAGGCTGTGAGAAATGGAAAAAAAAAAAAAAAACTTAGGCCCATTGGGCCACCAAGATCTGGGGATTGTTACTATAGAATAACAGAGCCTCTAGATTAATGGAGACACCTTCTGAATCTCTTTTTATGATCCAAATTTCTGTGTCATCCACAGGTAAAGAGATTGCTTGGAGAGTGTGGGAGGTTGTAGGGAATGACATGATGGGTGTAATGCAGCAAAAGCATTTCCCCCCCCGCCAAAAAAGCCTTTAAATACAGGATTTAAACCTCAGTCTTGATCTATAGGATTAGACAAGCCTTATAAGCTAGGTGCCATGGGCCATGTCATGTCCAGGACTTGGGGAAGTTACAGGTTAAGATACCGTTTCTCTTCTTGAGGCAAGGTCCATGCTTATTCATTTCTAAACCTAGAACTCATGACTGTAACTGGCACTCATTAGACACTCAATAGTTTTAATATTTTGTCAAATTAATGCAATAGAATGATCTAGAACTGTAATTCAAATCTCCTAACTCCTCACAAGTTTCTTCCTATGTCATGGTGCATTGCCTACTTAGGGGATTATTATTAGTAAATTTTTATGTAATACTTTATAATTTCTGCATACCTCATTTAGTTGAAATACACGTAAATTAAGATCTGCAGGGCCTGGAGCATAGCAAGCATTCAACAAAGGCACACAAACCTCCCTGAGGGAATCACAAAGTGTGAAGACATTGAAGAGACCAGAGGACTTAGCAATGAGAACTCTAGCTTTAAATTCACTGTGGGTCAAGTTTTTCATGGGACCAGATTAAGAGAACACATAAGTGAAGATTAGACTCAGGCAAATATATTTCAGGGCCCTAAGGCATAATATTTTCCAGGCATCTTCAGAGTACCAGACAGTAATTGAAAAACCTTCCATGGTGGGCTGGGGGTGTAGCCCGGTGGTGGTTAAGAGCTTGCCTAGAAGGGGCAAAGCACTGATTTCAATTCCCAGCATGGAAGCAAGGAGAGGAGCCTTCTATGGAATATCATTAATAAAAGTATTGAAGAGAGTCCTGCAAACTAATTAGGACTGGCCAAATCTATGGATCAATCTTTCCAAATCAGGAAGATTTCAACCAGTTATACTCTTCACTTAAAGTTAAGATACTACAAATATAATATGCATCTAATTTTAAAATACGGTATCTTAACCTGTAACTTCCCCAGTTATGTTGGGCATAATTAGAATATTTGAAGAGCTGAGGCAAAGCAGAGAAATTAAGAGTTGTCCAGTGCATTAAGGTTGACCCTAAAATTTGAACTTAATAACATGTGCGGAAACATTATTTGTTTATTGGTCAGGATATTACATTGAACTTCTTTTGATAAACATAACTGAAATCCAGTTGGGCATGGTACTGTAAACTTAAAGTCCTAGCTACTCAGCAGTCTGAGGCAGGAGGATCACTTTGAGCCTGGTAGTTTTTTAAAGACCCTGTCATTTTAAAAAGGAAAAAGACAGTAAGGGAAGGGAGAAATCTTTGCAACTAAAGTATTTAAGATGAACCAACATTTTGGATTTATTTTGAAATATCCCAGGGGAAGGGGGAAATGCATGAGCCAAGACTGATGAAATGTTGATATCTATGGAATTTTGGAGGAGGGAATGATTGCTTCTATCAAGAAAGGGAGTGGGGTAGCTGGGGATTTGGCTTAAGCGGTAGCGTGCTCGCCTGGCATGCATGCGGCCCAGGTTCGATCCTCAGCACCACATACAAACAAAGATGTTGTGTCCACCGAAAACTAAAAAAAAAAATATTAAAAATTCTCTCTCTCCTATCTCAATCTCTCTTAAAAAAAAAAAAGAAAAAAAGAAAGGGAGTGGGAAGGGGAATTAATGTTTTACCTTTACAAATTCCCACAATGATTCTCAAAGTCAGAAGTTATCTTCCCCGTTTTATAGGCAAAGCAAACTGAGGTCTGGTTCAAGTGAATGGTAATGTAAAGATTTGAACCTCAGCTCTATGACTAGGAATCCTTCCTTTTACTAATTCCTCATACAAAATGCTAAATGTGTTTTCTTACATTCTGGTATTTTAGCAGAAATTGAGAATTGATTTTTTCTAAATAATGGAAACATATTTGTAATTCCTTTGTTTTTCATCTTTCCTTAAAGGTTCTCATTTCCATCTTCTGGCAACTATTTTGAATACTTCCTGATGCATGAAATTATTTTCATTTTATTTAATCTAAATTCATGATCCACCTATGGTTTGCTTCCACTATTCAGTGTGGTAAAATAAATGTGGAGTGTTTCTTTTTGCATGTATTCTCAGAGCATTAAGATTCTAAAAGGCATGTCCACATGCACAAATGTAATCCTTCTGTTCAAGTATTTAAGTATGGTATTTCCCTTTTAATCATTAAGCTGTCAGTATGTGGCCTACTATGCCCTTTCTTCCCATTTACTTTTTTTCCTGCTTTACTCTTGTAGTGAGGTTTCTTGTTCCGTGCTACCATGATATAATTTGCATGTGGATTTTATGTTTCTAAAATGAAATTTTCAAGAAATGCTGGTGAAATGAAAATCAATTTATCCTGTTAATATTTTTAAATGCTAACTCTACTGTGCTAAATAAGGGCTGGGAATACAATGGTAAAAGCAGTAGCCAGGGGGCAGTATAGCATAATAGTGATCAACAATATGGGCTCCCTTGCCTACAGTTAAAACCCAGTCCTGTCACTCACTAACTCAATGAGTTTGGTTGGGCAAATTGCTTAATCTCTCTAAACCTCAGTTTCCTCATCTGAAAATGAGGATAATAGTAGTAGCTACTGCATGGGTGTGCTCTGAGTTAACTTACCACAAACAGGAAGAGTGCTGAGCACAGTGCTCAGCACATAAGAAGGGTTATAAATATTAACTCTTCATCTTTCCCTGTGTGATTCAAACAAAAAAGATAGTAGGAAGGAATTTGATCTCATCAGGGAGGGAATTTGATCTGATGGGGACAAGTATTTTAAGGAAGAGTTCATAGATATGGAAACATTTGAGCTCAGCCTTGAAAAATGAGATCAAATTTACTGAGGCAAGATAAAAGGGTGATTCTAAGTATAAAGGCTTGGCTCCATTCTTTTAGGCAGGACATATTTGAAGGGCCCTTCCATCTCCCCAACTCCCTAAGGGTCAAGGGGAGAGATCAGATGAGATCTGTATGGCATCTCCTCCTTCTGTCAATTCCTGTTTCCTTTACTCTTTCACTAGGGTTGATTGCAAAAGTACTGTCTCTCCCTCCCTCTCCCCTTCCCCTCCCCCTCAAGAAAACAATTTTTGCTTATAAAAGTTCCTATCAGAATCTGTTTTTCAAGGTATTTAACCTATAAAATCATGAATGATGCTAGGCATAATTTGAAATAGAAATATATCATGTATGTATACAAAGTAGAAACCTTACTGTGGAGGACTAGCTAGGGAATATATATTAATTTATTCATTAAACCATCACAATGTATTAGTTCAAGACTATACTAAGGAATATATCTAAGTCTTTATTGTACATACAAGATTGTATTGTACATACAATCTTGGATAGATACACTTAATGTTTTAAAAATATGATTCCTTAATCTTCAAAATTTTTATTTTGAAAAACTTGAGATACATAAATGACAAGGAATATAATTGAATTCTCCTATGCCTATCACCTAGCTGCAACAATTATCAAGTAGTATCCAATCTTGTTTCATGTACATCCCTACCCTTACATTGGCACTTTTGTGTTATTTTGAAGCAAACTCCAAAAAATCATGCTATATTAATACACACATATTTTTAAAATATGTCTCCAAAAGATGTGAGCTCTTATTTTAAGAAAATACAACCATAGAACAACTATTTCATCTAAAAATTAATGCAAATTCCCAAATTTATTGGTATTAAAATATATCTTTTCTTTTTATATATATTTTTAGTTGTAGATGGACACAATACCTTTATTTCATTTATTTTTATGTAGTTCCAGGGATCAAATCTAATACCTCATCCATTTTAGGCAAGCACTCTACCACTGAGCCACAACCTCAACACCCTAAGATATATCTTTCATCCATCTTATCAGTGTTTAAATTTCCAATCACTTTATAAATTTTTTAAAACCTCATTTGAATCAAAACTTACATAAGTTTCCCACATGGAAATTGATATGCCCTTTAAATCTTTTTTTACATTGTAAGTTCCTTCTCTACTCTTGTTTGCTTGCAATGTGTTTGTTGAAGAAACCTTGCCTTTTTTACCTTTAGTATTTCCACAATCTGGATTTTGCTGTTTACTTCCCGGTGGTATTTAACATGTATCTCTGCCCTCTGTATTTCCTATAAGTCAGTAGTTGGATCCAGATATAGGATCAGATACATAAGTGGTTTTGGTTTTCATTTATTGCATAACTACTTAATTGGTAGTATGCTTTTCCACCAAGAAGGCACAAAATACCTGGTTCTTTTTCCTTTTCTAATTAAATTAATTGATCATTTCCTCCCAACAAACTACAATCGACATAACTTGGATTGCAAACTAAGAATTGTAGCTGATGTCTGCTTGGGCCTCCATAGGACAAGTGATCTTTAAGGAATCTTAACATTAAATCCAGTCCTACTGTTATCATTGTATTATTTTGTCATTATTATCTTATTCATCAGGTATTACTACATACTAATCATGGCATCTAGGACTGGGCTAGAAACCATGTTAAAATAATCAGAATCATCTATTGAGTCACTGCTGTAGACCAACTAATCTATGTAGGTCATCTCTAAAATTATAACATCACCAACCAACAATACAAGTCTTATTATCCCCATTTTATAGAGGAAAACCAGATATCAAGAAGATGAATGACTTTCCTAAGTCCACACAATTGGCAAAAGACAGAAACAGAAGTGATATGAAACACAGATCCAGCAGTCTCCCAAGGTTTGCCTCTTTCTACTAGTTCCCAGTTACTTGAATACAGAACTGAACAGTAAAAATGATCCCTGCCTTCAATGGGATTACATCTGTTTAAGGGAAAGAGGTAAGTTACTAAAATAACTGAACAATATTAGATAAGAAAACACTATCTAGAACATGAACAATGAAAATGTGTGCATTTTGCAAGTCGTGACTGCTATAATTGAACACTAAGGAAAACGGGGCCGGGCATCAATGTTGATTGAAGTTCCTGGGGAAAGCTTCATCAAGCAATGCAGAAATTATTACAAATATAAAAGCTTTCCCAATGAGCAAAGGGTCCTTTGCACAAGCATCCCCTCCCTTGGGATCCTTGTCACACTGACACAAAGATTTTGTCACCATGGTAACTGGTCATTGAACCAATGAAATAATCAGTTGTCATGGAAACATGATCTCCATCTCACTCCCACCAGGCACCTGTTCTAAATCATCACATCCTCCAACAACTTTATACCACCTTAAACATCCTTTCTTCTTTCCCTTAGTAACCCTGTTATCCCTAGTCACCTAAATTTATGTTTGGATGGCTATAGGAGACTGTTAAAGCCAGAGCAAATGAAAGTGACTTTGTAATGTAGAGCTGCACTATTGACAGAGGAAACCCTCTAGAATGTGGAGTTGAATAATCCTGAGCACTGAAGAAAGAATATGTGATGCAGCCCTCCCCATAGTTCCTTAAGTGAGACTCCTTTGGATTTTCAGACACCATAGTATCCTGATTATGCTCCTTCTCTGTCAATTCCTTCTTTGGCTCCTTTTCCTCCTCTTGTCCCCTAAATACAGGTGTCTCTTAAGAATCTACCCCGCACATCTGCTCTTTCTCTAAACTGCACCTCCCAATATAGTAGCTCTAGCCATGTAAAAGTTATTGAGTCCTGGGAATTAATTATAAATGTGCAGAGTGAGATGTGCTATAAGATGCACACCTGAATTTAAAGACTTACAAAAATAATGTAAATATCTCATTAGAAATTTTTGTATTGATTATGTATTGAATGTAAATGACTTGTATATGTTGAATATAATGATTTGTATTATGAAAATTTAATTTCACCTATTTATGTTTTTAACATGGTTGTTGAGAAATTTAAATTCTATACGTGGCTTATGTTCACAGTTTGTGTTTTACGTCTATTATACAGCATTTCTCCAAACTTATTCACTAAAGCTATCTTATCTGTTACTCTAAGTGTCAAGTGTTCCCTCTATGATTCCAAGATCCCAATTCCAACCTCTCCTCTGAGATTCAAATCCATTTGCTGAATGGTCTGCTGACCCTCTCTCAGATAACCCACTAGCTCTTCAGCTCAACACAAGCAAAGCTATGAGCTTTCTCGCAAAACCTGTTCTTTTTTCCTGGTGGGCTTTATTAACCTTTATTCATTGTTATTGCCATTGCAACAAATTGCCACACAGCTGGTGGCTTAAAATAACACAAATTTAATTACTTACAATTCTGGAGGTCAGAAGTATGAAATGAATCCCAGTGGGCTAAAAACAAGGTGTCACAGGGCAGCATACCTCTGAAAGTTCTAAGGCAGAATCTGGTTCCTTGCCTTTTCCAACTTCTAGTGGCTACCAGCATTCGTTGGATCAGTGCCCCCTCCCATGTTCAAACCAACAACATTCAAGTCTTTCTCATGATGCATCACTCTGACACTAAATCTCCTGACTCCCTCTTTACTACTTTACTTCTGAATTAGTTCAAAATTGTGCTAATTTTGAACCCTCCCAGATAATTCAGGATAATCTCCCCATCTCAAGATCAGCAATCTTAATTCAACCTTCAATCTTAATTTGTCGTTGCCATGTGACATAACATATCCACAGGGATTCCAGAAATTAGGGTGTAAACACCTCATCTGTAAGGGTTGAGCAGAGTCAGAAAATATATGTGTTCAAGGCAAACAAGAAAAGAAATTATAAATAGAACTGATCATTGCTTCAAAAGCAATTGATAACATCTAGAGATGTTAAAAGGGCCACCTGGGATGAACATCCACAGTCCAACTCTTCATGGTTCATTGACTCCTTCCTCAATCACTCCTCATGCCGAGTTATAAATTCAATCTTTAATCTATGATAGCTTTTGTATTTCATGGACATCTATCTTAATCTGTTTTGTGTTATGATTAGTTATATAATACTTGATCTTAATATCTCCACCAGGTTGTAAAATATTTTTTGGATAGGAACTGTTTGCATTACCTTTTTGTTTACCCATGATGTCTAATATGGTACCTAATGTATAGTAGTCTCTCAATACCTATTTCTTGAATTTAGTTGAATGGAAACAACTTGTGGACTTATAAAAGTGTACTTGTCACTGAAGCCACTAATTTCCTTAAACAGTGCACTTTCTTAATTGACTGCCATTAACTTGAGACTCTCCATTCTGTCTTAAAAGAAGAATCATTGTGAATCCTTGTCAGAAATGGTTATTGTGCACTTGTTTTATGCTCATCCAGAATAGCTTGTATTTTATTTCATGACCTATTGATGCCATGTAAAATTGATATCATAATGATATAATTAATGTAAGTTTATTTAAATCAATGTGAAATGAAGTCAAAATGAGAGTTGTTTCTATAAGTGCTGAGTCATTTATCCTCCAAATGTAAAGAAATGCAGCATCCTAAAACCTAGAAGTGTCACATATCACTTTAACTGATTAAAGGAGATAAACTATGATGATCTCAACAAATATAGAAAAAAAATAACACTCTTTCATGTTTTTTTTTAAAAAAAGGAGAGAGAGAGAGAATTTTTTAATATTTAATTTTCGGCGGACACAACATCTTTGTTTGTATGTGGTGCTGAGGATCGAACCTGAGCCGCACACATGCCAGGTGAGCGCGCTACCACTTGAGCCACATCCCCAGCCCTCATTCATGATTTTTAAAAATCTTTAAAACTGGGACTAAAATGTCTTTATATAGAGATAATATGGTTAGTTATACACAGAACTCCAAGATAAGCTTTAGAATAAAATCTATTAAAGCTATCAAGGAATTTAGAAAATTTGTCATATTCAAGACAATATGAAGAAATCTGTAGCGAGTCAATATACATAAATAATTAGAACATGTATTAGGAATGAATATTCTTTTCATAATAGTGACAAAAATAATATAACTAGGAATTGATCTCACAAAAAGTATGTAAGATCACTGTGAAGAAAATTATAAATTGAAGAACACATACCTACATATACACAGAGAGACCTGAATAAATGAAGAAATCTACTAAGTTCATGAGTGGGAAGATTCAACATCATAAAAATGTAAATTCTTCTTAAATTTATTCATAAATTCAATATAATTCTAAATAAAATCCAAGTGTGACTTTTCATGGAATAAAACAATCTGATCTTAAAATGCAATTGGAATTAGGAAAGTACAAGACAATTGTGAAGATGTAGAACAAACCAGAAAGACTTTCTTGCCAGTATAAACTTATAGCATTTAAGATGATATGATATTATCTTAGGGGTAGACAGATAGGTGGATGGAACAGAAAAGAGACCCAGAAAGAGGTCTCTGAATGTATACAGAGGTGTCATCCAAAGGTGTCATTAATAGTGTAGTAGAAAAGAACGAACTATTCAATAAATGAGAAAATTTGTTGTAATGGATCCCCATGACACATCTGGGCCCACCTGCCCTTGAGGAGTCTCAGTTGCTACAGACATTTCTTTATCTCCTTAAATTCATAGCTGTCTCAATCTCCCCCATGGAATGAAAACCTGGCTTTGGCATGGTCTCCTCTATTCTCAATATAGCAGGAGGCATAATGGCTCTGGTGTGCAGGGCACACCCTACCAGACTCCTGGAGGATATGGCTCTTCCCATGACTACCAGGCTCACATTAAGTATCAAGCACCACATAAGAGCACTGGAGACCAATTTGACAACTGGCTATACAGAGAAGTTGTGTAATACAATCCAGAAGTAAATTAGCTCCCTGTGGAGCAAACTTCAACAATAAGCAACAATAAATAGATCCAGCCAATAATTTTTTTGTCCTTCTTCCTCTCTCTGATGGACTCTTCCAAGGTGTGTTGCTTCCACAAAACCTGTTGGGAGACATCCTGGGTGACCAAGCAACAACAGGTGGATTTCCTTGGGAAGATGTGGCCAGCTTGGTAACACAGTACCCTGTATTTGCTTTCTTCCTTTCCATGCCTCACTCCCCCTTTTCCCTTGATCTTGCTGCCCTGAGATCACATAATACCTTAGCATGTAGGTAGTGCCTCAGGTTCTGTGTTTTTGAGAACCTGGTTAAGATAGTTGTATATACAGAAAAAAGATAGGTAGATCTCTATTCCCCAGCATACACCAAACTATTTCTAACTGGAATAAAGGCTTAAATATGAAAAATAATGTTTTAATACAGTTTGAAGACACTATAGAAAAAAATATTCTCTCAAAATTAGGAAGTATTTCTTAAAACAAAAAAAGCATAAACTGTAAAAGAAAAGATTGATAAACTGGGGATGGTGGTGTCCACCTGTAATCCCAGCTACTCAGGAGCCTGAGGCAGGAGGATCAGAAGTTTGAGGCCAGCCTGGGCAACCTAGCGAAATCCTGTCTCAAAATATATCAAAAAGATACCTGTACTCCCATGTTTATTGAATTTCTATTCACAATAGCTAGGATATGGATCCAACCTAGGTGTCCACCGAAAGATGGATGGATAAGGAAAATGTAGCATATAGTCACAATGGAATATTATTTGAAAAATAAAATAATAAATTTTTTTGGAAAGATAATGAAATCTTGACATTTGAAGCAAGATGATGAAACTGGAGGACGTTACATTAAGTGAAACAAACCAGGCACATAAAGATAGATACTATATGTTCTGTTTCATGTGTGGAAGCTACAAAAGCTGATCTCAAAGTAGAAGAAAATAGAATAGTGATTACTAGAGGCTATAAAGGATAGCAGGGAAGGAAAATAGAAGGAGAATAGAGAATAGATACTAAAGTGGGTTAGAAATGGGTAAGGTCTTGTGTTCTGCAGCACAATAGGATAACTGTAGTTATAATGACCCATTACATGTTTGAGAAGAGCGAGAAGAGAGAAACTCAAAACCTTCAAACATAAATACATGATAAGAAGATGGAAATGCTAATTATCCTGATTTGATTAGTATACAGTGTCTGTGTATTTAAATATCACATTGCACCTCGCAAGTCTGTACAATTATTACATTAATTAAAAACGAGGAAAGTTAAATATAAAAACATTTATTCAACCAAAGATGAAATGAATAAAGATGAATTATAAGCGGCAATCTGAAAGGATATTTGTAATTGTCATTTAATTGACAAGGATAGGAATGCAGAATTCATAATAAAATTCCTACAAATTGTGAATATAAGACAAACAATAAATAAATAGGCAAAGGACAGAAATTTTAAAAATTCCTAGAAGAGGCTTTTGGAGAACCAGTAAACAAATAAAAAGAAAATGAACCTCATCATTGATAAGGTAATAAAAGCTCCTGGGATGCTATTCCACACCCATCTAACTAGAAAACAAGTAAAAGAATGATAGTACAAGTGTTGAATCTGGAGCAATGAACTCTCATATTCTGCTGGTGAGTGTGTAAATTGTTATATGTTAGAAGATAATTTGACAGAATACTTGTAAGGGTGAAATGTGTATGCTCTTGACTCAGAAATTCCACTTCTTGTTATATCTTCAGGGCTAGAGAAGCCCTTGCATATAGGCATGTAGAGAGTCATATATATGAATGATTCATCAGGCTGGAGATGTAGCTCAAGGGTAGAATGCATGCTTAGCTTGCTTGAAGCCCTGGGTTCAAATTGCAGTATATCATAAAATAAAAAAGAATGGTCACTGAAGTATTATTTGTAATTAAAAATGAAGACATCTCAGATGTCCAATAAGAGAAGAAATAAACTAAAATTTTAACATCATCACAAAATAGAAGATGATGCAGTGGTTTAAGTGATTTAACTAGTGTCACATATATCAACAAGGATAAATTTCAAACACATAATGGTCAGAGGCAAAAAATAGCAGGTTGCATAATAATACACACTGTGATACAACTCATAGATTACAAATGTGTAGAACAAAGCCATATATTTATTTATGGCACACATATGTACATAAGTATAAAACACACATGGGAAATTTAAACACCAGATTCAAGAGAGTTGTTGTTAGGGATAGAAATGAAATCAGCATGGAGTGTGCAGATTTCTCTCTATTTATAATGTTTACTTCTTTTTGAAAAGTCGGAAGCAAAGTATGCATTCATGTAGGTGAGTATAAGAACAGATGTCTGTTCTCTTTTTCTCTTTGTATGTTTATAACATTTCCTTAATTTTTTTTAACTAAGAGTAATGTTTTGGGAAGGCTCAGTGAAAATTGGATTACTAAAAGAGAGAGAGAGAGAGAGAAAGGGAGAGAGATTGATTAAGTGTGAGCAACATAATTGCAAAACATTGAGTAAATAATATAGTGTCCTACACATAGATTTTCCGAGGTGTATGTAAGTTTTTGCTCCCTTTTAGAGAAAGCCAGTTTGGGAACCATAAAAATCCGAGTGTGTTTTGTTCAAGAAAGAAAATGCAGGATTCCAACTAGTGGACTCATTCTCAAAGAGACGACATTGCCTTTCATCAAAAGGTTGGTGGATGGCTGGATTCAGTGGTGCTGTAATCCCAGCTACTCAGAAGCCTGAGGCAGGATGATTGCAACTTCAAGACCAGTCTTGGCAATTTAAGGAGACCTTATCTCAAAATAAAAAGGGGGAGGGACCAGGGATATAGCTCAGTGGTAAAGCATTCCCACGTTTTATCCCTAGTACTGGAGGGGCGGGGGAAGATTGGTTGATGAAGGTATAGCAGCATGTTTAAAGTTAAAATGAAATATTTAAAATAATTTTAAATCATATTTTATGGTTTCCTGCTTTAACAAAATTATTCCATCTCTGGTCCCAATTACACTGGATAAGAAGGATTCCTCTGTAGTCATTCCAAGATTTCTTAATGCATATTAAAGTCTTCCATGCTATGCACTGAACTAGGTGCAGATGGTTCTCTGAAGGACTGAATAAACCAAAGAGGTGGTAATGCAAGCATCAGGGGCAAAGTGAAAAAATAGCAAATTAGCAAATTCAACAAAACATTGACAGGGGATAGAACACAGATTTCTTCTACTGGAGGGTGTAGGAGGAAGGGAGAAATAAGGTTGGAAGACAGGGTATGCTTAAGATTGAAGAAAGAGGTACCTGAATTTAATCACAATTTTATCATAATACTGGCTCCCTCGGGTTTGGGAGAGAAACCCTCCTGTTGAGTAGGTTCATGTTCTCTGGGATTAGCAAATATTTGAAACTGGCTATTTCTCACTTGGGGCATGTTTCTGAGTTCTGCAGAAACCTCCACAGGAACAATTCTATTGTCTCTCACATAGTGTAGGTGATACCATTTCCTTTTCATTGGCTGTTTCCAAGTAGCCTCTATTGTTGGATGGTTCAATTTCATTGGATCATTCTGTTTGAAGTCACATGGCTTTTCCAGGAAGTCTCCTTGGGCAAAATTTAAAAGGGTTCAAGGCAGCTCTCTTTCCAAAGAAAGTATCCACCTCTGGTCTTAATGCAGCATAAAGTTACAGAAAAGCACTGTGAACTATTGAACCAGGTATTATTTGGTATTTCCCATTTCTATTTTTTTCTATTAATATCACTAAGCTTCTGTTTATTTCCTTTGTTGTTACTAGTATGTACTGACAGACACATAAAAGGGGATACTGATGTTAAATGCAATTAATGGGAAACACTTTTGAAATTTATAACATTCCATTCACCCATGTAACTTTTTTTCCATTGGGAAAAAGTCCATAATTGTTTAATTTTAAGTCTAATCCATTAGGTGTTCCTTATGGCACACTTAGCTTGAGTATTTCTAACCATCTATTTACCGGGCTGATGAGCTACCAACCAGAAGGTAAAGTCTTAGGACAAAGAATAGGTTTTGAGAGCCAGCATGAACCTATGCCCCTGGAAAAAGTCTCTAACCTTTCAACTTTAAAGATCATTTGGATATAGTAGGAAACTAACTACGTAAACTATGTAACCTACATGTTCTAAATTGCTACTGGGGAAAATATCACTAGAATAAATTAGGAAAATTGTGGATTCTTTTTTTCCCCAAAATATCCAAAAGCAACATAAGTTTTTTAGAAGGGTCATTGAATAATGTTGTTATTATTATCTCATCATTATCTGATTTTGGGTAAAGGAGAAATGATGTGTGAGACTGTCAAAATGTTTAGTTTCAGAATGTCCTATGTGGTATAAAGGGAACAGATTAGGGCATGATTTATCAGCAGATGGCACTTTGGTTTTAGGGTGTGTTTTCAGGAAGGTAGAATGATGACCCCCACCTTCCAAAGAAGATGTCCACATAATAATCCCCAGAATCTATGCATATTTTACCTTACTTGCAAAAGGGTCATTGCAGTGTGATTAGATTAAATATTTTTAGATAGGGGTATTATTCTGGCTAATCTGAGTGGTTTAATGTAAAATTAGGCTCCTGGAATGATGGAAGAGGACAGCAGAAGAGAGAAAGGAGCTGTGACTACAAAAGCAGAGGTCAGAAGGATGCATTGCTGGAAGAAGACCCTGATCCAAGGAATGTGACTCAGGGCCTTTAGAAGTTGAAAAAGACAAGGAATGTGATCTCCCTGGATCCCCCCACTCCCATCTTCCAGAAGGAGTGCAGTCCTGCCAGCATTTCACTGTAGCCCCGTAAGACCCATTTCCAAATGACTGACCTCCAGAACTGTAAGATAGATTTGTGTTGTTTCAAGCCGCACAGTGGTAATTTTTTGCAGCAGCAAATGAACTTTAGTACATGTTATAGCAACAACAGAAAATAGATACAAGGGGAATGTAGCTCAGTTGGAAGAGTGCTCGCCTCCCATGCACAAGGCCCTGGGTTAGATCCCCAGCACCACAAAAATAAATAAATAAAATAAAGAAAAGAAATGGATACAAGTTTTAAAACTTATTTGGTTAATTAGGCAAAACATTTAAATTAATTAAAACTATCAAGATAACCAAAAACAAGGTAGATTTGTGAGAAATGTCACACCTGAGAAATCTTACATGGCAAGTATATATGTGGCATCCTGATGGGATCCTGGAACACACAAAAAAATACATTTAATATAAACAAATAAATATCAATAAAATATGGACTTTAATAATAGCAAAGAACTAATATTAATATTGATTCCTTAATTATAACACTTGATCTTCACTAAAGTAAGGTGTTGACAGGGGAAATTGGATGAGAGGTATACAGGAACCTCTATACTATCATTGCAAAATATAAATTTTTCTGAAATCTAAAACTGTTCTAAAATATGAAGCTGAAAACAAAATGAATCCTGATTTCTGATGTAACATGCATCGGGAATTTGACCAATAATAGGCAAGTTCTTAATTTTCTATCAGTTGGCATGTTGAATTCCATAATCTTTGATGGCATCCTGAGATCTCACTCTACTCTTTGTTTTTTTTTAGGAAAAAAATCCCTACAAATACAAATCTAGCAGCATCCAAATAATTATTCTATCATGTTACTATCACCACACTCTTGCCAGCCACAGTCATCCCAAAGGAAGAAGTTACCCTGGGTCTCACAGTTGGAAGACTGTGAGACCAAGATGAGCACATTATTTCCCCTTATCTATTGTACCTCCAATGGACAGTCTTTGCCTAGTTTTAGGGGTGCTTAATTTGTTTCCTTCCAAGGGGTGGGTTAGAAAGGATTGAATGTGCTATTTCACTGGGGAAATTTTAGGTCTTCCTGTGTTCATAGAGAAAAAGGTCTAGGCTATGTTAATAAGGTAGGGTAGCTGCATGAGGCAATGCTTCCTCTCCTGTTCAAATGCTCCTTCCATTGGGCAGAGTCATGTTTTTGCATAATACTGGGAAAATAAAATAACCTTATCTGATTATCGAGTTTGGAGAGAGTTGCAGGGCCTAAGAAGAGCAGAATCCCTTCCTATCTCCTTCCTTGTAGAAGTGGGTCTGCCCAGCACAGTCTCTCTGCTCTGATACCCCATGTTGTGTGCTTTATAAGTATACTTTCTGGATAGAGGAGTTCCACAGAAATTCAGTGTTTTCCCCTGAGCAGGTAATAAGTCCATCCAACTCTGAGGTTCAGCATTAAGACAAAAAAATTGACTTTCACATCTAAGTCACCTTCTGTAATGGAAATAACTATGTTATTTTTGCCTCCCTTTTGACAGCTCTTACTTGGATTATCAAGTGGTTCCTAACTTAGATGGAAAAAAGAAGTTTGTCAATTGTCCTAGAAGGCTTAAGTTTTGGGGTAATTTTCTCTAGGAATGTCAAAGTGATGGTATATTGAGCTCAAACGAAAGCAAAAGATTGCAGCAATATGCTTTGACTCTCAGACTCTTTTTTTTTTTTTAAAGAGAGAGTGGGGGAGAGAGAGAGAGAGAAAATTTTTTAATATTTATTTTTTAGTTCTCGGTGGACACAACATCTTTGTTTGAACGTGGTACTGAGGATCGAACCTGGGCCGCACGCATGCCAGGCGAGCGCACTACCACTTGAGCCACATCCCCAGCCCAACTCTCAGACTCTTGTATTGAGACATAAGAATATGTAGATAGTGACTCTTGGGAAATGGTAATGTTCAGAAAGATTTCATAAGTTTCTGATGGCTTGTCCGCAATCTCTGGTGATATGACTTACACTGAGCCTTAAGCCAGGGCCCCTACTGTGTTCTTTGTTTTCTTCTCTTTCTCTTTCTCCTTCTCCTTCTTCTTTTTCGATATGAGTGTATTGTGGTACTGGGGATTGGACCCAGGACCTTACACACACTAGGCAAATGCTCCATGAGTGAACTATATTACCTCCCTTTTTATTTTATTTTATTATTATTATTATTTAATATTTTTAGTTGTAGATGGACACAATACCTTTATTTTATTTTTTATGTGGTGCTGAGGATTGAGCCCAGTGCCTCACACGTGCTAGGCAAGCACTCTATCACTGAGCTACAACCCCAGCCCAGCTACCACCCCAGCTCTTTTTATTTTATTTTGAAATAGGGTCTTGCTAAGTTGCCCAGGCAGGCCTCAAATTTGCAATCCTTCTGCCTCAACCTCTTGAGGCTTCTCCTATTCTTATAGACAACTAAGATGGCATCAGGGATCTAAGCTGTACCATGGACAAAGTGTAGATCATATCTTGAGAACATAAACAACACCATAGGTCAAGCAAGAGCAGGAGATAGCCAGTAACCTTTGGCCCACGTTTTGATACCATTGCTTAACGTGGAAGCAATTTAGAAACGTAGGTTACATAGTTCATGTAGTGGATTTCCTACTGTAGTTCAGTAAGACTAAACCAGACTTTAGTCCCTGTGTGTGCCTTCATGAGGAGTCCTAATGATCAAACAGCTTTAGTAACTATTCATACTTACATAACTTTATGCACTAGTTTCTGTCAGAGCATCTGAGAAGCTCATGGGCCTTTCTCCAAATAGACCACTGAGAGGAAGTCCAGGAAAGAAAGTTAGCACAAGCAGTAGCCTGAGTTCAGAGTGGGTCAATAGTGGTCCAGCTAAATGATATCAGGGTCAGGCGGCAGTCCAAAGGAATCACAAAGCAAGGGTCCACACAGAGTGCAAGCAACAGTCAATGCAAAACATCAAGAGTAGAACTCTGCAGAAGCATGAGTGAAGACTAGAGTGTTTGGTACTAACATATGAATTATTTACCCAGGACTCTCAGGCATTAGAAAGGAGATTATAATGCATATATCCTGTTTTTGTCTGCCCAGATGCACAGGCTACACATTATACCACCCTCACTTCTCAGTTCCAGTTGCCAGCCAATCAAGGTGCTCTTGGCCATAGTGACTGGTCCAGGGGTAGGTATGTGACTTGAGGTGGGCTAATCAAAAAGTCCTTCCTGGGGGCTGGAGATATAGCCTAGTGGTGATGTGCTTATCTAGCATGTATGAGGCCTTTTGATATCCAGCACTGAAAAAAAAATTTCTTTTTAGAAAAAAAAAAACATTTGAATGGGCCATCTTTCCTGCCACATGAAGAAAGGTAGCTCCTTTGAGGAAAATTGTATCAATGAAGAACAGGGTGGGGAATTAAAAGAGTAAGAAAGATCAATTTGGAAAATGTCTTTTTGTCCTCATCTACTCATGACTGACAAGTGCCCCCAATCCTTCCAAGAATTGTAAGCCAGTACATTCCCTTTTTTGCTTATGTCAATTTAAATTGGATTTCTGTCATATAAATGAATGACTTTTAACCAATATAGATAAGGAAATCTGAAAGAATTCTGGACACTTGAGCTACACAGGTGGGACCTATCAGCAACTGTTATGTAACTTTTTGGAATTGAGAATCTTTGCAAACTGCCAGTACATACTCAATTCATCAAAACCTCTAATCTTTGGGTATTGCTAAGGTCTTTAAATGATCTGACTAAATTTCAGACTTTTAAAAGTTAAAGTGGTCTCTTGTCTCTGACCCATAGCTTTGATATACAAAGAGACAGATTATGCAGCTCCCAAATCATCACTTGACTTGGGAATTCAGCCTCCCTGAACAATTGCTAAAGTTACAACAAACAGAGATAGCAATTAGGGTCCCAAGGTGAGACAGAACTCCAAGCAGATGGTACCTTATGGCTAACATGCAAAATTTGGTAGAAAGATTGGAGAAAATAGTGGGCCAACTGGAAGCAGTATTCCATACTTCTGACATTTACTCAATCATGCTAGATAACTAAGAAATTCTGTATTAGGACAGTCATCTTTAGGATATAGGTATTAGAACAGTCATCTTTCAAAAGGAGCAACTCCTGCGTGGAAGCATTTGATTCTGCATGCTTGTCCTGAGACAGAGTGCTTGAAGATGAGTACCTGAAGATCAGTAAAAAGATCTCCAGCACCACAAAACAAAAAGAAGAAAAGGAAAAGGCAAAAAGGCAAGTGAATGGGGTCATTTTCCCTTCCACGTTGAGGAAGGTAGAGATTAGAGAAGACATGCAAAAATGTGCAGAGATGTCCATATGAGTTTGAAGTTGGATAAAGTTGTTCTCTTGTTACAGCATCAGTGCCAGCAGCCAACAACCAATAAGCTTTCTGATTAGTCAGCAATCATCTCATAGCAGATCCAAGAAGTAGTAACCTTTCAGAGAAGAACTGAGGCAGCAGATTGTTCAATTACCTGTCAGTTAGCAAAAGCATCTAAGGCTTGGTTTTATTAGTTATGGCTTCCAAGCCTGGCTCCGATGTGAAAGAAATGAATGATGCCACCATGTTCTGTTTAAACCAAGTCCTCAAGAAACTCAAAGACCTGAATAAGAAGTATTTGAACTGGGTCTACGCTTATTTAAGTATATGGACAGCAGGCTTACATCAAGGATTTTCACATCACTGGACAGGCCTGGAGCAAAATGGGGCCTGTGGCAAAAGTGTGAAATGGATTTCCCACTAGACGCTTTATTGGTTAAGGTCCCTTCCTGCCCTCTCTGCCACCAGGCTTAATTCCCATCAGTTCAAGCTCCAGTGACTCTACTTCTCACTCAGCACTGTTAGTGCAGGTTGGTCAAGGGTAGAATATCACATATGCCCTGAAATGTGTATCTGATCATAAAAAGACTCACAAGAACCCTGCCCTGAGGCCCAGAGTGACCCAGTAAGAAGAGGCCCCAAACCATTTTCTGCATCCAATCTTTAAACCAGCTACAAAGAAAAGCCAGCTCCAGTTGAACTGGAGGGTAAAATGGAGAGAGTGCAAAATTAGGAGAATATTTCCAACCTGGTGATTGACAACATAGAACTGAAATAGGTGGCTTACATATATACATGTCAGCATGACAGTGCAAATTAAGGGCAAAATTTTCTCAATCATGCTAGATAACTAAGAAATTCTGTCTGGTATTAAATCATGTGGTGGACATTTAGAAATGATAGTAAGGATATCAAAGTTCAAATAATAAAACAGATGGCCGCCATGTTTACCTAAACAAGAATTCCTGGATTGTGAGATAATGATAAATCTTCTGAAAGGAATGTACTCATTCCTACACAAGTTGGTGACTTTATGAACTGACAGGTTCCCAGTCCCTGTGCACTTCAAAACCCTATGGAACGGGCAGAAATTGGTCACCACAGTGACAAATCATTGGATAAATGAAGCGCCAGTGGGTTCTTTGCCCTCTCTCTTTATACCATGGAATAATCTGTTATCAAAAAGGTTCTTTTCTACATTTTCTCTAACTTTCTGTTCTTAATTGCTTTTCTATTCTACAAAGCCCAGCCACCTGCCTTCACTGAAATATACCTCAAGCTGAGATTTGGGGTGGGATAGCAGGTCAGTTGATCTTCTGCAGGAAGGTATAGCTTCTCCATATCACGCAATCACACTGCCAGTCCATTCTTAAGAAACTTCAAACCTGAACAGGTCCATTTTAGCTTTCAGATTTTGGGGGGTTATTCTACCAATACACAGTCCTTTGGGAAGAATTAAAAATTCCCAGGAATTGATAGATCAGACTGTGATCTTTTCCTAACAATGAGCACGAAGGTAGCAGAAGCTGGTGTGATTAACCAAACTAATTTTTCACTGTACACAAGTGAGGCATGGGTTGCATTGTACCAACAGCTGAGGCCTGGCCACCTAGCATTCCAAGCAAAATTTGTTTCCTGTAAGCATTCTTTGATTCTGCATTCCATCCTGGGTCTGCCTCAATCATGAGACATTGGTTCTCCAGTCCCAGCCACAGCAGCAGTACAATGGGTCTCATACCCTTTCTTTCTCTGGGATCCCTGCCCAGCACCTTCAAAGCCAGGCATACACCCAAAATTGCAGCAATTCTGGAAGCTGAGACAGGAAGATCAGAAGTTTGAGTTTAGCCTGGGAATCTGAAAGAGACCCTGTCTCAAAATTTTTAAAGGGCTGGGATATCACTCAGAAGTATAATGTTCCTTGTTTCATTCATTCCACAGCACTGGAGAAAATAAACAAACAAACAAATAGGGAAAGAAAAGGAAACGCATCAGGTCATTCCAAGGAATGGGGCCCTCCTCCTCCTCCCCTGCTAGGTGCCTGTCATCCACCTTGGTTTGCTGCCTCCTTTCGCCTGTCATGCTCAACAGTTTAGGGCTCCTGTTCAGATCCCTGAGCAGAGGACTAAAACTTCCAGTGCAGGCTGGTTTGGGGTCTTGATTTATGTAAGAATCTTGCACAGCATTGCTAATGTAAATTTCAATGTTCCCCTTCTGAGACACACTTACCAAAATATGCAAGTTTTTTTTTTTTTGTGGGAGGAGAGATTTTCTCATGACTTTTACTCATTTCCTGAGACCTATGGAAAAAACCTTTATGTGCTTAAAATTATACAGAAAATAGAATAAATTTAATACCAAAAGATTAAGAAGAAGAAGAGAGAAATTCATTTCTAAGATTTTACTAGTAAAAACCTTTTGCAAAATAAAGAATATTTGCAGTATGAATAACTTTCTTAACATACAGGTCTGCATACCCGAACATCCATATTTTAAGCACATGTATATGAATAATATAAACTCATATATTCCTATCCATCCAAAGAAATCTATACAAATTGCATTTTGGACCAGTGATACACTTCAAAGCTGAGAATCTATTGCCATCATGGACCAGCTACCTTCTAACAGAAAGTACTGACAGTGTTTATCAGTCTTAAAATAGACGTATTCATCAGGTCAGGCATGATAGTCTTAGCAATGATGAGTACAAAATGTCTAGAGCCTATTAGGAGTTGATCTGGGAGGAAGCAACCCAGCTAAAGGGTCCTTTATCAATGTCTAGAAACAAGGTGTAAGCCAGCACTGGTTTGCAGCAAATTTCACTACCAGGGAGATCTGTAGTAGGTGAAGCACAGCAGCAGGAGCTTCTAAGATCAAAGACTGTATTTGGCAGCATGCTGTTGAGTAGTTGACCCCTAGGATGCAACAAAAACAAGGTTTACTCACCTCCGTGGAGCCAATCCATAGGAACTAGCAAGTGGATCAGGATTCGAGACAAGCAATGGTATTGGGCTAGTACTTCCATCCAAATGTGAAGAAGAAGACCCAGTAACAGAGCTTGACCATTGCCAAGGAAAACTGTAACTCAGCAGGAAAGTGCTCAGATGATAGTGTGACTTATTTCACCCACTGATGGGCACAAGGAATTTAGCTCAAATTAGGTACTCAACTGGGAATCTGAAAGAGACCCCCTCTCAAAATTTTTAAAGGGCTGGGGATTCAACTTAGTAGTAGAATGTTCCTGGGTTCATTCAAATGTGGATACAAATGTGGATACAAATGAGACTAAGACATTACATAATTGCTTTCAAAGAGATTACATAGCGATAGAGCAGAGCCATCAAGTGCTATCAAACTTGTACAGGTAGTGGGGGGAATTTGATAAAGGCCAAAAGAGAGGAATGGGTAGTGTGATGTAAACACAAAGGTAAACATACTGAGGTTTGGGAAGATTTACTGGGGAAGATATTACTTGAACTGCTCCTAATAGGCAAAGAAAGGTAAGAAAGATTTAGCATGAGTGGTCATGCGGTGAAACACAACAAAGCATGTTTGGGGTATTTCAAGTAATTGAATATTCCTAGAATGAAAACCCAAGTTCCCATAAGGTCTCTTATCCCATACTAAGAAGTCCATTCCACTGGCCATAGTAGATATTGTGGAAACTACTCATCATCCCATCACCATTTCTTCTCTTCCTTTTTTGTAACATAAGCCCTTCTAACCTGCACTATCTTTTAGCTCGACCAGTTACCTTCTAACAGAAAGTACTGACAGTTATCTTTCCAGTTAAGGAATACATTATCCAGCCTTCCTTGCAGTAGATGTGACTGTGTGTTGCAATTTTTGGCCAGTGGAATGTGAATGGAAGTTAGGAATGTAATTTTCATGTTACATCATTAAAAGAAAATCATTTGCTCTCTACTTTTTCTTTCCCTTCTTTCTCTTTCCAGGAATCTGGAACACAGGTGTGACCAAATGAGCCAGTATTAACCATGCAAACAATAACTGTATCTTGGAGTAGATGGCATATAAAATAAAAAGAATCTGGGTCTCTGGGGTGAACAAATGGAGCAAAGACACTTCTACACCCCAGGCATACACCCTACTGGACTATTCTGTGAGAGATAAATAGACTTCTTGTTAAGTCAGTGTCTTTGTTGGGGAGTGAGATTTCTGTAATTTTGTTATCCTGTATCCTAATATGGGTAGGGAGGAAAAGATAGTGTTGTAGCTTCCAATATCATTCCTGACTTGGTCAGACAGAGCTACAGAACTAGGAAAGGTTGGGACAACAGCTGTCTTGTCTTTAATAATTAGAGTTGAGTGAGGCTAATGTTGGCAGATACCAAAATAAGCAATTGTGCAGCCTTGTCTCAAGAGACAAGAGAAGCCCCTTGAAAACTGTAAACTTCGACCTGGTTCTAGGAGACAAGTTCTTCCAGAACATAATCCCAGCCAGCAACTCCTGAATGTCTTCCTTCCATTCCACCCTGGAAAACTATGTGCATTGCCATCTTCAAAAGCTGATTCCAACAAGCCTTCCTAGGAGGACTTCATTGACTAAGCCCACATAGTCATTTTGTGTTCACCATGTTTGCAAAAAGGAAAATTCATTTATAATACCCTTTCGTTTCCTGAAAAGGATGGACTTGGAAGACCTATTTTGCTGAATACAGTGATTTGTCTAAGGTGCAATTTTGGAATTAGGAGTCAGGAGGAATAGTGAGGAATTTCCAGGGGACTCTAGTTTGGGAAGTCAACACAGCAAGACTAGAGACGTGGTAGGGACTAGAGGGGATGGAAGTGAAAAAAGACCTCTAGTAGCAAAATCAGGGAGAGAATACTCTGGAAAAATGCTTATAGGAAGATTTCCATGTGAACTGTTGTTAGATGATATGTATTGTGTCTTCCTTTTGATAAGTTCTGTTTTGTTGACTAAGTCCCTGGTATAAGAGGGAGGTGAGCTTGAATAAAAGGATCAGAGAAAAGCTGACATCTGGATTACATATAGCATTTGAAGACAGAAGAAATGACAAAAAGGAAAGCCAAGTCACTGTTAGTGTTAATGACTTCTCTTCTAGCTGGGTGCATTGACACATGCCTGTAATTCCAGCAACTCAGGAGGTTGAGGCAGGAGGATTACAAGTTTGAGGCCAGCCTGGGCATCTTAGTGAGATCCCATCTCATACTAAAAAGAGCTGGGGATACAGCTTAGTGGTAAAAGCACCACTATATGTAATCTCCTGTACAGGCAAAATTAAAAAAAAAAAGAGACTTCTTTTCTACAATTTTATAAAATTTCCTTTTTTAAAATTGTATTATGCTTTCCATGTATTCTAGTATATTTGAAACTACTATTGATAACCATTTCTCTAATTTACTGAGGTCAATTGAACTTTGATCTTCTATGTATATGGCAAATCCACCTGCTTGGGGTCATTTGTAATATTTATGAAGACTCAATTTTGTTCTACTCTAGTACTGGGTAGGGCTGGTGTTTTGTAATCTGTACCAATGTAAACCTGATCTGTAGCTACTCCAGCTCCTTAGATGTGATGAATTAGCTCAGGAAAGAAAAATCCTTTCTCTTTTTGAGTCAGTAATAAAATGGTTTTGGCCCTAAAAAAAAAAAAAAAAAAAAAAAAAGTCTAACTACCCTTTAGTGCCAATATATAGTCAGAAGTGAGAGGGGAAAATAGCTCTATAATCTCCAATTACAAAAACCTAATATAGTCAGCTATCCATATTGGTGGCTCTGGATCCATGGCAACCAACTATGAATTTAAAATATTTGGGAAACTTTTTGTCTTGATTGAACATCTTATAGACTTTTTCCTGTAATTATTCCCTAAACAATATAGAATAACAACTATTCAGTTAGCATTTTTATTGTATTAGGTATTATAAGTAATCTAGAAATGATTTAAAGTATACAGGAAAATGTGCATAGGTTATATGTACTATCGCATTGTATATGAGAGACTTTAGCATCTGTGGCTTTTGGGTGGTTGTGAACCAATTCCTCATGGATACCAAGGGATCTATGAAATCACAATGACATCTCTTAAATGATAATCAGAATTGTTATCAACAGGTACTTGAGTACCTACCACATATAGAAACAGTATGCATGAAGGATTGGCCCCTGTCCCTGAGCATTAGTGTTGATGCAGAGGCACATAGACAATGAGTACATATTTGTTTGGCAGGGACTTTTCCACTCATTTTTTCCAAATAATCAAGAAAGAACAAAAGTGAGAATGTGGCAACATAGCAAGGGCTCACTGCCCAACACTCTTAGAAGCCAATAAATACAATGGTGCAGTTTATTAAGTAGTCAACCCATAAGGAGCCCAGGAGCTAGGGAAAAAAGAGTTCAAATCTACCTCCCTATTAGTTGGTTTTGGGGGAATTCATAGGAAGGGAAAGAGGGAAGAAATTGCATGTTGATTGGATGATGATGGGAAAGACATGGGGTCCTTTTGTTCAGGCATAGATGGTCATCATGCCTTTTCATAGGTCACATGTTTCTTTTCATGAGGAATTATCATGTTCTGCATGGGAGATTTTGAGTCCACACCATCAAAGCTGGACGGGTTCTCTTCTTCTGCCCATATCCATTGTTGAAAAGCGACCTTCAAACCACCCTTGAGTAGATTCTGGAGGTTTTTCCTATGTCCAGGTGTGTCCAGACCTTAGCCAATTTCAATAAGAAGGAATTCTCATCTCTGCCATGTCCTCTTATTGGCTACCTTCAGTAGGGAGAAGAAGGGAGTGACTGTGTGTGTGTGTGTGTGTGTGTGTGTGTGTGTATGTGTGTGTGTGGGTATGTGTGTATGTGTGTATGTGTGTGTGGGTATGTGTATGCATGGGGGTCTCACACATGGTAGGTAAGTCTTCTATCACTGAGCTATATAACCTGAGCCCAGAGTTATTAACCTGATTGGTCAGAGACCAGGTAAAAAGGGAGGAAATCTCCTTTTCCATACTCACACAATACTTCTAATACCAAATGTGTGAATCTCTTCATCACCAAGAGAAGGGTCATGAAAGGAAGGTGGACCCCCAACTCAGACCATGAGGGTCCTTGATGTATGAAGGAATTTAAGGACAGGTCAAAGTGAGACACAGATTGAATGTATTGAGAGAAAGAAAGAAATACACACTCTGAGTGATGTCGCGGGGTGAGGCTGCTGGAGAGGAATGTGCTAGCTGTATCGTAGCTAGGCATACTTATACATGTCAGATCAGTCATACAGGGACATGATCTAAGTGAGTATTTGTCATTCTCCTTTGTGTTGGTAACCGGGCATGTGGACTATTACCGTGATTTCGGGATGTGGGTCATTTACTGACACATTGACCATTATCAGGGATTTTTGGGGGTGGGGTTCATGTCTTCCTTGTTTTCGATGCATTATGCTTTGTGAATTTAAACAGTACCACATTGGTGTACCTGTGGATAAGGTCTAATAATTAAATAGTACTGTTTGTGATCAAGATCACAAGCTTTTCACTGGCCTTTTAATCCATATGAAAGTGGACTTTAAATCAGGACTTTAAATCACGGCTACTCTCATGATGTCTCTCACGTCTCCTTTCTACCTATTCCTATGTATTCTATCTTACCTCACTTCTACAACATGCAATTATCCCTTTGTATGTATGTGTGTGTGTGTGTGTGTTTCAATGGGGGCGGACATCATCAGGGTATCCTACAATGAAATCCAATTCTGACACATTTTTACTTGGAGTTAGAATCAGATCCCACAAGTTAAGGGCTCAGTCCTATGAGATTGTCTCTATTTCAGGTGCCAATCGCAAATGTGGGCCTCCTATACTTTCTATTTGCTGGCTATAAATTGGATATTCCCATGACATCCTCTAGAGGTTCAATAATTTGCAAGAATAGATCACAAAACTCAGGGAAATAGCCAGGCACAGTGGCACATGCCTGTATTCCAAGCAACTCAGGAGGCTGAGGCAGGAGAATAACAAGTTCAAAGTCAGCCTGGGCATCTTACTGAGACCCTAATCTCAAAATAAAATAAAAAATAAATCAGAGAAATACTTGACTTACATTTTCTAATTTTAATAAGGGATCCAATTCAGAAACAAGCAAATGGTAAAAAATACATAGGGCAAGGTATGGGGTGAAGGGACATAAAACGTCTATGCCCTCTCCAGGAGAACCACCCTCCCAGTACCTTGTATTCAGCCAGAAGCTCTCTGAATGCTGCTTACTAGGATTTTTATGAAGGCTTCATTCAATACACATGATTGATTATCACTGGCCATTGGTAATCAACTCAACTTTCAGCCCTTTCCCTTCTCCAGAGGTGATGGCGAGGCTGAAAGTTCTGACTCTGTAATCACATGATTTGTTCCTCTTACAATCAGCCCCCTATGGGGGCTTTCCAAAAGTCACCTCATTAACATAAACACGGGTGTGATTGAAAGAAGCTTGTAATAAATAACAAAATATGTTCCCTTCAGCTGTTCAGGAGTGAAGACAAAGCCAAATATAACCAAAGATGCTTCTATCACTTAGGAAATTACAAGTTTTTGGAGATATAGCTAAGAGCTGTGAACAAAGACTAAAATATATATATCTTGTTATATCACAATGTTGTACCAGGACATTAACTAGTCCACATTTTATTAGTGGTTGTGGTTGATTTGTATTAAAAGGTCATTTCCCATATCCTGCTGTGTAGATCCAGCCCAGTCTCCATTTGACAGACACTTAAATGAGCAAAGCAGGTGTCTGAGGTGGAAGGATCACTTTGAACCCAGGAGCTTGAGACTAGCCTGGGCAAAATAGTGAGGCCCCTATCTCCAAAACAAATCAAAACGTGGTCTGCTTTGTACATCTGGTCATCTTCTTCTCACTACAGGCATGCCCAAGTGTACAGGCCCCAAAATTTGCTGGGGAGAAGGGGAGCAGGGAATTAGTTTTGGCAGGAGTCTGCTTTAGAGGTTTCTGGGTGCTAACTGAGCTTGAGTAAAATGATTTTTTTGGTTCCCATTCCGATTTCTTTTTTGTGCATAGTTCCCTTGGGAATCCTAAGGAAAGGAAAGATGATTAGAAGAACAGGATTTGGCTATTTCCGATCTTTGATTGCAGCTAATTCTATTGTTGGTTGCAATTTCTTGCAAATTTTTGCTGCCCTTTTCAGTGAAAGATAATATTTCTTTATCCCATAGGTATTGGGTTTGGCCAGGTATACCTATTCTGGTGAAGAAAATGTAAGCATATTTAACATGTATAAGTTCCAGGCCAAATTATTAAGAGTCAGTATGTAGTTCACCATGATTGTTTTTCTTCTTCCATGAGATACTAACATTGTTCCAGTTATAGATTGCTCTATCAGCCTGGGTTCCGGCATGAAGACAACCAGAGGATAGTTAATCTGTCTTGCAGTGGACATATAAGATATTTTGAGAAATAAAATTTTGTTATTATAAGCCACGGTGGGATCACTTGTTACCATAGCTAAACCTAGCTTATCCTAACTGATACACTTACCATATTGCTATCTGCAACAAACACCATTGTTTGTCTTCCCAACCAATGTCTGTTCTCCCAAGATAACTCCAGTTTTGCCCAGGTATCATCCACCTCTTCATGGCCATGTGCTTGGGGAGGGAAATATAATTCCTAGCCACAGGGGGCCAATCCTAGTTAACTTAAGTCATTTATGATAGTTTCTTACTCTTTGCTAGTGTGAAGCTGAAGTTCTTTAAAGAAACCATGTCGATTTAAAAGATTATATAGACACTTTGACCTAGTAGAGCAGAACATTGTGACTGCAAAGAAATGGAATGATGCAGGGTAAGAGCCAATGTGCTATCTTTGACCTTTAGAAAAATAGTCATTTGCTGTTTTTTTAAAATATTTTTTAGTTGTTGATAGAAATTTATTTATTTATTTATTTATATGTGGTGCTGAGAATTGAACCCAGTGTCTCACACATGCTAGGCAAGTGCTCTCCACTGAGCTACAACTCCAGCCCATCATTTGCTTTTAACCTTTGTGTCTGACCTAAAATCCCATGACTATTAGGTAAACCTGTAGGAATGAATTGTTAAGATTAGCAAGCCTCTAACCTCCATCAATCTTAAAGCTAAGAATTCTATAACAGCTGAAACCTATACAAAAAGATTTCCCTACTTTTATGTAGTCCACCTACCTAATACCTCCACCAATGTATTTGTTAAATGTATTGCTTTATTACCCTCTTTGTTCTGTAACTATAAAAATTCATGTAACCTATGACAGAACACATCATTCAGGGCACCTTTAAAAATATGGGTCTTCAATAATACTATTGAACTGTTAAATGAACTAACCTTAGAACTGACCTATCCCAAGTTTTCTTCTACTTGAGAGAATATATTTTCCTTATTGCTTAAAACAGTTTAATCTGGAATAAAGGGGAAAATAACAAATTTAACTTTACGGACATTGAGGTGAGACAGAATGCTATTGGTATCCTTTTATTTTGCTGAAGCTCAGCAAAATAAATTTAAATTTGAATTTGAAAGTAATCAATGGAGCAATATTACATAAAATAACATGTGTTAGTCTGTTTTGCATTATCACAGCAAAATACCAGAGACAATCAACTTATAAGGAGAAAAGGTTTGTTTGGGCTCATGATTTTAGAGGTTTCAGTCCCTGGTTGGTAAGTTCATGTTTGGGGGCCTATGGTGATGTAGTACATCAGTGTGGAAGCATGAGGCAGAGGAAGCTGCTCAACTCATAGCAACCAGGAAGCAAAGAAAAAGAGGAAATGGCTGGAGTCTCAATAACCCACCTAACTTCCTTCCACGAGGTCCCACCTATTAGAGGTTCCACCACCTCCTGATAGTATGACTGGCCATGACCAAGCCCTTAACACATGGGCTTTTGGGGGACACTTTTCCAAACCATAGCATGATCTATCTTAAAAAATAATCCTATGCCTGGAGAAGCTACCTCTATGCTTGAGGAATTTTGGTGATATAACAAAACATGACACCCATACAAAAATAGTCATTTCCTCACTGGGTATGCTACCAGTCTACATCCTTACATATGACCAGTCCTAGAAAGGGGGATCACAGAGGTGGTAGCAACTGCCTGGTGAGGAGCATAGGTAAGTGAGGTAGAGTTTGCAATATCTGTATCCTTAGATATGCTCTCCTCTAGCCTGGGTTTTGTGGACCTTGGTAGCTATTGCCCATGACTTAAACATTCTTCTCTAGTGTAAATGGATTTAAAATAGGTAATAAGCAACCCTCCAATTTACTGACTCTTATACATCTTTTAGTAGTAAACTATTGTTCCAGCAAACTATGGTTTTGATCATCAAATAGTCATCATTGTATAAAAGGTGTGTAGGAACTCTGAAGAAGAGACATCTACAAACTCACTTCAAACACTGTTGGTTGCAGGCAGGATTTGCAACTAGTTAGGACCAGGGTGATGTTTAAAGATGACTCAGTTGAATTGTCTAGAAAAGAGACAGGGAATGAGACAAGGAATAGAGACAATAGAGATGGAATGTTGAAGGTGAAGAGCCAAAATTATCTTGGGCTATCTTCATCTCTTTTATAGCCATTTCTTTCAACCTCTATATCTGACCTAACATCCTTGTGACTATTAGGCAACTCTTGGAATGAATGTATCACGAAGCTTAGCAGACCTCCAACCTCTATCAACCCTAAAGCTCGGAAAGCTATAAGAGAGCATCTGAAACCTATAGAAAAGATTCCCATACTTTGCAGTAAACCACCTACCTAGTGCCCCCACCAATGTACTTATTCAAAGTATTATGACTTTCTTTGTTCTGTGACTATGAAAGTTCATTCACATCTTCCTCAGTGGAATAGGCCATTCAGGAACTTGAAATCATGTTCTGGGCCACAGCCATTCTTATTTAGCTCAAAACAAATAATTTTTTCCTTTAGAGCAAAACTGCTATTTTACATCAACAGGTATGATTTAATGCTAGTAGTTGAGTTGGGGAAACTAGGCAAGGCCTAGTCAGGTTCTTCTTGATTCTCTGTGTAGCCTTCCTTCCTTCTGGGTATGTGGCAGGATCCTTTCTGGAATGAGGCTCATATGACCTACTATTAGACAAGGTAGATCAGAAAATTTCTTTATGGCCCTTTTCTCCATGGAGGAAGAAGGTCAGAGTAATATTTCTAGGTTTGGTAGCTGGCTTTGGGGAAGCAGGGTTCTAGTTTCTGTGACCCCACTTTGAATTCTAGTTTCTATGGCCTGACTAGGGGGAGAAAGAACATGAGAAAGGTAGGAAACGGTCTGAAAAAGACTTGCTTCTGAGGGCTGTTTTCCTTCAGTTCAGTACTTAGTATGACAAAGCACCATATTTTGGGGTATTATTTTCTGAGGCCCAACAAAATCCTGTGGGTGATCTGTAGAAGTCCTGCAGGAAGCCCCCCAGGGAATAGGAAATATACACTATGGAACATCAAGCAAGTGGCCAATGCAGACGACAGAGCCGCTAGTGTCCAAGTGGATCTGTGATTGGAAAGCAGTTTTGAAAGTTATTAATCCTTATTGGCATTCCATTACTGTTACTCACTTTCAGAAAATATATTCAGGGACTGGAGTGGAGGTGGTGTATTTGGCAACACAAAAGGATTTATTCCTTAGTTTGGTTAAAAAGGAATTAATTTTTAAAACTCCATCATACAGAACTTTTGCAAAAGCACATTTTCATGGGCAAATGCATAAACCTGCATAATATTTACAGTGAATCCTATGCCTTCCCTAAGACATCCCATTTCTTGTTGTCCTTGTCACTGCTAGTCCTACCTTGAAACTATGAAACTAAATTTGTACTCTTACTTCTCTAAGCTCCCCCCACCCCACCCCCCAAAAAAAAGAAAGAAAAAAGAAAAGACATTTTAATGAGCTGAAGAGAAAATGAAAATTTCAAAGATGGCTAACTTCAGTCCTACAGTTATTTAGAAAGAAAAAGCTCATTTCAAACACTGTTGTTTGCAGGCAGGATTTGCAACTGGCTAGGACCAGGGCGATGTTTAAAGATGACTCAGTTGAATTGTCTAGAAAAGAGACAGGGAGTGAAAGAGGGAATAGAGACAAGCAAGTGGTCCTTCTAAATAAAAGGTGTCTTAGATCTATTTTTTATGACATTGAGGTTGTGGAGGCCCAGAGCTGGTGCAAACTAGAAGGGAGTGTTCTGTGTAGGAAATCTGAGAGCCTGACAAATGCACCTCAAATTATCTGAACCGGAGGTTGCTAAAACTCAACTCCCACCCACACCCACCACTGGCTTCCGAAGGCCAGAATTTGGGAAGAGAAATCTCTCTTCTAAGGGTAGGGTCCAATGGGGGGGCCTAGCTGTGTGACCTTCGCCAGGCCCCGGAATCTCCTTTGGGAAATCCCCGAGGCCCTGCCCGGGGCTCTGCGGACAGTCCTCGGTGTCCCGGCCCAAGCGCTCGGGATCGCCTTTGGGGAGGATCTGCTACCCACTGCGCACCGCAAGCTCATCCTCTCAGACATCCTCTTCGCTTCATTGGGCGCCGCCCGGGCCCCTCCCGCTCTGTCCGCCCAACCGGTGCCAGCAGCGCCACGCCCACCGGGGGGGTCCCCGCACCGGCCAGGGATGCCCTCCCTCCACCTGGCCATCCCCGCCGGCGGCTCCTGGGTTCGCCGCGGCTGCAAGCCCCGCCTGGCTCGACTTTCCGGGCGCCGCAGGCCCCTGGCCCGCCGCCCCTCCCGGGCGCCGCCCGCCGGGGCAGCCTCTGCAGCTGGCCGCGCGGCCGGCCCGCGCCCACCGCCGCGCGCTGATTGGCTGGCTGGCCGGCGGCGGCGCTGAGTGGCCGGGCAGATTCGCTGGGTCAGGGCTGCAGAGGCGCCTGGCGCACTGGCGGGAGTGGAGCCGCGGTGCGCTGGCCCCGGACGCCCGCCGCCAATCCTGCCAAGAGAGCGGGTCAGGGCGCTAAGGGGTCCGCGCCGCGCCGGGCACCGCTGCCCTGGCCACCATGTGCTCCCAGCTCTGGTTCCTGACTGACCGGCGCATCCGCGAGGAATACCCGCAGGTGCAGATCCTGCGCGCCCTCCGGCAGCGCTGCTCCGAGCAGGACGTGCGCTTCCGGGCGGTGTTCATGGACCAGATCGCCGTCACCGTCATCGGCGGCCACCTCGGTGAGCGAGGCGGGACCTGGGAGAGCTGGGCGGCGCGCCGGGGTCTCTGAGGGCCGTCCGGGTGGGCGCGCTTTCCTGGGCCTCCCGCAGCCAAGTCTCCTTCCGGCCCTGCAAACCAGCCGCTCTCTCGGGCGAGACCCCTTGTGTTAGAGAAAGCCCCTCACCTTCATAACCTCTTTTAACCACCACCATCTGCCCTGAGGCCAAGATTTGAGAAGGTGACTTAATTTACTTAGGGGACTTTGTTTTGTGAGGAACCCAAATTCACCTGCAGCGACCCTGGTGTCCGAGAAAAATCAAGCTGCAAACCCCAAATTTGCAAATTACTCTTTCATTCATACCCTGTCAGTTTAGACTGAGATTTAAGAAGCCTAAACTAAATTTGCAAAATTCCTATTATGATGGATGTTTCGAAACTTTTCCAGCGGTGTATATACATCAGTAATGCCCTACATAGAGAATTATACCCAAACCGGGAACCTACTTATGGGGAAAACCCAAGGAAGATTGGAGTCACCTCTGAAGTGTAAAGTGGGAGAGGAGACTTTTGATGCGTTGTTTTTTTTTTTTTTTTTTTAAACTCAGCCTCTTCCCTAAAAGTGTTGAATTCTTATTCCAGAAAAGCCGTGATTTCAGGTACACATCATTCAATCACTCCACTGCTGTGTCCCAGAGACTTTTTTGGGGGGTAAGATGTGGTTGTCATCTCTGACCCTGACCTCAAAAGGTTAAGTATGTTTTCAGATATTCTTAATTAACTACAAGGCCTTTCTGCTTTAGGAATTTGTGGCTTAGGAACCTCATACCCAATGACTTGCTGATTGTCTTTGCTCCACCAAAGGTGTCCAGCTATTTAAGAGGGTCCAGGACCTAAAGGGGCTTGATTCTAGTTCAGGGTGCTTCTTGGGATACTGTTCATATTATTCTATGGGGTTAAACAGGCACATAATTTGTTTCTTTTCTTTGGCAAGGAAAGGGATTCCAAATTCTGAACAGGATACTTACAAGTGAGATTTTGAGTATGACCAGTCTCTAAGTAGAATATATCAGTTGTAGGTCTTCATCCATAGTTTACCTAACTCTCCATATGTAATATCAGATTGTATATCCTGTTGAAGAAATATACTACAAACATTAGGTGCCTTATGTTTAAAGAGATGTCTTTCCAATGTAATGTAAAGGGTTTCCTCTCTCTATCTTCGATTTGCTAAAACTCGCAATTAGTTAATGTAGAAATAGACTCCTGAACAGGGAGACTGCAGACCTGGATTCTCATTACAGCTCTGTATCTTGTCTTTGTTTTGGGTAAGTCACTTTGTCTTTAAATCTCAAGCTTCACATTAATGAAACTTAGGGTTGAGGTTTCCACAGCTTGAAAATTCCATGTTTTAATACCATATTTAAATAGGATAATCTGTTGTATTTTGCTGATCTAAGTTAGATACTGAAAACACACACACACACCTAATATTCCCCATGCCCCTGTGAGTTTGCTTTCTTGCTTATTTCTTTATTTATTTTATAGTTTATGAAGATGTATTTTTTTGAGCTACAGAAACCAGAATTTCACATCATGTTCATTTTGTAGACCCATCATGAATTCTGTGAACAAGTAGGAAAATGCTCTCTGTATCCAAAAAAAAAAAAAAAAAAAAAAAAAAAAATATTTCTTTAAGAATCAGTCCTAGTACAAGAGAAAGTTAAACGCTCATCCTATAGAAAACATTTAAACCCTTTGTCTAGTGTCTTAAAATTTAATGGAATTCATGTGTGGATGTATTCCAATCAGTTCACAAACCAGGAGTTACTTATTTTTAACTACTAGAAACCCTACATAGCTATTTGCCTGGTGATGGAGAAATTGAAGGTAAGTAATTTTTGATGCAATTTTCATTTCTTGATAATTCAGAAATGGCTACATACAAATCACAGCACATAAAACAAGCCTATTAGATCACCATTTCGGCTATTCTTAGCTGTCAAAAGATTTATTGGCTGTGGGAATAGGTTAATTCAAGCACAGGAAAGTGAGTTCTGTGAGAAGAGCCACCTTGTTTGCTTTGTTCAGGGCTATGACAGTGACTTGAATGATGCTTTGTATGTAGTAGGCACTCAATTTTTGGATGAATAAAGATGTGAGTTCTATTTCCCAGCTTCTTCTATAGTAAACTGTAGAAAACCCTCAGCAATTTGCTGAGCTAGTTATTCCCCTGGAAAATACTTCAGAATTCACTTACTTGAAATATAAAGATATACAGTTATAATGATAGTGATGCTATTTCCCTTTTGAGAATTATAGAATATGAGAGCTGAGAAGGACTTGAAGATCATCCATTTTAACTCCTTCATTTTACAAAGAACTTGAGGCTCAAATAGATGTAGTGACTTCCTCAATACTATCTATCTAACTAGCACATCCACAGTTAAAACAAAACAAAACAACGTAATATCTGGGTCTTGGAGTATAGCCCTGGGTTCAATTTCCAACACTGTAGAACAATCTCTGGAATCCCCCCAAAAAACTTGATATCCTAAATCCCAGCCCATTTATACAGATAATTATGCTTTAGATACCCACAACTTATGGTATCTTTCTCAGTAGATGTGGAATTGAGCTGAATTAAATTCAGATTTTTCTCACTAGACACTGACTTTGTAAGCAATTTTATAATGTAGGAAATTAAGGTACCACCTTTCAAAGTCTTTGTGCCATTACTTCTTTCTTTTCTTCTTTAGATTAGGGTAGGTAGATAATAAAGAAGTTGGTTTGGGGAACATATGGGTGGTCAGTGCCTCAATGAATGGCTTAAATTCATTTGTGAGCTTTCTTCTCTAGAGGCTAATGGGAGACCAAATCCAAGAACTTGAATTTCAGGTTGTATCTGGAAGTAGGATTCAGATAAGAGATTCAAAGTTTTGAATTTAAAGGTTGCAATTATTTTAAATAATACTATACATATAAACAGAAAATGCTATACAAATGCAAGGTTTCATGCTTGTAGTAATCTACCCTTCCCAAAAAAGATGGTTGGGGAGGTGACTGAGGCAAGGGGAATGATCTTTAGGTGACTCAAGCAATCCTATAGAAAACATCCTCCTTTCACTTCCGTTGGGTGTAGCATTATGAAAATCACAACTATCTCCCATTTCTTTTTTAGAAGCCACAGTTCTTCATTCATTCATTCACCAATATTTATTAATTATTCTCAACCCTAAGCATAAGGTGATGAATGTGACAAAGTGCACATCATATTATTATTATTACTATTATTAATAGCCATGGCTATCCATCTATCTATTTATAGTGTTTTGTGTAAGGCATAGGTCTAGGTTTTTTAATTTACATATTAATTCTTATAGATGCCAATGTGGGTCACTGACACATAATAGTGGCTGGGAATTAGAACCAATACTTAGTAATTCTAGTCTAAACATTGTGTGTGTCTCATCCCTTCTGCTCTACATGGGCTTACAGTGACTTCAACAGATCACTCTGTGATTCCTGGCCGTACACTAAAAATCATCTTGTAATCCTTACACTAAAAATCATCTTGCCCCCTCCACATGATGAATTATTATTCATCCCTTAAATCTGGCACAAATCACTCATCTCTGTATACAAGTCTTTCTTGAACTCCCTACCATGTCTGCAAGTAGTCACTCTCTTCCATGTGCTGCCAAATAACATCTCCATACCTTTAAAAGTTACACTCACCTTTTCAATGTAATGCTTCTATTTACAAGGTTTCTATCCCTTCTCCCCCTGAATAACTGGGGATTCCTCAACTGTATACTCTCTAACTGGTACATAGTTTTAGTTCCTGCTTGTAGGATGACTGAGTAAAGTGCCTTAAAGGCTAATTTGAAGTACTTGAGACTTTTGTTATAATTAGCTTCTGTGTTTGGGAGATCATGATTGAATGTGTAAATGTTTCTGTGATGAGCCATCATAAAGGACAGATTCACTAGTGACATTAAGTTTTTGACCATCCACCCATCTGAATCATTAACTGGCTCAAGAAACTAGTCACTAACTCAGGGACAGAAATCAAAACACATAAAATGAATCCGACCTGGGAAATGAGGTTGTGTTACAGTTTGTCTCTTAGCAGAATGATTCAGCATTCCTTCTCTTACTTTCAGAGCTAAAACCTTGGTGGCCACATCCCTTTTGGGGGGATGTGGGGGATTCTAACCTGGGGCTTTTCATACATTAGGATAGTGCTCTACCATTGAGCTATATTTCCAACCCCATATGATAATTTATAAATCAAGTTCCTTAAATTAAGGTGTTCTTGAATCCTTATAGTAATCAGCTAACATTTAAAAGATTGAGGGAGGGGAATGTTAAGTAAATTTGAAAGAGGCAGTAGTGTACCTCAGCCTGCCAAAAGACAACCAAAGGCCCCACAGAAAGCATGGATCCCCATCACTCCATCACGGTGCAAAAAGACCCTAGCAGGAAAGGGCACTAAGCTGACTTTTGTGCAGAGAGCTTGATCTTCTGCTAAAGGCCTTTCTGCTAAAGGCCTGTGCCTGATACCTTGTAATCTCAGGGACACACTGTGCAGCACTAGTGGAAAGAAAAGTCAAAGAATGGGTAGAAGCATTTATTATATAATGCTTCCAAACTGATGTGAGTGTCGCATGGATATGCTTTGCCCCATGGGTCCTCATATCTGTAGGCTGACCCCAAGGACTAAGAATGGGTGGAATGTTTAGTTTATGTTTTTAACAGTCATATTTAGAGCCACCTCATGAACTGTTGGGAAAAGTTCTAGAACTAGTGAATTGGGATCCTTCATAGATACCAAAGCCTTACTCATAAATTTCCCAACCACCTGTTGCTGCTACCATAACACTTTGACCAAATTTGTTAGGTTTGCCTGGTGGAGGGAGTCCAGCTGTCACTGAGAGATGTCTGAGTCATCCTCAACTGTCCACATTTTCTCTCACTCCCCTTACCTGCAGGGAGTCCAAGGACACATAGTGCTAGCCCCTCTTACTCCCCACTTCCTTGGTCACCTTGCCCATTGCCTGAGAGAATGCACCTTACTAGGGGTTTCTGTTGTTTTAATATAAACCTACAACATGATTTGAAATTCTTGGTCTATTTCTGTTTGATCTTCCACTATTAAAAAGTTACTCAAGTCGGGCTGGGGCTGTACCTCAGTGGCAAAGCACTTGCCTAGCATGCATGAGGCACTGGGTTCAATCCTCACATACAAATTGACATATAAAATAAAGGCATTCTGTCCATATATAACTACAAAAAATAAAAAATGTTTATAAGCATCTGGACAACAGACAGTGCTGTCACATTAAAAAAAATTACTCAAGTCTATGAGAAAGTGATAAATTTAAATTACTTTATGTTAAGGAACAAATAGGCATAATGGTTCTTTACACCTGTAACTCCATTATTATTAATATGTTAACATATGTCTTAATCTTCACAACAGTCCTATTCATTCATTCCATTCAACAATGTTTATTGAGCATCCATTCTGCCAGGTACTGAGGTAGCAGAGAGTAAGAATAGCTATGGTCTTCACCTTCACTGTTATGATTTCATTCATTTGTTAGTTCATTCTGTCAACAAATATCTGTTGACTGCCCACCATTCTAAAAGATACCATTCTAGGTACCAGAGTAAAACAGCCAGAGCCTCTGCCTCTCAAGGAGATTACATTCTAGATGGGTGAGATAGAATATAAATAAGGTAAGTAAAATAACTAGTATATTGGTTGAAAAAGCAAGAAGAAGGACAGAATGTTTCTGGAGGTGAAGGAGGGTTTGCCATCCCAGGGTAGCTAGAGCTGTCCTCATCCATAGAGGATATCCCTGTAAAGACCTGAAGGAGGCGAGGAAGCAGGCCATTTTGATATGTGACAGCAGAGGAGACCAGACAAGCGGGAGAGCAAGGAGGCCAGTGTGGCAAAGCAGGGTGAGCATGGGGGCGAATGTGAGGAGGTTGTCGGAGGCAGGTGGGAGACAAGCAGGGAAGGCCTTGTGGGGACTGAAGGCATTCTGTGTGGATGAGCCTGGGATCCAGTGACTTGGGCTCACAGGGTCATTCTGGAAACAGTTGAGAATAGACTGGTGGGAGCAAAGACAGGAGCAAGGTGATCCCTTAGGAGTTATTGCTACAATTCAGGTGAGAGGTGGTTGTTGGACTAGGGTGATTTCAGGGGAGGTGAAAAGTGACTGGATCTGGGGCATATTTGAAAGACAAAGTGGTCAGGATTTGCCTGTTGGATCAGATTTGGGTGTCCAGGAGGGACCAGTCAAGGAGGACTCCAAAGTTTTTTGGAACTGATTAGGTAAAAGAATAAAATTTGCTATTTACTCATATGGGAACGGAGAGAGAGGTAGTTTTGGGCGATGATATGTGTCAGAACCTAGTCTGAGATGTCCATTAAACCTCCCAGTAGAAATGTCAAGTAGGCAGTTGATGGTAGATATTGGGATCCAGGGAAAGGCTTGGCTTGGAGATAGGAAAGGAGGTGCATCTTTAAAAGGTGTACACATAGAAGGAGAAGAGAGGGGTCCAAGGTAGAGCTCTGGAGCATTCCTGTCTTGTCAGGGGGAGGAGGCTGAATAAAAGGAGTAAAGAAACCCAGGAGTCTATGGTGTCCTGGGAGCCAAGTGGAGAAAGTAGCTCCAGAAGGAAGATAATGCTCAGATGGTGTCAAGTGTTGCTGTCAGGTCAAGTAAAATGAGGAATGAGAATTGATTTTACAATGTTATATTAGCAGCTCTAATGAGGGCAATTTTAGAGAAGTACTGGAAATGACATGCTTTGAGACTGGCATCTTGGGTGGTTGATGTGAACAGGAAGAACTTGAGGAGACTTGCCTTTGTAATTGCAAAAAAGAATCTTTCAGTGAGGTGATGGCGGTGTTGGTGGCAGTGGTAGTGGTGGTAGGGGTAGCTGCTGCAGTAGGAGAAGGGAGGCAAGAGAGTTTGCAAAGCTCTGGGACCCTTCTGTTCACAAAAATAAAACCAAGACCCAGAGAGACTTTTGGGTTTTGTCAAGCTACATGCCTGCAAAGAATGGAATCAGAGCTCTGATGTGAACGCCAGGACTCTATTCATTTGCCATAATAGCCTTTCATCTCATGTCACCTTGACTTCTTAGAATGCCTGTCCAAGTCTCTCTCTTTTCTGAAACTTTCCTTGAATGTTTCCCTCAGGCAGAGATAATCACCCTGAGTGTTTCCCTCTCCTTTGCTGAGATATAAGAATCTATAGGCCCATTAGAGAACTTAGCATATTGACTCTTTTTTTTTTTTTTTTTTTGTACCAGGGATTGGACCCAGGGATGCTGCTTTACCACTGAGCTATGTCCCAAGCCCCTTTTTATTTTTTATTTTGGGACAGGATCTTGCTAAGTTGCTGAACCTCTTCCTAAATTGCTGAGGCTGACCTCAAATTGTGATCCTACTACTTCAGCCCCCTGAATTGCTGGAATTACAGTCATGCACCACCATACGTGGCCTGACAACTCTTCTAATACCTATGTGCTCTGTCCAGGGCATTAAAGGCATTAATAACAGTTGTGTGTTGTCTTTCTTCTTGAATTCCAGGGATATGGTTTCCCTCACACCCCTTTTGCCTCCATGTCCTTTGGATGGTGCCTATTCCTTAGCTATCAGTTGCCTGCCCGTTCCTTTTGGCTCTTACCATTGACTGTACTGGGCCCCCACTTTCAGCCACTGACTTCTGCACCTCTCTCTGATGGCTATTGTGGGTCACAGGAGCCCACTCTGCCCACATATGCATGGCAAGCTGAAGGGTCGGGGAATTAAAGCCATGCCCTCAGACAGGATTCAACCAAAGGGTGAGTTGGTGTCCAAAGTTCTAAATCGCTTGCTCCCTGGCTCCCCAGGTGGAATAACGGAGATGTGTGTACTAATCCTCAGCAGGCCTCAGCTCCAGGAGGTGGTAACTCAAAATACGATAACCTTCGTTTGCCACATTCTCTCCCCCACCAGTGTTTCTTCAAATTCTCACTCAAATAGGCTACTTGCACTTAAATCATGGTCTCAGGGTGTGCTTCAGGGAAAACCCAAACTAGCTGTGGGATTGGCTCAAAGTAGGCACTCAATAAATATTTGTTGAATGAATTCATAAAACAATAAACTTGTTGAATGAGTGAATGAATGACAAAGTCATGTCTCTATCTTTCTCCATAAGGAGACTAAGCTCCTGGTTGGCAGAGACCACCTGGTTCATCTTTGTATTCCTGCTTAATAGTGTGTCTGACTCACACCAACAGTTCCATAAAGGGTGAGTTGAATTAAATGACCTCAAAATAGCCCTTGGTGGAAAGTGAAAGTGGCCACATAACGAACTGTGGGTTTTAGCGAGGTGGAGGTAAAATTTCTTTGGGCATCTGCACCAAGAACTTTAAAAGCAAAGGAGCGGTGGTGACAGCATGTACTCGGGAATTAAAAATAACTTTCTTATGAGAAATGCTTTGGATGGAACAGGAGAAAATAAGGGGAAAGCTGGAGAATGACAGGAGCCAGGTCATGTTTGGATGATACAGCTTCCTCAGGACAAGCAAGAAAATCCAAGGTGCTACATGGGTTAGCCTCCGTAGTGGTGTTGTTGATTTCTGACACATTTCAGAGCTGCCAACCACTGATTCACAGTCCTGCCAAAATAGAATGGTCCTAAGAGGTACCATGAGTGAGGGCCTTTGCTCTGGTGCTGCAGGGTCCCACTGTTTCCCTATTTCTGCTGTTTGCTTTATACATGAAGTTCTTTTTGGGGGAGACTGGGACTGAGCTCAGGGGGACACTCAACCACTGAGCCACATCCCCAGCCTTATTTTGTATTTTATTTAGAGACAAGGTCTCACTGAGTTGCTGAGTGCCTTGCCATTGCTGAGGCTGGCTTTGAACTCTCGATCCTCCTGCCTCAGCCTCCTGGGATTATAGGTGTGTACCACCGCACCCAGCCGTACATGAAGATTTTTTTTGTAGCATGTTAGAAACCAGTTTAGTGTTGAAGCTTTCTTTTGTGCTGCCAAGGATGTCGTGTGTGTGCACACACAAGTGATGCATGTGCACAGGATGGGAGGGTGGTGACCCGTTTTGCATCAGTTCTATGTAAAGGCCAAGATATTTATAGTCAAATCTGTTCCAATGATCAGTGTTATAAGATGCCTTTCTTTAAATGATATGATATATGTTAAAGTTCTTGGCAAAGCACCTTCAACACAACAGATGCTCAATAAAAATGCTAGGTGAATTCGGATCTGAATTATAGCACCTTTTATTACCCATGCTTCTACTCCCTCTATGGGTATGAATGATTGAGAATAGCTTTTAAATTTTAGGGCACTACTTTCGAAAAATGATTTGCTTATTTCACAGTAATACTATTTCTCTTCGTTATGAAGTGCTTTTTTTTATTTTGGCTATTACACATACAAATGCATAAGTCTAGTTTTGTAGAATTTAATTTATCTCAATATATATAGGTTACAAAAAACAGATTTAGTTCTTTGGGAGGGTTACCCTAGTTTTCTATCTTGTTTTTAATATATTAAAATATTTCCAAATGAAAGTAGAGTTTAAAAAGAAATCAGGACCCAATCACACACGAAAGTAGATTATTCTTTTTAGAAGTAAGCTGGAGAAAATGTTGTTTTGGTTTCAAAAGGTTGACTTAGACTAGGTTGACTGTTGGTCACTGTACTAACTAGTTTGGGGTCTGATTTATTTTTTAAATTTAACATCATCATCTTTATTATTATTATTATTGTTCACTACTGTCTTTTTTTTTTTTTAACCTGTTTAGGACTGAGTGGTCATTTCAGTTTAGTTTTTGTTTTGTTTTGTTTTTAAGTAATGTGAGAGTAAGCGTAGTAAGTCACAAACCCAATCTGGAAATCTAGGGGACCTCATGTATCCCAGAAGCAGTGCATCTCCTTTCCTACCTCCCCAAGTTAAAGTGATGCCCAATCATGGAAAATCCCTTGTTTGAGGACAAGAACTGCTCTCTGTTCAGGGCTTTCCTTCCATTCACTGCAGCTAAACAGAGCCCTGTCCTCCTCATGTCCTGCGTCAGCTTCTCATTCCTTTGTCTTGAAGCCTGTAGATTGCTGTGGGAATGTTAAAGATTCTGGGAAAGGTGACAGGATAAGTAAGCTTTATTCTGCATTAAGCTTATCAGGTCCTTTCCTGAATAGGAGATGTTAATGAGAGAGAGCAGAGATTACTTACATGGTTAAAGGTCTCAGAATTCAGACACATTTACTAAGGGGCCAGCTTTAAATCCAGATTGTTCTTGGCCATGGTGTTGAAGCTGCTTCTCCCACTGAAGCCATTATGAGGGGCAGCCTTTTGTCTGCCAAAAGTCACACTCTAGAAATGAGATGGAGAAGGCAAAGGGAATGATTAGGGGTCAAGCAATGTTGCCCAGAGCGAGAATGTCAGAACCATGCCAGTGGATTAAGATAGAGTCATCCCTTAGTATCAATAGGGGATTGTCCCAGACTCCCCCCCACCCCACACCAATATCTGAGGATGTTCAAGTCCCTTATATAAAATAATGTAGTATTTACATATAACCTATGCACAGCCTTCTGTATACATGAAATCATCTCCAGATTACTTATGGTACCCAATACAATGTAAATGCTATATAAACAGTTGTGGTTCCCCCCCACCCCCCGCCCTGTCATGCTGCAGTTGATCCCAGGGCCTTGCCCATGCTTGGCAAGTGCTCCACCATTGAGCTCCTCACCAGCCCTATTAGTAGTTGTTATACTATATTGTTTAGGAAATAATGACATGATATACATTTGTGCATGTTCAGTAGAGGTGCATATTAATTTTTTTTTTTTTGAGTACTTTCTATCCACAGTTGGTTGGATCCGCACATGTGGAACCATGGATATGGAGGGCCGGCGTGATTAGTTTTGCAGACGCACCCTAAAGCCCTCTGCACAGGGCTGGACAGCAGCACAGAGTCAGACACCAGACCTGTCTAACTGCTTGGTGGAGCCTTTTCGGCTCCACTTTAACCCATTCCATTCTTCATTTATTAAAGGCTTCAGTTGGAATGAGCCAGGCCCAAAGATATACCTTTGGAGAAGAGAGATGAAGTCCTGGTAAGACTTCCTAGGTATATGTGAATCTGCTTGTTGAGGCTGAGCTGTCTCTGTGCACTTGTGGTTGGTACTTCCAGAAATGGATTAAATTATTTTCTTCCCCCTTAGAAGTTTGTTTGTCTGTGGCTTCACGTTGGGATTTGAAAGCCAGATGTTTTTTGTTGCTTCCCGCTTTTATAGGTCACTTTTCTGTTGCAAAGCCATTTTTCTCATTAGGTGGTAAAAAATCTCCATAAATTGTCCTACCTTGCTGAGTGGAGTGCCTTGCATATGTATAGCATTTTATGGTTTTTCAAAGCACTTTTGCCTATACGATCTCACTGTGTAATGCTGTCCTGGGTATTCTGTATATACTTGCCATTTCCATCAACTCAGATACTTCTCTTTCTTCTACCATTTTTGAGGATCACACACAGGGTCATTCCCTCCTTCCTTTCATATTATTTTCCCCCAGGGCTATAAGTGGCAAAGGAATATTTCAAAGTACGATAAAAGCATACCATATGAGTGATACTGCTTTTTGATGGCAAAGTGAAGATAACCTGGAGGCTTTTTATCCCTGTGAATTATGTTCTACTTTCTTAGGTTCACACTATCAGCAGGAATACTGAAAACAATTTAGTTTAGTAATTGCACCTGTGCACCCTGCCTTTTTAAATTGGTGAAACATCTCCACCCAGTTGTTCTGTGGGTTTATTTTTTTGTTTTTGTTTTTGTGCTTAGTGCTCCCCCCACACTTCTTACTCAACTTAGAGCTTTGGTATTGTTAGTATTCATCCCTGATGGAGAAATTGTGTCTACCATGCACTAGGCATGGTTCTAGAGGCTGGATTCAGCAAAGAATACCCAGACAAAATACTGCTTTTATGGCTAGCTCTATGTCTTGGAGTCTTTGAAGATAGCCATAATTTTTTTTTTTTTTTTGCATAGAACTCCTTCAATAACTTGAAGACTGCTCAGTTTCTTCTGAGTCTTCACGTCAAGCTAATACTCCCAATTAACCCAGTGTAATACAGCTTCAGGTCTTTTCACTGTATGTATTGTTATATATTTCAATTAATATTATTTAATACTGAATATTGAGTTTGATATCTGTTAAATACTGAAATGGATTGATTTTTAGTAGACTGATTTTTTTAATTTTTTTGTTATAAAGGTAATATGCACTTGGAGAATTCTGGAAAATACAAATAAATATAAAACATAAAAAAGAAGTTATCTGAGTTCCATTATCTATTGTTAAAATATTGGTATATTTCCTCCTAGCCTTTTTCAATTTGTATCTGTTTATATAGTTTGGAATTGGAATGCAATATTTATAATTTTGTATCCTGTTTTCCACTAAACATTGATACCTACACATTTGACAAATAACAGTATATTCATAAAAATCATTTAATAGTTGCAGAATGTTCCAGCCAGATAGACTTATTAAGATGAAGTCATAAAGGAGTATATGGATTCCTGAATGGGGCTGCACTTTTTGCCTTTTCCTCAAGTCCTCCGCCTCCTAAACCACTGTGCTTTAAATACTTACTACTAGTCCTGTATGGAAGGAAAATGCTGGAATACATATCTCCTGCTGATTCCTCTAATTTGGTTTATTACTGATATGCTGCTCTTTTCCCTTTCTGTTCATTGCTTGGTGTTTCCTCATTATCATTTGCTGCTCATCCTTTTGGAGAATAGGGTTATTTATAGATCTTCTTGTAACACACACCAGAATATCCCAGTGGCCATTTTTGAGACTCTGTTCCCGCCAGGTTCAACCTTGAGGAGTCTGTTGGAAGCGGTTCTTTGGGTGAACTGAATCATGGCAGCACAGGGCTCACTCTGGTCTTTGGATTGCAGGCCTCCAGCTGAACCAGAAGGCCCTTACCACCTTTCCAGATGTGGTGGTGGTGCGGGTGTCCACACCCTCTGTGCAGTCAGACAGCGACATCACTGTCCTGCGGCACCTGGAGAAGCTGGGCTGCCGCTTGGTCAACCGCCCACAGAGCATCTTAAACTGCATCAACAAATTCTGGACATTCCAAGAGCTGGCTGGACATGGGGTCCCCATGCCAGACACTTTCTCCTACGGTGAGTCTCCTTAAAATACAGTAGGAACTTATCTTTCCAAACCTTCTGCCTCTCTGTTTTCTCTCATCAGAAACCTTCCAGTATGACTTGCTTTTCAATGTGAGTCTGTTCATTTTAGGTGATTCAATATCTTGAGTCTTTATCCTGGCCATTCCCTCTGTCTGAAATGTCTTTGCTTTTTTCTTTCTGTAAGTCAATCACCAAATATGTGTCTGTTGACACTACATGCCAGCCACAGTACCAGGCACAGGGTCATAGCAGTAAGAGTCCTTCCTGAGGTATTCCCAGTCCATCAGAGGCATTAGACAACAGGTAAATGGGCAGGTTCAGTCCAGACCATTCAGTGTCTTGGTGAGACTTAGTGATCCCAGGTAATCCCAATGCAGTTTAGAAGTCTTTAGAGAATGCTTCCTAAAAGAGATAACATCCATCTAAGTTGAAGTTGTCCTGCTAAAAGAAGGGGTATGGGAGGGGGTGTAATCTAAGCAGAGAGAACATTGGAAGACTGGAGGTAAGAGAGAACCTGACCTATTGGTGGTATTGAGAATAGTGTGAAGAATGTAAAGAGAGAGGAAATTGAACTCTAGGATTGGAAAGATCAAATAGTACCATAACAGCACATAAATGAGATAGGGTTAATCCAAGACTCACAGGAAGTTATCAGAGGACTTTCATCAGGGAGGTGGCCTGGTCAGAGTGACAGGGAAGAAGATCACTTTGGTTACTCTGTGGAGAAAGAGTTGGATGGGGCCAAGTAGAGATAGATAAGAAGTTAAGCACAAGAATGATATCCCATCATATTTACTGGTCCCTGCCATGTTCAAGAGGGAATTCTACAAGGAGTGTTCACTGGGGGTAGGAATCTTGAGGGCCATCCTAGAATTCTGCCCCCCACAGCCAGGATTACATGAACTGGAGCTACGGGCACCCCCCACCACACAGGTGCTTAGTGAATCTTGATTTCCATGCCTCTCTGCTCCCACCTTTTACGTTACAGGCACATAATGTAGGTCTGTTGGATCCAATGGGTTTGAATTGTCTTAAAAATCAGGGAGATAGGCAGCCTCTTGCAGAAGGGGCTGGGCTGACCACTCCCTGACAATCAGCTTTATCTTCGCTGACTCTCACCTTTTCTTGGCAGGTGGACATGAAGACTTTTCAAAGATGATCGATGAAGCTGAGCCCCTGGGCTACCCAGTCGTGGTGAAGAGCACGCGAGGCCACCAGGGTCAGTGCTGCCCTTCCTGGGCGTCCTGGGTGATCAGTCTGCAAGGGCAGCAGTTCCAGCTGCACAAGTGGAAGCGCTGCTTGAGGAGCTTGCAGGGTGATTCTCCCGGTCCCTTCCACTTGGTCCTCTCTGTCCTTGCTTTTGTCAGACCTTTATCCTCTTTTCTTGGGCTATTACAGTAGACATCTGTCTTTATTGATGGTTTTCTGAGATCCTCTGCTAGTGCAACCTCTGTTCATCTTATTTTATTCATTTTTTTTGGCGGGGGAGGAGTGATTTCTCTGAAACAGATCTATTCTTGTCACTCTTTTGCTGAACAGCCCCCACTGCAGCCCCTATGTTGCTGTTAGACTAAGTCCATATTTTTTATCATGGCACTAGGACCCCGGGCAGACAGCTCAACCTTCTTTTGCAGCCTTCTCTGGTCATGTGGACCCCCCATAGTCCACTCCCCACTGCCTCTCATTCACCAGCTAGACCATGCTTTTTCCTCTCCATAATCCTTTGCCCTCTTCACTTGTCTGGGAGCACCATCTTCCTCTGCCCACCTGGTCAACTTTTGCTCATCCTCTAAGGCCAGCTCCTAATACCATTTCTATTCTATCCTCATCCTTGGTCTCCCTTACTGTCTTCCTGACAAAATTAATTGCTCTAGTCTTTTTGTTTCCGTATCACTTTGTACATGTTTCTGTCATAGTGCTACTCCTGATGACCGTTTTAGGTATAAGTGCCTGTTTCCTTCATTAGACTGTGATCAGCTCAAGGGTAGGGACTAGATTCTGAACCTCTGTCTCTGTGAGGCCCAATGCAGGGCTCAGTGCATACCAGGGACTCAGCAGAAGAGAGCATCCTCCTGTAATATGTGAGCGGGTAACTCTCCAAGAGGTCCGGATGGCATAGCATGCTTAGGCTCAGGGCATCTGGAGAAGGGGAAATAGCCCCAAACAGGTATGTGATGATAGTGTCTGTGATGTAGGATCTGTGACATAGAAATGAACCAGACATAATCACTGCTCTCAAGGAGCCCCGGTGAGTAGACCACAGAGGGGTTCCATTGCAGGGTGATGACCACTCTAGCAGACAGGCCTGAAGGAGGGAGGAGTCCACTCTGCCATGAAAGGAGATTTAAGTTACCATGTAGAATTTGAACTGGAAGAGATGAGTGAACACTGAGAACAAGTGCGAACGAAACCGCTAGTGGGAGAAGAAAAGACTATTTAGCAAGAGAAGTTAGCAAAGGGGAGCTTTGATACTGTTCACATAAGATGCTATGCTAAAATCTAACCAATCTCATCACTATTTTTAAAAATTGTGAAATGTACATAAAATGCAACTAATATTTATCAAGTGCCTATAGAATGCCATGTACTATTCTAGATTCTAAGGATATAGATAAGAACAACACATGGGCTTGGGATATATAGCTCAGTTGGTTGAGTGCTTGCCTTGCCTTGCACAAGGCCCTGGGTTCAATCCTCAGCACCACACATACACACACACACACACACACACAAAAAAAAAAAACACACAAAAATTCTTGTCCTCAAGAAGCTTACATTATAGAAAAGTGTGCTAGACAATAAACAGAAATTAAACATAACGTTATATTTTTTAAAGTTTTAAAAATTGAGATATAATCTATAAGTATTCCTAAATACTTACTACTGTTAAGTTATAAAATTCAGTGGATTTTAGTATATTCACTATGTCTCATGATAATAACTACTATCTAATTTCAGAACATTTCTATCTCCCCCCCACCAAAGAAACCTTGTACCTATTATATCAAAATGGACTCTACTGTCATGTATAACTAAAAAGAACCAATAAAAATAAAAATTTTTTAAAAAAGAAGTTAGTCCTAATTGCCCTTTCCCCAGTCCCTGGAAACAACTATTCTATTTTCTGTCTCCATGGATTTGCCTGTTTTGGACATTTTTAAATAAATGGATTCATATAATAGATGGACTTTGGTGTCTGGCTTCTTAGCATGTTTTCAGAGTTTATCCATGTTGTAGCATGTAACGCTGCTCTACCCCTTTTGAGGAGCCAGTGATACTCCATTGTATAGATATACCACATTTTGTTTACCTGTTCATTGGTTGGTGGACATTTGGGTTATTTCCACTTTGTGACTATTAAGAATAATGCTGCTATATGAACATTTGCATACAGGTTTTCATATGACCAGACATTTTCATTTCTCTTGAGTATCTGGAAATGGAATTGCCAAGTGCTGTGGTAATTCTCTGCTTCACTTTTAGAAGACTGACGAGTTGCTTTCTACAGTGGTTATGCCATTTTACATTCCCACCAGCAACATCATATGAGAGTTTCCTTTGCACACGTCCTTGCCAATGCTTGTTATTTTCTATGTATGTATGTATGCATGTTTATTAGAACCATCCTAGTGGGCATGCAGTGGTTATTTCCTTATGGTTTTGATTTATATTTCCCTAATGACTGATGATATCAAGCATCTTTTCATGTGCTTAGGGGCCATATTTAAATCTTCTTTGGAGGAAAATTTACTCAAATCCTCTGCCCATTTTTAAACTAGTTCCTTTATTTTTTAGTTTTATAGGTTCTTGAATGTGGATACTTAACTCTTCTTAAATATATAATTTTGAACTTTTTGTTTTAACCATTTTGTATGTTGCCTTTTCATTTCTTTCTTTCTTTTCTTTTTTTTTTTTTTTAAGTACTGGGGATTGAACCCAGGGGTGGTTAACCACTGAGCCACATTCCCAGCCCTTTTTTTTTTTTTCATATTTTATTAAAGACAGAGTCTTGCTAAGTTGCTAAGTGCCTCACTAATTTGCTGAGATGGGCTTTGAACTTGTGATCTTCCTGCTTCCACTGGGATTATGGGCATGTTCTTGGTAGTGTCTTTGGTGCACAAAAGGTTTTTTATTTTGATAAAGCCAATTTTATTCTTTCTTCAGGTTCTGTGTGCTTTTGATGTTATTTTTGTGCTTGCCTAATCCAAGGTCACATTGATTTACGTAAGCTTCCTTCTGAGAGTTTTATAGTTTTATATCTGAGTCTTTGATCCATTCTGAGTTCATTTTTGTATAAAGCATGAGGTCAGGGTCCAGCTTGATTCTGTTACAGGTGAATATTCAGTTTCCCCAGTACTATTTGTTGAAGAGACTGTTTATTCCCCATTGATTGTTCTGGGAATCCTTATCGAAAATTTGACCAGGCTGCAGATATAGCTCTTTGGTAGAGTGCTTGCCTATGTGTGAGGCCCTGGGTTCAATCCCTAGCACTGAACAACAACAATGAAAAACTCAGTTGACCATATATGTGAAGGTTTATTTCTGAGCTCTCAAACTTTCTTTTTTTAAAAATCTGTATCTCAATTTCATGTCATTGACATATATGTCAGTCTTTATGCCAGGCCACATTGTCTTGATTACTATGTCTTCAAAGTAAGTTTAAAATTGGGAAGTATGAATCTTCCAATTTTGTCTTTCGTCTTCAAAATTATTTTGACTTTTTGGGATCCTTTGCAATACCATATGAATTTTAGGATTAGCTTGTTGATTTCTTCCAAAAAGGAAGTTGGAATTTTGATAGGGAATGATAGCTGCAATTGAGAAGTATTACCATCTTAACAATTCTTGTCTTCCCATTTATTTAGATCCTTAATTTATCTCAACAGCATTTTATCATTTCAGTGTGTAAATCTTGTACGTCATTGTTTAAATTAATTCCTAAATACTTTAATCCTTTTGATGCTATTGTAAATTGAATTGTGTTCTTAATTTTATTTTCAGATGATTTGTTACTAATGCAACGTACAGTCTAGAAGAAGGGAAAATGGATAGGGAATAAACAGAGTTTCAGTACTTTTAAGTTAGACTATAGTATCAATGTCCTTTGGCATACACAGAGGATTGGTTCTAGGATCCCTCAGGGATTCTAAAGTCCGTAGATGCATAAGTCCCTTATGTAAAATGGTATAGCATTTGCAAATAATTTACACATATCCTCTTGTATACTTTCAATCATCTCTAGGTTACTTACAAAATGTAATACAATGCAAATGTTACATAAATAATTGTTTTGTGTTATTTAGGGAATCATGACAAGGAAAAATGTCTATACATGTTCAGTATGGATGCTGTGTTTTTTAAATAATTTTTTAATCTGTGGTTGATGAATCTTCAGATGGAGAATCCTCACATATACAGAGCCAACTGTATATGGAAATAAATCCAAGGAGAGAGTGAATGCACGGGCTGTGCCCATGAGAAAGTTACTAAGCTTATGAACCTTTTATTTCCTTATCCATAAAACAGAAATAACCATCCTTACTCCATGGCTTCATAGGACTAGTGTGAAGTGTAAATGAAATAATAAGAGAAAAAGTGCTTGGCACTTGGTAGATGATTAATCTTTGTGCCTTTCTTTTTTTTTTTTTTTTTCCCTCCTTACCTTAAAACTGCTATTCCTTTGTTCATTGCAGACTAAAACCCCATTTTAGGACCTCTGAACCAATCCCTAGCCACCAATCTCTACTGAAAATCCCACCTAATGTCCAGAGAACTCCAGTGCTTCTAACTAAACCCCAGCCATCTATTGTCAGATGCCTGATCTCCTGATGCCAAGTGTCTATCTGCTTATACTTCTGCTCACTAATTGAGACTTGGAACAAGTCAGATGTGTTTTGTGTCTACTCACTGTTCTGTGTCACTCCTGTTTCTTCCTGTGCCCTCTTGCAGGACCGTCTCCAAATGACACTGACTGCCCACTTAACTGCACACCCTCCTACCACCTGTCACTTCAGATCACTTGCTTGCACTCCTCCAGTTCTGTTGAATGTCTTGGATTCATTCAGGAATGAATTACTGGTTATGTCATGTTTTTGGAAGTTATTTTTCAGTCTTATATGCCATTAGGAACTGATGCCCATCAGTCTTTTGAAACTTTGGAGGGCCAGGTGTGGTAGCACATGACTGTAATCCTAGTAAGTTGGGAAGCTGAGGAGGAGGATCAGCCTCAGCAACTTAGAGCCTATGACAAAATAAAAAATCAAATTGTCTGGAAATGTCGCTCAATGGTAGACTGTCCCTGGATTCAATCCCCAGTACTATTACAAAAACAAACAAACAAAAAACTTCAGAGAGTTTTCACTTCTTTTGTGATGATGACATGAAATTGGGAAAACTATTTCTTTGTTCCATCTTTGCTGAAAAGAGTGTTCAGACTGGCATACTTATGACAGATCTGCACAGCAAATCTTTTAGGAACCCCTGCTCAGATCTGTTGACTAATATGCAAATGGAAGCAGATACTGAATAATTATAAAACCATAGGTGATTCAATCAGGAAATAAAAAATTTAGAATCAAGAAGGAATGCTTTCCCAGAAAGCAATAGAAATATGGACCCTTCCTTTCAAAATTAAATAAATAAATAATAAATAGGACTTCTGTCAGGGCTCCCTACTTTGAGCTCCCATAGATTTTACATAAACCTCTTTTAACGCAGATCATGCTGTATTATGGTTGCCTGTTTTGAATTTCTTTCCATACCCACTTCGGATTCCTCTAAAAATGTTCAATTAATTGTGCTCTGTAAACATTGATGGACATCTGCTTTGTATACCAAGCCCAGTGTGAGATTTGGGGGATACAAAAAAAAATGTGTTGGCCATGGACCCTGCCTAATCATCATCCTCAGGTGATAGGAAATGCTAATTAACTCTTTCTGGAATGGATTTGATTAGATCCTTAGGATTTTATTTTAGCCCCTTCTCTGTATTTCTGGAATGCATTACTGTTTCATTTTGAGAAGAGTGGTGGTTTTCTCACGGGGAGAGACTCAACAGTATTTTAAGACCTGAGGAAAATCAAGAGAAAATAAGGTTCAATGGCTATTTGATAAGAAGCAGGAATCTCATCAAAGAAATAGAAAGGGCCCAAATGAGGTAAATTCAGAGAGAATTGATGCTCATTTGGGACAGGGAAGCATAATGGCAAGGACAGGGGCCTGAGGCTTTCCTAACTGTTTCTCTTGCTCTTCATCTTTCTTCCTAAAGGAAAAGCTGTTTTTCTGGCAAGAGACAAACATCACCTTTCAGACATCTGCCATCTAGTCCGCCATGATGTGCCCTACCTGTTCCAGAAGTATGTGAAGGAGTCCCACGGAAAAGATATCCGGGTGGTTGTGGTAGGGGGCCAGGTGATAGGCTCCATGCTTCGCTGCTCCACAGATGGACGGATGCAGAGCAACTGCTCCCTTGGTAAGATATAAAGGCTCAGATTGGGTCTATGGGTCATGGAAGGCCACCTGGATATTTCATTAGGCCATTTGGACCTGCTTAGTAAGTGTATATCAATTCCTACTGTCTTGTCAGTCCTCCGTTAGGCGTCAGGGTCTCACGGCAAAGAATGCGAAATGAGCCCTTTCCTGTGGCAGCAAGCAGTCCAGGAGGGGGACATGTGAGTGTCAGTGCTGTGACAGAGGTGAGGGCGGGGATATCAAAGACACTGAGGTTTGAATCCTGTCCTGTTGGTATTAGGACTTAGCAGTCCGAGTTAAACAAGGGATTGTTAGAGAAACTCATTTGAGAAAATCTCCCATTGGGGTAAAGGATGGATTAGAGGTGTAAGACAGGAGGCAGGGAGATGAGTTTGGAATCTCTTGCAGTGTCTCAGGCCAGGAACACCAAGGGTCTGAAGGAAGGTACCAACCAGAGGAGAAACTATGTTTTGATTTCACATGTTAATTGAAATTTTTATTTTCCTCTCACATATGATACTATTAGAAAGCTGCAGTTTATATTTTGGTTCAATGCATAACCCTATCCTTTTAACTTATTGATAAAGCTTGTTTTCTGTCATGGCTGAATGGAGGAGATATTCCAGGAGGGATGTAAATTCTTCTCTCCATCACAGAACGCTATTGTCAACCTCATTGAAAGACTTTTTTATGTTGGTAATTAAAAAACCAAAAAAACCTATAGTTCCTATTTCCCAACTCACCAGATGAGTATGCCAATTCCAGCAAATAATCAAGAGGCTTAGACACTGGTTTAGTCCTTTTACTAGCATTCCTTGAGCACTCCACAGCAGCTTTGCTGCAGATGTTGAGAGAATAGAGATTATAAGGCAGTCCTTGCCCTGGGCCAGCATGTGGTCCAATAAAGAGGACAAGCAAGCAGATAATTGTAAGATACTGTGGCGAAGTTGCGTGACAGGCAAGTGTGAGATTTAGTTTGACACAGTACTCCGTAACTTAGAGTTGTTTCATTTTGATGATAATCATGTAATGCTGCAGTATTGAATTTCGAGGTTGATTATTTTGTCTTTTTTTACGTCACTAAAGAACCATAACAGCTTTATAATATCCACACTACTTTTTCCTGGTAAGCTATTTTTAAAACTGTTTTTAGCCTTTTCTTTACAAAATCATGTCCCAGGTGGGGAAAGGACAATGTAAAGGTAAAGAAATTAGTTATTGGGCCTGAGAATACAATTTTACGTCTTTCTAGGGAGACAAAGAAGTCTGAGGTCCTAGCTTTTTAATAAGTAAGGGCAATCAAACGACTCCTGTCCTTGATATAGGATTTTTATCTCACAATCCTCTCCATCTTTATCTTCTTAAAAATTAACATTTTTTCTAATCATAAAAGGAATACATTTTCGATGTAAAAAATTTAGAAAGTACAGCAAAGTCAAATGAAAAAGAAAAAAACTTATCATATCCCCACCATTTAGAGACAACTATTATTAACAGTTGGTATTGTTCTTCTCAATTGTTTTTTCTCGTAGATATTTTTTGCAAGTTATCACCATAAAATACTATACGCTACCATCTTTAATTCTTCTGAGTCACTTCCTGAGGGCTTACAAACTCTATGAGCATTATCATTAATGGTTATAAAATGTGCTATTTTCTTCTGTTGTGAGATGTTTAGATTATAATTTTTATGTCTAGATTCAACAAATATTTATTGAATGCCCTCTGCGTACCAGGAACTAGGATTTTTCAGTGTTTTAAATAATACTGCCATCAGCATCTTGGTGTGTAATAATTTTTTCCATATACAAAATCATTTCATTAGTGATGAGATAGCTGGGTAAGAAGTTCTCAGCTTTTTTAAGATTCTAGATAAGAAATATCTATTTTTTTTTTTCCCCAAAGGGTGTCCTGATTTCCATTCAGGCCTTTTGTGAGTAATGCCAATCATGCCACGTCTTATCAACAGTCCTGTCTCTTTCCTGAAGGATCATTTGACTCATTAGTGAGCATCTTTTGTTCCCTTGACATCACTGTGCTTTCTCCACAGGTGGTGTGGGTGTCATGTGTCCACTGACAGAACAAGGCAAGCAGTTGGCTATTCAGGTGTCCAACATCCTGGGCATGGACTTCTGTGGCATTGATCTTCTCATCATGGATGATGGCTCCTTTGTGGTGTGTGAGGCAAATGCCAACGTTGGCTTCCTAGCCTTCGACCAGGCTTGCAACTTAGATGTGGGGGGGATCATTGCAGACTATACCATGTCCTTGCTGCCAAATAGGCAGACTGGGAAGATGGCGGTCCTCCCAGGACTGTCGAGTCCCAGGGAGAAGAAGGAGCCAGATGGCTGTGCTTCAGCTCAGGGAGTTGCAGACAGCCCCTACACCATCAATAACGGGTCTACCTCTAGTGAGAGTGAGCCTGAATTGGGAGAGGCCCGGGATTCCTCAGCAAACACAGTGGGGGGGCCTGCCCCCCATGCGTCCCGAGCCTGGATACAACATTAACAACAGGATGGCTTCAGAATTAAAGCTTGAGTGAATTTCTGCTTTTTGGCAGCATTTAAACCAAATCCTACTGCTTCCCTAGTAGTTTTAAGTGAATAAAATCTGGACTAATGTGATTTCATTTGCACAGAAACTAGAAATCCCATCTGGGCACTCAGCATTCTTTCTAATGATGATTTAAGCAAATGGCCTAGCTTTGTGGTTTTTACAAAGACATATAAAACACTCACCAAGAACAACATCCCAACTGATCGATTTGAGACCAGTGTCTGCTGTGAGCTCTTGGATATAATGGTAGACTTTCAGGCACTGATGCTGTGCTGCTTCTGGCTGGTAGCAGTAGAGAACAAGAACTTAGAATATCTCCTGGAAAAACTGGACTTAAAAGCAGCCATGAGATGGAGGCATGTGCAGACAATGTGGAATGTGACAGTAGCATGTTCTTCACTCAGCGTGTGTATGAGGCTGGAAGAACACACAGTTCAAACACTGTTACAGGATCGATATCTGCTCCCCTCAATCACCATCTTGACCATATTTCTCTGACACTCAGGATATGGTGTTTTAGGGAGCTTCCTCGTTTGCATTTTCAGTGAAGCACTTTGTAGAAAGTGAGATTGCACATTCTTTGACCTCACTGGTTAGCATATGTGCTGCTTTGTAACTGGGGCTTTCTACAAATTGCTTTGCCACTCTGAATTTATATACCCTGCTTTGACTAATGCCAACTCCAGCAGCTTCTTGCACCTTTGCTGCCTTTGGCCTCAGCTGGAAATGCACTTCAACAAGCTAGTGGCCACACACTTTGTTTCTTAAGCGTGCACTAGAATCTAACACCAAGGACTTTCTTTTCAATGGACTCTGTTCACTTGTCATCCAGAAGCCAATAGGTATTTACCATAGAAAGCCACTGAAGATAATCACTCTTTCCCCTCCTCTTACTGAAGCTTTATGTTTTGCTTAGCTGTAGAAGTTTTTCTCATATGAGTTGGTGTTGTGGGCCTGTCGGGTGGATAGAGCTATTGGAAACATACTCCAATCCCCTGGACATTCTACTCTTATCCAGGCTCCAGAAACCTGTCCTAACCCACTTTTCCAAACTGGGGAGACTCAGGTATCGGGAATTAACTCATTGCACATTTTGGGGAGGGGACTAACAAAGACATGACACCAAGTGCTTTTCACTTTAACTCGTCAAGCAGTAGATGAGATCCTTCCCTTGGGAGAAATCATGGAGATGGAGTTTTTCATTTCTGCTTGTATGAAGTTTGACTGAAAACAAGCAATGACCAAATACACTGGAACAAATGCATTTAAGAGTTACCATCGTTGGAGTTATTCCCTTGGGAGATATCCTCTTGAGCTATGGTGTTGCATGCACCAAGAACACTTAGAATTCCTCTTCAGGATTATCTTTGAAGCCATGAAAGGAAAGAGGCCTCACAACTCAATAGTTGGACTTTGGTTTTTTTTTGTTGTTGTTGTTGTTTTAATCTCTCCCTGACAACCCAGTCAACCACCAAGATAGTGCCAAGCTCCATCACCTGTTTTATTTATCAGACTTGTTTTCTAATGCACTTTGGCTATAAAAAAAAATAATTCCTCAAAAAATACATGAACTCTTAAAGGACAGAGATTTACCAATACCAAGGAAGTTTACAAGTTTCCAAAGATGGTTCTAGAAATGTTCTGATTAAGGTCAGCTTCACTGGAATAAATGTACATCTTCCCAAGGTAACTACTTTGAAGGCAACGCCACCCATTTGGGTGCATAATTCCTAAACTTACTCTGCTATAAATGTAAAATGTGTATAAAGTCAAGCTATTACATTTTCCCCATAATACATTTAAATAGAAATTGGCTCTTAAAGTATTATAGTTAAAAACCAGATCTCACCAAGTAACAGTTGTACAGTTGAAAAATGTTTGGTGCCATGTAATGGAGATGTCACACTATGCAGTTATAGTTTAAATGCCGTCCAATATAGGGTGCATGCCACTAAACTGTAACCCAAGCAATGTGTCTTGTACAATTGAAAAAACGATAATACTTCACTCTTCTATAGGTTAAGACATGTACCTTATTTTTAGCACTCAGGGTGGCTTTAGAAGGATGGTTTCAAGTTTATTCTTACCAGAATTGGTCAGATGCTTTCTGTGTAAACCTCTGAACCAAGTATTCACCTCCTGGAAGCTGTATTCACTCGTCTTCCTACTTTATCTAAAAGGATGCCAGCAGGGCCCCATCCTGAGCTGCATAGCTAGAGTGTTTCCAGATCTCTGCCAAAGGAGGCCCATTTTCCAGCTGGGAGTGACATCTGTCATCATTGGCTTAATTGCCTGGAACTGGCCCTGTCTAAAATCTGGATCACAGCTGTATCCTAGACCCCTCCAGGATATCCTGGACCACAGCCGGCCATGGACTCCGAGTCTCAGCCACAACTGCCCAAAGCTGCTAGAAAGAACATGGGGTACAGTACCAGACCTGGTTCTGGGTCTGACCTTAAATAGCTGTTCACCCTTGTGCAATCACTTGAGCTCTGGGCCTTCATTTTTCTCTTCTTCAGACAGGGGAAAGACCTCTTCTGGTTCCCTCTTGGGGACACACTGAGGTTGAAGTGAGTTAATAAGTGAGGCTGTGCTTTCCATAGAAGGTGGTAACAGAACACCTCTCTCATCTGGTTTTATACCAGCTTCTTATCACCCTCCTCTGAGGGAGATAATAAAGGAAGAGGCCATCAAGTCTTGTCACTAGCAAAATAAACAGTGATGGGGCCCAGAAAAAGGAATGCAGCTTCTGGAGGACTTCTTTCTAGTTGCAAGGAAACATTACCTGAAAAGAGTAAGGCTCATGGGGTATTCAAAGAGCCTTATGGATGTACCATATATAACCTGAAACCCAACTGCTGTATACCAACTAACTAAGTCTTCCTTATGTAATATAGATTCAGTGTCTGTATATGGTCTTCCCATTATTTGGTAGTAGCACCTTGAAACTGGTCAAAACCTGAATGCCAATAGCTCACTCACTCAGAATATATATGATTCTGCACTTGGGAAAAATGTCTTCATGCTATCTGTCTGATTGGGTATGGGTTGGTCTTTAGGGTCTGAGAAACAATATAAATGGGTCATATGTAATTCCTGTCACAATTGCAGACGCAATGCTTCCAGCTAAGGAATGCCATACAGTTGGGACAGGGCAATGAAGAAAGAGGAGGAGTAAGGTCCAGGATAGTTTTGTGAAAGAAATATGAAACCAGGAGTACTTGGAACTCTTGTGAGGAGGAGAAAAAAAAATGCTTCTTCTATGGGTTATGTTAAGGAAAGGATCACAAATATATTGATTAGAGGTAGATGTCTTTGAAACTGCTCTGAGATGCATGGACTTCTCTTGACACTAGAGAAGTGAGGGAAATGTGCTTCATCTCTTCTGTAAGTCCTGAGGAATACCGGTCTTGAGGATACTCTGAATGTAAATCTTGGGAAGATTGAAGCAGCTAATTAGTGGGAGAGGTCCCAGGACCACCAAAGTAACAGCTAGCCCCACCATAAGTGAATGGACCAAAATACCAGGCCCTGCAAAGACCGGGGCTATGGTTTACTGATGGGAGTGAAGGGACTCAGGTAGGAGAGGAAACCCAAGCTCAGTCAAACAAGTCACTTCAGCTTAGTATTTCCCTTTGCACCTGGAGGTGAGGCCTCTGTTTACTATTAGTCTGTGCAGATGTTTTAGGAAAACCCTAACAACGGCTATTTGTCACTGTCCCTGAAGTTAATGTTCTTAGATCTAGGACTGTAACCTAATAGAAAACCTGGGTATTGCTTTTGACTCTGCCTCTTAAACTCAAGATTAGTACAGATTGTTGCTTTGATATGTTTTTACCTGGAAGACTGTCCTTCTCAGGGATATATTGTTTTAATCTTTGCCTAAAACTAGATTATGCCTCCATTCTAATCTATGGCTCAGCTCCGAAGCCCCCATAAAACTCATGTGGTTGAGTATGAACTTTCTCCCTTCATGCCTTCCAATTTCCTTCTTCAGGTGCAGTTCCTATGCCAACACACAGCACTATCCTGAGCCCTTGGCTGACATCCCAATGCTTTTTGGGATGTTAGGTTCTCTGGGGCTCCAGAGCAACACTAGGAAAGTTTTCCTAGAGAGCCAGGTTAGAGATCTGGAATAGCAGCACTTGGAGACTAGTCTAGACCCTATTTTACAAGTAGGGAATCCAAGTTCCAGAAGCTTTGGTTACTTAGCCAGTCAGCAGCAAAGCTGACCCAGACGATGTGATTCCCCATCCAGGCTAGCATAGTGCCAGAGGTGGCTCTGTCCCTCCAAGTGTCTAGCACTTGCTGCCATCCTTGGCCCACTCTCTGCCCATTCCCCTTCTGATGAGCCTCTGTTCTAGATCATCATGGGATTGAGGTGTGAGCTGTCAAGGCTTCAGGACTGGATGGGTCTCAGTGAGAGCCCCCAAAGCAGGGTACAGTCTGCCTCCTGACCTACACCTTAAGACTAGCCGAGACCATTTAGTTCCACCCCACACTCAGTGAAGGAATATGAGGGAGAAGACCTATGCTGAACTGACCAAGGGCTTCTGTGGCCCCAATTTGGTTGATGTCTTTACTGCAGAGAGTCTTGGATGCCAAGGGTTTGAATTTCCTGAACTTTTTCCATAAGCCTCCCACCAGGGGGAACCCAGTTTGATATATGCACCAGCTATGATCAGCAATAAGGTCAAAACTTCCCTCCTTCTGTTCCATGGTATATCCCCCTTGCAGTCAGACTCAAGGCACAGATTCTTCCTGTTGTAATCCAAACTTCAGCTGAGGACTTCTTCAGATCCAGATGGGTTTGAGAACTCTGGGCTCCTGTTCTGAGTCCCTGCATTTCTGTGGTTTCTAAGGGATTTGTGGTTTTTGGTTGTCTGTTTTGTTTTTTGGGTTCTGGGGATTGAACCCAGGGGTGCTTTACCACTGAGCCACATTCCCAGCTCTTTATTTATTTATTTATTTTTAATTTTGAGATAGGGACTCACTAAGTTGCTTAGGGCCTCACTAAATTTCTGAGGCTGGCCTTGTGATCCTCCTGCCTCAGCCTCCCAAGTCTCTGGGATTACAGGCATGTGCCATGGTTCCCAGTGGGACTTGTGCTTTTAAAGCTACTGCTGATTCCAGACTTGCACTACCTCATTTTCAGCAGCAACATTGTCTCATCCCTGCTCCACATCAGCTAAGACGAGAAGTTCCGTTCCCTCCCCCACTTCTGCATACAGCAAAATTCAAATGAGCGTTTGAATGTGTGCATGTGTGCGCATGTCTCAAAGATGTGGGAGGGAATGACAGACACTGCTATAAAGCAGACGTGGCTCAGCCCTCATAGCGTGTTCTTTTCATACATTACAGAGGAATCTCCGCTAATCTTCCGCTCCATGTCTCCCTCCCTCCCTCCCTCCCTTGAGACAAATCCAGTCCACTTGTGTTCTCAGGCATAGCCATGCCTTTTCTTATCCTGATTCCTGGCGATACCCTTCCCTCCTTTCACCTTCCCTTTACCATGGTTGGCTTACAAAAGGATTTTTCTAAACGAAGACGGCTCCCCAGGTCCAGGGGAACCTGAACGCTGTGTCTTCGTGTGGTGTAGTTCCCCTTCCCACTATACTAGCTGGGCACCGCAGCAACCATAGTCCCCCCTGGATGAAAGCAGCACGCCTGCGCAAGGCAAGAGGACTAATTTGAATGGCACCAGTTTGAGTTAGAACCAGTTCAAATCCTAACCCATTGTGTGATCCTGGGGACAGTCACCTCACCTTGCTAAATCTTATTTTTGTCACCTATCAATGTGATCAATAAACACAGTCTTGAATGTGAAGCATTCAACCACACGCCTGCCTTTCTTCGAGTTCCCTTCCTCTTGCTTCCCCTTCCAAGAGCAATCACAAGCAGAGCTTTCCTGTGATCGAGGCTATGTGCCAAGGGATAAAAGCTGTCAGACAGCAGCTGTACAGCTGGGGAAAGAGATGGGAGGGGAGGGCTGGCGGTTGCTCAAGCGTGCTGTGATTTGGGCTTAATGATTGGAAGGTCTCATCCATCCTTGAGATTCCATGAGGCTGTAGTTCAAGATACAGGGGATATAAGTGGTTCAGAAAAATCCTGGAGGAAAAGCTGTCTCAGACAACTGGGAGGCTGAAAAGCTGATGAGCAGCCTGACCTTGGATGATTTAGCACCTGATTTTTTTTTGGCTTTTCCCATATTAGGTTTGCTGGCATTGCATCAAATGGAAGGAGGAGGTGCCAGAGACTTGAATTAAACCTGTCAAATAGGGTGAGGGGAGTGCAGAAGGCTGAGAGTGGAGTGCTGTGTAGAGAACTCGGATAGCCCGTCAGCACCATCTGGACTTGGCAGGGATGGTAACCCTTAGATCAGATGGAACTACCCAATAAAACTGCTAAAATTTTGCTGTCCTAGGCCTATCCCAAATGAGACTCCCAAAATCTCCTATTTGGGAGGAATACTGATTTTCCTATAAAGGGAGATCTAACCCATTGTGTTTTTCCTATAAAGGGAGAGATGGTAGTCCTTAGTCACTGAAGAACTATTAAAGGTCTCTGTGAAGGCAGGACTAGGCCAGTGTCTATTGTGGAGGTCCCCGGGGCTCCAGTGGTGTGCTAGAGCCACTTTTACCAGCTCATCAGAGTGGATTGTTAAATTTTCCAGAATGTTCTGAGCTAGTTTATTAAACACAGCCATCATTAAAGATTAAATTATGTAAACCTACAAGTCTGTTTAAAACATAGATAATACCTACCCCAAACTCCTCACTTCTTAGTTATTTTACTATTATTTATGTTCTGAGGTTATTGACATCTATTCGTATGTATATATGTATGTATAATGGTGTGCCACTGCACATCCCTTACCAAATTTGTCATTCAGTGACATGGTAGCTCGGAATCAGCCCTGGTGAAAATATTTACATCACAGAAATGGACAAACACCACATATCAAGGTTGTCAATCCTCCCTGCCCCAGAGCTAGTTGTTATCAGCATACCACTGCCACTGGGAGACAGAGAAAACGTATTGATACATATAAAAGATTGCAACATCTTAGTTGCAGGGAGGTAGGATGTGTGAAGATTTTCTCAGCAGCAAGTGTCTGGTTATAATGTACACAACTGATTTGAAGTAAAAGAAAACCAGTGGAAAACACTGCTTCTCGGCTTGTTTTTTCTACCTTCTGTTTCTCACAGGTGGAAAAATCTGTTTCCTTCGCTTCAAAACTATTGGAGCAATAGAAACAGTGCCCACCCACCCCCACTCCCGCCCAGGTGAGGCTCATCTCAATCTCTTCTGAGAGAGGTATGGTAGCTAGATTCCCTCCAGGAAAGTGCACTGCAGGTTTTCCTGCTTAATTGTACTGTGAAGAATAGATCTTAACAAGGCATCAGAATAGCTCGTTTCCAAGTGGTTTATACAGCAATAACAATGTTAACTCTTCCAACAGAGAAGAAGTCGTTTATAAATTATTGTTTTGCTATTTTTGCTTTTTATTAAAATTATGACTGTGGAACAGAATGCTTTGTTTGCCTTTGTTCCCAAAATTCTATGCCTTTTGGTTGTTCTTTTAAAGTAAGAATCACATGCTGAATCTACATTTTACTATTTTTCATATTATGAAATGAGGGAAATGCTTCATAGAAACTTCATCCTATTCACTTGCACACCAGCTGCATTCCGGAAAACCATAATTTTCCTTTCAAACGCAGAGTGCTGTCTGAATTGTAATATTGCCAGCTCTCGACTGTCAAGATGATGGAGGAAAATACTCCTGCAGATGGTATAAGCTTGTCAGGGGTCCACTTAGCTTGCTTTCCTAGACTGACACTTGAATTAAGACTCAAATGGCAAATGAAAACGGAAAGCTGTTGAAAATGGCTATGCGCTGCCATCAGAGAGCCCCTGGGATTGAAGGAACCTGTGTGACCACCCAGAGAACTGACAGGTCAGCCAGAGCCAGCAGGACTGTGCTCACCTGACATGCAAGAGGCTTTCTGAGAGAAACAGTGATAAGAACTTTGGGAACAAATTTATGGTCAATACCAGGTCTGGGACCCTTGAACTAAGACTGTTCCCCAACTTCTGAGGGTCAGAGAACCTAACCTGACTAGGATAGTCACAGGGATAATGACTGATGTTTCCAGCCAAGAAGGATTTAGGATTTGATACTAAATCACCACTCCTATTGTCCTTCAACTCCTACACTAGGAGTGTGACCTCTATTTCATTTTTTTCCTTCTTTTATATGAAAATCTTCAAACTACGCAGTAGTGAAGAGACAGTAAACACCCCAGATTTGAAGTTACCAAAACTTTCTATTTTTATCTCATCTATCAATTTTCCTTAAGCATTGTACAACAAATTGCACATACCATCTTTTCTCCCATACTTCAACAGGCATCTCTTAAAAAAAAAAAAAAAAAAAAAGGAAGAAAGAAAGAACATTTCTTCATGCCTTTACCACGTAAGAAAAAAAAAATGTTCCTTGGCACCATCTAATTCCAAGTCCACATTCAGATTCCCCCATTAGTCTCACAAAGAACTGCCTATAGCTGCATCATAGACCAATGGATTTGGTGGGGCAGGAGGCACATGGTGTTTGCTTCCCCTTTATCTTGAATGTGGCTCTGGCAGAATCATGCAGAAAGGGCACTAGTGAAGAGACCTTTAGGCTGGCTATAGATATCTACCATGTGGGTGAATCTTGAGATTGCCTTCTATTCCCAGTGTCCTGTGGTCTTCCTCTGAGACATTCCCAGCTTCCTGCCGCTAGCATAGCATCCAGCTGTCCTTCATACTGGTACCTACAGCTCTTCCATTGGTTACTGCTTTCACTGCAGGGATTTCCTAAACCGGGGGCGAGATCTCTCCCAAGGACTCTTCCACCAACCTTGGGTGTATGTATTCTGTAACTCAAGGCCCTTTAGATCTCCCAAAGGCCTTTACATTTACATTTATTAGAATATTTTGGCTGAAATTTTCATAAGACAAGTGAGGGAACATTTGAGTGGCAGTATTTGCACCACATCTAAAGGCACTCGTGACTAAAGAGACATGGAAACGGGATGCACTGTCTGCTCAGGGATTTACTTGTACTTTGGACATTGAGATGATTGAATCAGTAAAATCTGAACATGGTCTGTATTGCATCAATGGATGGCTTTGTGTCAGTGTTAATTTCCTGATTTTCATGATTGTGTGGATGAGAATATGTAAGACAGTGTCCTTGTTTTAGGAAAATACACATTAAATATCGAGGGAGAAAGAGACATTGTTTCTGAAAATTACTTTTAAATGGTTCAGGAAACAACAGGTGTTTTTAGAGGAAAAAAGCAAATGTGATGATAATATGTTAACATTGGAGGAATCTAGGTGAAAAGTATTATGGTAATTTGAATAGTCATTAAATAAGTCTAAAATAAAATTATGTCGTCATCCTCCTCCTCTGGGTTTGCCTCTGCTCCATTAAGTGCCCAGTTTCCTTGGGCATTCCTGTAGGCTCTTTTCTCTTCCTTATCTATATTTCATCCCTAGGGGATCTCCATTTCCATGTTACTAATGACTATCTACATGATACTCTCAAATTTCTCTTGAACCCCAGATTCTTTTATTAATGTCACATTGCATATCCAGGGGCCCACCTTTATCTCTCCTCTAATGTTTCATAATACCTCAAAGTCATCACACTGCAGATGGAATTCATGTTTTCATCTCTCTCCAACGTCCCTGCCTCTCTTCCAGGGCTTCCTCACCTGAGTGCACAATACCATCCACTTGTTTAAACCAGGAAACCAAAACAAAAACTCCAATGGTTTTTGTTATTATTTTTTGCTATTATCTTCCTTAATCTTGATATCTAATTTTGTTTCTTGTGGTAAAACTTTCAAACTACCTACCATATTTTTTCATTAAAAACTTTTTCTTTTCTTTTTCGGCCAGGTTAATTAAGATGTTCTGGGAGACCTACAATCCTGACAAAAGTTTGCAAGCAAGGGACAATGTTTAAGGGATTATATAATCCTGGTTTTATAGTCTGTTCCTAATAGTAAACTTGTTCTTATGCTTTTAAAACCTGCTACTTCTTATTGATATATTTATTAGCTATTGAAGCTGTGTTTGTGTATGCATACATATGAAATAAAATATTTACCTCCATTACTTTGTCATTGATCTTGATGAATATAAAGAAAGACATACTTTTTCTGTTGAGTGAAAAACTGGCACAATTCTGTCATTCCAATAATGCTTCACCATCTTTTTTGAAGCGTTTATTTGCTAAATGTTTATTTCATGTGACCTACTGTTCCTGACAGATGTCAAACTTTGTAGTCATTGTGAATACAAAGATACTTCATTTGCACGTGTAGCTATTGTCAGACATGGGAGGCCTACTAATAGTAGAGCAATTTTATTTGAATCATGGTCCTCTAAGGACTATTCCACAGTACAGGCCTATAGCTGTGCAATGATAAAATGTTACCTAGTAAGAATGCCAAGCACCTACTTCTCTTCTCATTTTTGTTAAATAAAGGTCGATTTTTGTTAAATAAAGGTTCATAGACAATATGATGTGATTTCTAACATTGCATATGTGCTTGCAATAGAAAAAAATTAATAGGATCTTTCAGGGATGATTCATAAGCTCTACCCTGCAAATTCTGCCAAAGATACTTAGGAAAGATAGGATTAATTGGTGGGAGATGAATAGTAGCACTTGTATGACTCTCTGAGGGACCCTCAGCATTACTAGAGCTCCTGGTCTAGTCTTGGGAGTCAAATAAACCACATTTCACAGAGCTTTTTGGAATTAATTGAGATTATTTCCTGCATCACTATATCATATATAAAATGAAATACATTTTCATTGAAGAGCCAAAAACTGGGGGCAAAATAAATATTTTCATATTAATAAAAGAAAGAAAATCTAAGAATTTGCCATCAGCAAACCCTCATTATAGGAAGTACTAAGATTTATTAGTAATGTGAGCCCAGATGGAAGGTATGAGAGCAAAAAATACAAAAACATTATAAAATGATAATTATGATTTCTGAGTTTAAGATATATAAGAGGAGCAGGGTTGTGGCTCAGTGGTAGAGCGCTTGCTAGTATGTGTGAGACATGGGATTTGATTCTCAGCACCACATGTGAATGAATAAAACAAAGGTCCATTGATAACTAAAAAATATTTTTTAAAAAGATATGTTGGAAATAAATAGCAGTAATAACATATAAGTTTGGTTGGGGTAAATATAGTTGAAGGTCTAAAGACTTTGTCTTTTGCAGATGAAGGTTCCTGAATATTAGATTTTGATACTTAGAAACGAATGCTTCAATTTCTGGAACAATCACTAAAAGTACAAAAACACAGGCTATAACCAACAGACTAACAAAGGGTGAGAAGAAACAGAATGAGAGAAAGCTATGTAATCAATCCAAAAGAAAGGGGGAAATATAACATGCAGGACAACTGGAAAGCACAAAATAAGATTATAGACTTAATCCTAAATAATTTAGTATGCAAACAAAATATAAATGAACTAAATGATTCTTTAAGAATCACAGATATGAAATATCTAATCTCATTATTTTTGTAAGAGATTCATCTAGAACATAGAGATATAGATTAAAATAAAGGGTTTACAGGAAGAATGTCAAGTGTTTCAGTCAGTCAGGAAAACAGAAGCCTCCCTAAGTATTGTGAATAAACAGATTTATTTAATGGGGGGAATCAGAAGCTTACACAATCTTTTAAATAGCTGAGTGATAAAAATCAGAAAACAAAGGTCAGCAAGCTGCTTTCACAGGAAATATGCTTTCAGGAAAACAAGAACGGATTATTCTTGGAGAGATTCATGAGTGCTCCATATGCAACTTCCAAATCTTGAGCAGTTGGCCCTCACTGGCAGAAGTTTACTCTTAATCATTAAAGAAAGGGCACAATGGGAATTGACTTCCAAGCTCCTCCCTCTAAGCAGAAGTAAATGATGAAGGCAATGGTGAGGATGCCTAACTGACAACAAAATAATCCAGCCCCCAAGGAAATGGGTGCAGCTATATTAAGACCAAAATAGACTAAGTCAAAAGCTTTGGTAGAGACAATACAAAAATTCAATTCACCAGGAAAACATAATTCTATTTAAATTTATATGGCTAATAACAAAACCTTAAAGTATATTAAGCAAAAATTGACACAACTATAAGGAGAAACAGATAAATTCATGATTACATACCTCTCTTGAGAATTAACAAAAATTTGGCAAAAGTCAGGCACAGTGGCACATGCCTGTAGTAATCCCAGTGGCTCAGGAGGCTGAGACAAGAGGATTGCAAGTTCAAAGTCAGCCTCAGTAACTTAGTGGGGGCCCTAAGCAACTCAGCAAGACCCTGTCTCTATTTTTTATTTTTTTAGAGAGAGAGAGAGAGAGAGAGAGAGAGAGAGAGAGAGAGAGAGAGAGAGAATTTTAATATTTATTTTTTAGTTTTCGGCAGATACAACATCTTTGTATGTGGTGCTGAGGATCGAACCCGGGCCACACGCATGCCAGGCAAGTGCGCTACCGCTTCAGCCACATCCCCAGCCCAAGACCCTGTCTCTAAATGCAAAATATAAAAAAAGGGCTGGGAATGTGGCTCAGTGGTTAAGCGCCCCTGGGTTCAATCCCTGGTACCAAAAAAATCAGCAAAAATTTGAACATATGAATGACTTTTACTTAATGGGCACATACAGGACCCTGCTCCTAATAGTTCCATTCTTTTCTAACACATGTGGAACATTTATAGATAATGGCCATATCCTGGGTTATAATCTAAATTTCAATTAATCTCTATTAAAATTGTATGCAACATGTTCTATGACCACAATAAAACTAAGCCAGCAATCAACAACAAAGAAAGAAAATCACCTTCCTTTAGAAGTTAAGAATCATATTGGATCTTAAATGCCCCCCAAAGACCCAAATGCTAACAGCTTGGCTGCCAGCTATGGCACTATTGGGAAGTGGTGGCACTTTTAGGAGGTGGGGCTTAGTGGAAGGAATTCAGGTCATTGCGGGCACGCCCCTGAAGGGGATATGTACTTTGGTCCCTTGCTCTCTCTTTTTGCTTCCAGGCCACTATGAGGTGAGCAGCTTAGCTCTACCACACACTCTCCATCACAGTGTTCTACTTTATCACAGGCCCCAAAACAATGAAGTCAAATAATGATAGCCTGAAAGCTCTGCAGCTGTGATCAAAAATAAATCTTTCTTCTTTATAAGTTGATTATCTCAGGTATTTGTCACAGTCATGGAAAGCTGACTAACTATTCAACTTTCTAAATGATTCATGAGTCTTAAAAAATTTTTAAACACTAAGAATAAAAATAAAATATTGCATTTTAAAATAGGTGGGATCATTGAAAGCACTGTTTTGAGGAAAATTTATGGCCTGAAAACACAAGTGTTAGAAAAGAAGAAATACTGAAAATGAAATTATTGGACATGTAGAAAAGAAAAATAATGGCCTATAAATAAAAAGAAAATCAGTTAATAGAAACAAAAAATTAAAGAATTTAACTTAAATAATAACTATACAAATAGATTCAGTGCAGAAGTATTAATGAAAAGGAATTCAGGATTAGAGAAAACAGAAAATATATAAGGGTTAAGGGGAAAACAGAGAAGGGCCAGAGAGCTAGAGTGTAACAGCATAGACTTTAAAGGATGATTTTAGAATTAGAAGTTCTAATTTTTTTTTATTATCTTCTGTAGAATTGTTGATCCTCCTCTTTGCCCCTCTAGTCTTCACTAAGAGTCTCTTTAAAAGAGCTGGTTTCTATTTGAGGTTAGGGAGTGAGAAAAAAGAAGAGGTGGTTGAGTTCCTAAAGAGAAGGAACAGCTATTCAATGCAGATTGGAGAATATTATGCTGAAGCTTCAAACTGGATGAAGAAATGGCTGAAAGACAAGTGAGCCCCAGGAACTGCACAGCCATCTTAGAGAAGTATGAGAATCTCCAAAGGTAGGGAATGGAAGTTCCAGCTGATTTTACATAAAGGGGCAGGGTAAACTATCTGACATATTTTTATTATTTGTATCGGAATGAATTAATCTACAGTGAGGATCATAAAACTCTCTGACAGGTTCCTGATCTGCACATATTCACCCTTTGTGTGGATCTACCCAGGAAGCAAAGTGCTTTTTGTTAAGTTCAGAAAAGAGCTAAAGGAGGAACAAAAGGATGTGCTAAGTGTCCAAAGTCATCAAGATGGAAAAAGCCGATACAGGTGTGGCCACATTTAGACTATTTCACAACAATAATGCGTAAAGCTATGTGGGATCAAGGTCCCAAAGCTGTCATGTAAGAGAGCTGGGTTTTAAACTCTGGCATTACTGAGCGCAAGGCCTGAACTCTGTCCTCTGCATCACAGGTGGCCTTTCAGAGTGCCTCTCTCCCACGGAGTATAAGATGGCTTACATCTGCTTCAAATTACTGTACGAGATATTAAAGACACCAGCCTGGAACAGCATCTCAGCCCCTGTATCCTGGGCTCCCTTAACTTGTGAAGTCCTCATTTCTTGTTTACCTCGCATTTTGCTGTCTTCTCAATGTTCCGTGTCGCTTGTGTTCCTCGATTCCTCCTTTACTCCTTCTCTTGCTGTAAGTGGATATTTTCTAGTGCACCATTTAAATCTTTGTTAATTTTTAACTATTTTAAGAGTTATTTTCTTAGTGATTGCTGTAGGAATTACAATGGATATTTTGTCACAAACTGCCTCAGATTAATGCTAACTTAATTCCAGTAGAATAGAAAACTTTGCTCCAATATAGCTCTATTCTCTACTCCTCACTTGGCATAGACTTATGAAACACACAGCACTGAGAGACTTTTGGGAAATATGACAAACTATTTACAGTTTAAGTACAAATACTTATTAGTGATCTGACCACACATTACTCAAAGTCATACAAAATCATAATAAACCAAGGACAAGTTCATGATAAACAGTAGTTTACTGATTTCTATGCCTAAAGCTCTATATTCCCTCACATATGCTAAAAAATCCCACCTATGGGTGCAGTCCCATGGAAAAAGTGTGGACACTTCAGCAATCCAGAGGACCAGGAGCCGCTGAGCAAGACTGAAATGTATTAGGCGTTCAATAGCCAAGATGCAAAGCTCATGGATCACTAAGTAATGGGATGTTCTTCTTCAGCTGAGATGAGGTGTAGTAATTCTTCAATGTTGCTTTGCTCTTCATCACTGAGTTCCAGTTTTTTGGCCAGATTGAGGGCTTGTATGGCATATTCTTCTGCCTGAAATAAAAATTGAAGTGACAAAAGGAACTTGGCCCAGAAATGCATAACATTGGGAAGCTCCATTTGTGCTCAACTCCAGAAACAGGGGAGAGGACTCATCACCTGCCCACACCAGCCACTGAGCTCTTGTTCACAAAACTGTGAACTTACTTTGCTTACTCTGGGTTCTGGACAGCTAGCCATATTTGTGCTCAGTGGGTAGGGACACCAGAAAAATCCATCTGACTTAACCAACTAATACTAAGCACTTAACAAACTAAGTAAATGGGTACTCCTTAGTAAACTCAAGTCTTTGTAGGGAGTTTTGGGTTTTGATTGTTGCTTTTTTTTTTTTTTTTTTTTTGGTGAACCTGGGGGTGCTCTATCACTGAGCATTCCCAGTCCTTTTTGGTTTTTGAGACAAGGTTTGGCTAAGTTGCTCAGGCTGGCCTCAAACTTGTGATCATCCTGCCTTAGTCTCAATCTTCTGAGTTGCTGGGATTACAAGTGTGCACCACTAGGCCTGGTTCTTTGTAGGATCTTAATCAGAGTCCTCCGGACTAGCATTGGGAGGCACAGAAGTGACAGGTACCACAAGAAATTATCATCCTGGGATAGTCCTAGGAGCCATGTGACCTGAAAATTTAACCCAGGAAGAGGCTCCACAGGACATTTTAGGATGCTCTCTAGTTATTCTATTTCTCTCTTGTTTTCTTTCTTCTTTCCTTCTAAAAAATATTTACTGAATATTTTTACTGAATGGATGCTATATTCCAGGTGTGACTACAGACAAAAATTCCTGTCCTCATGGAACTTACAATATTGTATGGAAGAAAGACTATAAACAAAACAAGTAAAACATAATAGTATCTTAACTAGTGATAAATGCTATGGAATAAAATGAAAAAGAAAGAGGAGTCAGAAGCATTAGAGGTGGTGGTAGGGTTTTGTAGTTTTAGACAGGGAGGCTCAGAAAGTGTCACGGAAAAAACAGCTGAGTAAAGACCTGAGGAAGTGAGGTGTTCCTTTTGTCCAGATGTGTTCCTTTTGTCTGAGGATCTCTATTAGATCTGATATCCTAACACACTATGGGATAATAACTTCCCCAAAATTGGACCCTGTACTGCAGAAAGGAGGTTTTGGCCAATGTAAATTTAAAGTTCAGCGGAAACACTTCCATATTCCATAATCCACCTACCCTTTCCAGACAGGGTCAGTGCCCCTCTTCTGGGCTTCCACAGTGCCCTGAGATTTGCTTTACACTCTATTATAACTGTGAGCTTCCCCAAGCCCTGATGTACAGTAAGTGCTTAGTAAAAGTTTATGGAAGGAAGGGAAGGAGGGAGTAGGGAAGGAAAACAAATTTTCCCATGTCACCCACAAAGAAAGACCTGCTCCAACCAGCTCCCTATACTAACCCTAGCTTACTTTGTTTTTTTCTATGGCAATTTTTACTGTCTAGAGTTATATTACACATTTATACATTTACTTATTTACTGTGGCTTCCCCTCCTCTAAAAATCATAAATTCCATAGAGAGAGGAAACTTGTCTTTCTATTCACCACTCTATCCCCAGTCCCTAGAAGAGTGTCTAGCAAATGGTAGCTGCTCAATAAATATTTGAATGAATGACTGATTCAGTCCATTAATATATTAGACATGCCACTTACCGTCTGTAAGAAACTGGGCAAAGAATTTTTTTTTTTACATGAGCTCTCTTATTATGAAACTGGGTAAAGAATTGAGCCTTTCTATGCCTCAGTTTCCTTATCTATAAAATGATGATAATAAAATACTAACTTCATAAAGTTGTTTTGAGAATTAAATATGATAATTATGTAAAGGGCTTAAGACAGTGACTGGCATGTATAATTACTCAAAAACAGTTACCTTTTTAACCATTTCACAGCAGTTCATTCCTGCTTGAATCTCTGTAGCAAAAGGGAAATTAGTAACTGAGTGCAGTTAAAGCAGCATGTCCTACTCCAAGGACCCTCCAGAGCCCTCCTACCCTGCAAGCTTCCCAGTACATACTTCCCCAATCCTAGAAGGCTTCCCTAGGGAAGGAGACAATCCAGGTCCCACTAAGCAGCCTGGACTCAGCAAAAGAGATATGTCATGAGCTTGTGAACTTTTCTAGAGTGAGGGCTTGCTCCCTAAGGACAAAAAGCTAGTGGAATTGGGCAAAAACAGATGGATTCAACTACTTGATGCATTTCTTTCTGCATTTTACACAAGCTGCCTCTGGGGAAACTTGCCTTGGAAGAATTCATCATCAGGTAGTGAAGCATGACCAAGGTTTTCAGAACAAAGATAGTCTTTTCAGGAGCTTTGTCAGAAGTTGATTCTCGAATGTTCAAGATTGAAGTCAGGATCTGAATGGCTTCTGCTTCCTGGGCTTCATCTGCATTCAAAAGGGAGGAAAGAAACGCAGGTGCTGGGCAGCAGAGCCTGCCCTCATCATAAGCCCCCCACGGGCAGGGGCCTGGCCTTTTCCCAGGGTTCCAATGGAAACAGCACAAATCACAGCAAGTTCTCCAGCTGCAGAAGGACTGTGCCACATGCAGAGCAGGAAGTGGGACAGCTTCAGGCAGCCCTGGGGCACTGCCTGGCATGTCACTACCAGAGTAACCTAAAAAATGCTCCTCCACAAGCCCCAAAGTCACTAAGCTGTCTCTCCTTTAGATCCTGAACTCTAATAAATCTTGTGGGCTCCTAAACTCAGGGCATTTGTCACAGCTGGGTTTCTTGGGTCCACTTCTGCTTCCACCCTAGAGCTGATGGAGGGAGCAAGGGGAATATCTTGCCATAGTAGTGGCTTAATTTCTCCCCCTAAGTCCAAAGATACTTAAGCAATAGCCTTTCTGCTTCCTCACATGAGTCTGTCACCATTTCCCTCCCAGTGGTTTTTGGTCCCACATTAGTAAATAAACAGTTACTATGCGTCAGGGACTAACAGGCATGAATTTAAGTAATAAGCCTAAAGGTTGGTGATCTTTGGATAGCTATGATTGCCAAGTTTCTGCTATATGGTAAACCACTTTTATAATGAGAGAAAAATCCAATAAACTAATTAATTTTTTAAACCTTCCCTCAAAGTCTTTCCTCCGAAAAATCTCCCTTCAACACCACCCAACCGTCCTCCCTTCTTCCTTCTGGTATTCATATGTAATATAATTTATAGTCATGGGAATGTTCTTTGTTATTGCACATAGGCTCTGTATCACCCACTGTACTGAATGACTCTTTTGAGCAGAAACTAGATCCCTTGTCTATTATCTCAGAGGGCATGATATTATACAGTGCTCTCAATACTCAGTCCTTTGCTGAGCCTGGGGATAGACATGAATCAAATCTAGCCCTGCTTCAGAGGAGCTCACTGTTCTGTAAAGGAGAAATGAATGTGAGACATCAGAATTAATTAGCAATGCAACTTTTTTTTTTTTTTTTTGATACTGGGGATTGAATCCAGTGGTACTCTAGCCCCGAGCTAACACCCCCAGCCTTTTATTTCATTTTGTGACAGGATCTTGCTAAGTTGCCAAGGCTGGCCTCAGACTTGAGATCCTCCTGCCTCAGCCTCCAGTGTAGCTGGAATTACAGATATGTGCTGCCTGTCTGGTTAAACTGTGTAGAGACTATCTCATGGCTTATGTTCCCTGGAGGGACAATACAGAAGAAATGGATGCTCTTCAGGGTCTTTTATGCCTCCAAATCTGTCCCATATTTATTCCCTGAGGGCTATGCATAGAAGGATCTGAATTCTTCCCAGCCCTAGTAAAAGCTCGGTTTTCCCCATCAGTAAAATGGGAAGGTGGCACTGATATGCCCCATGATGGGAACAGCTACTCTCCCTGTTAGGTGTAAGGCCTATGATTAGGTAGGATGAGGTCATGGCTCTACTTCCTAGAGTGAACTAGCACTTACCCAAGCCAGTGTCATTCACAAATCGTTTGCGTAGTAAATCTGCTTGTTCTACATGAGCCTGTGAGAGGACTTGATAGTGTTCATTCAAATATTTATGCCAGATCTTTGAGACCTGTTAGAAAAGAAGATGGCTATCAGACAAGCAAGCCAGACCTCAGCTGTTAGATCAGCCAGGTGGGAATGCAGCATATGGGGCCAGAGTTCCTGAGTTGGGGGCAAAGGGAGCCCTAGGAACCCAAAAAGCCCTGGCCAAATTAATGTATTCAGGATTGGGCTGCAGTGGGCACATCTAGAGCAATCCTGGTGGGATCTGATAACAATGGCTACTATTCACAGGACACAAACAACCCTAAACACTTATATCCTCACAACAATAATTGAGGTGATATTCTTATTATTTCCATTTTATATGTAAATAAACTGAGGCTCAGAGAAGCTATGAGCACACTGGACTTTTGGGAAGAGCTGTTAAGTGGCATGTCTTGGATTTAAACCCAGTTCTGTCTGATTCCAACACTCTTGGCTTTTTAGCTATACCCAAATGCCTCTTTTAAAGAATTGGGTCTAAAGTATGAATCAAGAGTCACAACATGAGAGCCTATATCACACACAGAAACAGTTGCTAGCTAAATGAGGTGGTACTGAATGAACTTAAATGATATCTTAATATATTGGAAACAGTTTTTGTGAGTGTTTTGTTTTTGTGTTGGGGATTTAACCGAGGGTCTTGTGCATGCTAGGCAAGCACTCACCACTGAGCTACGTGCCTATCCCTTTTTAAAATTTAAATTTGGACAGGTGATGTTAAGTCCAGGCTGGCCTTGACCTTGTGATCCTCCCGCTTCAGCCTCCCAAATAGCTGGGATGACAAGCATGCGCCACCATGCCGGCTACTTTCAAGTTCTTTGATCCTTTGACAGGACCTTGCAGCAATAAATGTCCCTTATAAAACTCTTCTCTGTCACACACCTCAGTACACCCACATTAGCTTGCTCCCATTGGGTAAGAGAGAGCCTCTTAAGCTCTGGTTCTTAGGACTATCATTTATTATTTGCTAGGGATTAATCTATTTTGGTAGTATCAGGCTATGTAACCTTGGGCAAGACCCTTTATTTCTCTGAGCCTCTCTTTATGGTATGTTTCTCACAAATGGTCTTACACCAGTTGTAATATACCTGGCCTAAATGTCAAGGTTCAGTTCCCACATTCTCTAGCTCACCTTAGTGTACAATGTGTCTGCTAGGTCCACTTTTTGAAGATCATAGAAGGTATTAGCCAAGTGGAAGTAGCCTCCTGAGGTCCTGATGTCCTCTGTTCCAAATGCACAACTGGCAAAATAAATCTGTTGCAGGAGGAGAAAGGAGAATGCTGGAATTCCTCTGAAAATCATGTTAGAAAAAGATCCTATATCCAGAATACACAAAGAATTTTTATAATAATCCAATGTAAAAATGGGCTTAGAATCTAGAAATTTCTCCAGAAAGATATGTAGATAGCTAATAACACACATAAAAGATGCTTAAGATTGACAGTCATTAGAGAAATGCAAAATAAAACCATATGAGATACCACTTCACGCCAGTAGGATGGCTATAATCAAAAACCCAGAAAACCACATGTGCTGGTGAGGATGAGGAGAAAAATGAAACCTTCACATGTTGCTGGTGGGAATGTTTGGCAGCTCCTCGAGAGGTTAAGCATAGAGTTACTATATGATCCAGCAATTCCTCTTCTAGGTACCTATCCAAGAGAATTGAGAATATGTGTCCACATGAAGATTTGCACACAAATGTTTTGGCAACATTATTCATTATAGCCCAAAAGAGAAACATCTGAAATGTCCCATCAAATGATGAATGGATAAACAAACTGTGGACTACCCAAGATGAGGGACTACTACTCAGAAAAAAAAAAAAAAGGATGAATCCAAACTGATTATGCAAGGTGAAAGAAGTCAGATCTGAGTTCTATATGTGATTCTGTTTATATAAAATGTCTAGAAAAGACAAATCTAAGGAATCAAAAAGTGGTTGCCTGGGCCTGGAGTGGGAATGAGAAATGACTGCAAATGGATATAAGGGATTTCTTGAGGGTGATGGAAATGTTCCAAAACTCAATTGTGCTGATAGCTGCACAGTTCTGAATATGTACTAAAAATCATTGAACTGCACACTTAAAATGGGTGAAATTTCTGGTATATATCAATAAAATGGGTTAAGAGGGGGAAAAAAAAAGCTAGGCTAAAGAATGTGTGTTTGACATAATTCATAACTGGGTGGCCCAGCTCAAGACAGAATGTGCCTCTGCTTAATTCATTGGAGGATGTGGAGGATAGAGAAAAAGCTCAAAGGATGATTACATGGGTCGGGGGGCCAGGATGAAATGATGTCACCCTCAAAAGGATTGCCTGAAGATAGTCTAGTAGAAAAAATATTTGAGATGTGAAAGGGTTAAGGAACCAACAAGGGTTAGTGAAGCATTAAGGACAACCAACAGCAAGAAACCATTATCATCCTAACAGTTCAAAAAGCAGGGGTAGAAAAGAGGGGTAACCCCAGCCAGTGCTAGCACTATGGAAGAAGATCCCTTGATAAGACACTGTGACCCAGGGGAGCACTAACTGCCCTGCCAGAGCAAAGTGGGGCAGGAAGGCAACAGAGAATATAAATACCCCAATCTCTCTCACACCCTCCACTCCCCTGCTCTACTTCCCATTCTCCAAACTCAACCCAAACCAGACAGCAAAGGGGTCTGGGTTGTATATTTCATGGAGGTCATCCTCCCAGGGCAAAGGACAAATTTAGAGTATTGGAAATAACCAGCATCAGAATGAATTTATGGGTACTGTGCAGTGGCATGCAACCAGAGGGAGCGTTGCCTGCTGGAGAAGGCTAAAGAAAGAACTAACCTTCATGGAAAGTGCAATTTGCCCCAACCTAACCCAGATTTCAGGCTCAGGAACTCCTCTCTTGTAATATTTTCCAATACTAAAATCCTAATGGGAATCTCATAATTTTGGAAGAACAGCTTGGTTATCATCCTCATTATCCTATCTAACATTCATAGAGTTTTATAGTTTATAAGTGCTTTCTTATAGATCTAGCTCATTTAAATTTAAAAACCACACTCTGAAGTAGACAGTGTTATTTTTAAAAATAGCCAAAGTACTGCACACATATTGTTCTATTATTAATCTTTGCAATGACCCAATGTGGAAGAGACTTTTTTTTTTTTTTTTTTGTCTTGTAAGCAATAAAAAAGGTAAAGTAATTTGTCCCAGACTGCGTGGGTAGTGAAACAACAGAGTTGGGACTAGGAGCAAAGCCTTTCTCTTAATCAGGAATCAGTCTGTCCCCACTTATTCTCAGAGCAATTGAGGCTCAGGGAAGATCTAACCTGGCAATGGTGGCATGGCCAGGAAGTAGAAAGGTTTAAATTCAGGCCATTAGATATATTCTTGCTAACAGCCACCAAAGGGCATTCTCAAACAAAAAGTTTCGATAAATGCTTAGTATAAAAACAAACAACCAACCACAAAAAAAAAAAAAAAAAAAAAAAAAAAACTGAACAGAGCTTTTCTTGGAAACATTCAGGTGTTATAATTTAACTTGTTTACATCATTGGCCAGATGATATCGGGCTTCCTCATAGTTCTTCTTGGCTATGTAGAGAAGTCCCAGGTTCCGATGCAGTAATGACTGTGTTGCATTTTGACAGTCAGTTGACTTGAGGACTGTCCACTGGGCTTGGGATAGGTATTCTTCAGCCTGAACAATCCGGCCCATACCTGCCGGAAAGCAGTAAAGAAGGTTACAAAGAACACATGATGAAAAGAACACACAAGGGGCTGGGGTTGTGGCTCAGTGGTAGAGCACTTGCATCACATGTGTGAGGTACTGGGTTTGATCTTCATCACCTGGTAAAAATAAATAAATTAAGATAGTGTGTCCATCTACAACTAAAAGAAATAATAGTAATTCTTTAAAAAAAGAAGAAAAGAACATTTGAAGAAGTAAAATTCACCATACACTCATTTGTTCATTGGTTCAAATATTTATTTATTTATTTATTTATTTTAATTTCTTTTTTTTCTTTAATTTTTATTGTTGGTTGTTCAAAACATTACATAGTTCTTGACATATCGTATTTCACACTTTGATTCAAGTGGGTTATGAACTCCTATTTTTACCCCGTATACAGATTGCAGCATCACATCGGTTACACATCCACTGTTTTACATATTGCTATACTAGTGTCTGTTGTATTCTGCTGCCTTTCCTATACTCTACTAACCCCAACCCCTCCCCTCCCATCTTCTCTCTCTACCCCATCTACTGTAATTCATTTCTCCCCCTTGTTTTTTTTCCCCTTTCCCCTCACTTCCTCTTGTATGTAATTTTGTATAACCATGAGGGTCTCCTTCCATTTCCATGCAGTTTCCCTTCTCTTTCCTTTTCCCTCCCACCTCTCACCTCTGTTTAATGTTAATCTTCTTCTCATGCTCTTCCTCTCAACTCTGTTCTTAGTTACTCTCCTTATATCAAAGAAAACATTTGGCATTTGTTTTTTAGGGATTGGCTAGCTTCACTTAGCATAATCTGTTCTAATGCCATCCATTTCCCTGCAAATTCTATGATTTTGTCATTTTTTAATGCAGAGTAATACTCCATTGTGTATAAATGCCACATTTTTTTAATCCATTCGTCTATTGAAGGGCATCTAGGTTGGTTCCACAGTCTTGCTATTGTGAATTGTGCTGCTATGAACATCAATGTAGCAGTCTCCCTGTAGCATGCTCTTTTTAGGTCTTTAGGGAATAGACCGAGAAGGGGACTAGCTGGGTCAAATGGTGGTTCCATTCCCAGCTTTCCAAGAAATCTCCATACTGCTTTCCAAATTGGCTGCACCAATTTACAGTCCCACCAGCAATGTACAAGTGTACCCTTTTCCCCACATCCTCGCCAGCACTTATTGTTGTTTGACTTCATAATGGCTGCCAATCTTACTGGAGTGAGATGGTATCTTAGGGTGGTTTTGATTTGCATTTCTCTGACTGCTAGAGATGGTGAGCATTTTTTCATGTACTTATTGATTGATTGTATGTCCTCCTCTGAGAAATTTCTGTTCAGGTCCTTGGCCCATTTGTTGATTGGGTTATTTGTTATCTCATTGTCCAATTTTTTTAGTTCTTTGTATATTCTGGATATTAGGGCTCTGTCTGAAGTGTGAGGAGTAAAGATTTGTTCCCAGGACATAGGCTCCCTATTTACCTCTCTTATTGTTTCTTTTGCTGAGAAAAAACTTTTTAGTTTGAGTAAGTCCCATTTGTTGATTCTAGTTATTAACTCTTGTGCTATGGGTGTCCTATTGAGGAATTTGGAGCCCAACCCCACAGTATGTAGATCGTAGCCAACTTTTTCTTGTATCAGATGCCATGTCTCTGATTTGATATCAAGCTCCTTAATCCATTTTGAGTTAACTTTTGTGCATGGCGAGAGAAAGGGATTCAGTTTCATTTTGTTGCATATGGATTTCCAGTTTTCCCAGCACCATTTGTTGAAGATGCTATCCTTCCTCCATTTCATGCTTTTAGCCCCTTTATTAAATATAAGATAGTTGTAGTTTTGTGGATTGGTTTCTGTGTCCTCTATTCTGTACCATTGGTCCACCCGCCTGTTTTGATACCAGTACCATGCTGTTTTTGTTACTATTGCTCTGTAGTATAGTTTGAGGTCTGGTATCGCTATACCACCTGATTCACACTTCCTGCTTAGAGTTGTTTTTGCTATTCTGGGTCTTTTATTTTTCTATATGAATTTCACAATTGCTTTATCTATTTCTACAAGAAATGCCGTTGGGATTTTGATTGGCATTGCATTAAACCTATAGAGAACTTTTGGTAATATCGCCATTTTGATGATGTTAGTTCTGCCTATCCATGAACAGGGTATATTTTTCCATCTTCTAAGATCTTCTATTTCTCTCTTTAGGGTTCTGTAGTTTTCATTGTATAAGTCTTTCACCTCTTTTGTTAGGTTGATTCCCAAGTATTTTATTTTTTTGAGGATATTGTGAATGGAGTGGTTGTCCTCATTTCCATTTCTGCGGATTTGTTGCTGATATACAGGAATGCCTTTGATTTATGCGTGTTGATTTTATATCCTGCCACTTTGCTGAATTCATTTATTAGCTCTAATAGTTTCTTTGTAGACCCTTTGGGTCTGCTAGGTATAGAATCATGTCACCTGCAAATAGTGATAATTTGAGTTCTTCTTTTCCTATTTTTATGCCTTTAATTTCTTTCATCTGTCTAATTGCTCTGGCCAGTGTTTCGAGAACTATGTTGAACAGAAGTGGTGAGAGAGGGCATCCCTGTCTTGTTCCACATTTTAGAGGGAATGCCTTCAATTTTTCTCCATTCAGAATGATGCTAGCCTGAGGCTTAGCATAGATTGCTTTTACAATATTGAGGTATGTTCCTGTTATCCCTAGTTTTTCTAGAGTTTTGAACATAAAGGGATGCTGTACTTTGTCGAATGCTTTTTCTGCATCTATCGAGATGATCATATGGTTCTTATTTTTAAGTCTATTGATGTGGTGAATAACATTTATTGATTTCCGTATATTGAACCAGCAGCCTTGCATCCCAGGGATGAATCCTATTTGATCATGGTGCACAATTTTTTTGATATGTTTTTGTATCCGATTCGCCAGTATTTTATTGAGGATTCTTGCATCTAGGTTCATTAGAGATATTGGTCTGTAGTTTTCTTTCTTTGAAGTGTCTTTGTCCGGTTTAGGAATCAGGGTGATGTTGGCCTCGTAGAATGAATTTGGAAGTTCTCCCTCTTTTTCTATTTCCTGAAATAGCTTGAAAAGTATTGGTATTAGTTCCTCTTTAAAGGTTTTGTAAAACTCTGCTGTATACCCATCCGGTCCTGGGCTTTTCTTAGTTGGTAGTCTTTTGATGGTTTCTTCTATTTCCTCAATAGATATTGGTCTGTTTAGGTTGTCTATATCCTCCTGACTCAATCTGGGCAGATCATATGACTTAAGAAATTTATCGATGCCTTCACTATCTTCTATTTTATTGGAGTATAAGGATTCAAAATAATTTCTGATTATCTTCTGTATTTCTGAAGTGTCTGTTGTGATATTGCCTTTTTCATTCCGTATGCTAGTAATTTGAGTTCTCTCTCTTCTTCTCTTCGTTAGCATGGCTAAGGGTCTGTCGATTTTATTTATTTTTTCAAAGAACCAACTTTTAGTTTTGTCAATTTTTTCAATTGTTTCTATTTCATTAATTTCAGCTCTGATTTTAATTATTTCTTGCCTTCTACTTCTTTTGCTGGTGTTTTGCTCTTCTTTTTCTAGGATTTTGAGATGAAGTATGAGATCAATTATTTGTTGGTTTTTTCTTTTTTTAAGCAATGAATTTTCCTCTTAGAACTGTTTTCAATGTGTCCCATAGATTCCGATATGTTGTGTCTGTGTTTTCATTTATCTCTAAGAATTTTTTAATTTCCTCCTTGATGTCTTCTATAACCCATTGATCATTCAGTAACCTATTGTTCATTCTCCAAGTGATGCATGATTTTTCCTTCCTTCTTTTATCGTTGATTTTCAGTTTCATTCCATTATGATCAGATAAGATGCATGGTATTATCTCTACTCCTTTATATTGTCTAAGAGTTGCCCCGTGACATAATATATGATCTATGTTTGAGAAGGATCCATGTGCTGCTGAGAAAAAAGTGTAACTGCTTGATGTTGGGTGGTATATTCTATATATGCCAATTAAGTCTAGGTTATTAATTGTGTTATTGAGCTCTATAGTTTCCTTATTCAACTTTTGTTTGGAAGATCTGTCCAGTGGTGAGAGAGGTGTGTTGAAGTCTCCCATGATTATTGTATAGTGGTCTATTAGACTCTTGAACTTGAGAAGAGTTTGTTTGATGAACATAGCTGCACCATTTTGGGGGGCATATATATTTATGATTGTTATGTCTTGTTGGTGTATGGTTCCCTTGAGCAGTATGTAGTGTCCCTCTTTATCCCTTTTGATTAACTTTGGCTTGAAATCTATTTTATTTGATATGAGTATGGACACTCCTGCTTGTTTCCGAAGTCCATATGAGTGATATGATTTTTCCCAACCTTTCACCTTCAGTCTATGTATGTCTTTTCCTATCAAATGCGTCTCCTGTAGGCAGCATATTGTTGGGTCTTGTTTTGTGATCCATTCTACTAGCCTGTGTCTCTTAATTGGTGAGTTTAAGCCATTAACATTTAGGGTTATTATTGAGATATGGGTTGTTCTTCCAGCCATATTTGTTTATTTATGTTACTAAACAGGTTTGTTTTCCTCTTTGATTATTTTTCCTCCCTTTACTGTACTACCTCCCACTGTTGGTTTTCATTGTTATTTTCCATTTCCTCTTCCTGTAATGTTTTGCCGAGGATTTTTTGGAGAGATGGTTTTCTAGCTGCAAATTCTTTTAACTTTTGTTTATCGTGGAAGGTTTTAATTTCATCTTCCATCCTGAAGCTTAATTTCGCTGGATACACAATTCTTGGTTGGAACCCATTTTCTTTCAGTGTTTGAAATATGTTATTCCAGGATCTTCTAGCTTTCAGAGTCTGTGTTGAAAGATCAGCTGTTATCCTGATTGGTTTACCCCTAAATGTAATCTGCTTCCTTTCTCTTGTAGCTTTTAAAATTCTCTCCTTATTCTGTATGTTGGGCATCTTCATGTGTCTAGGTGTGGATCTCTTATGATTTTGCACATTCGGCATCCTGTAGGCTTCTAGGATTTGGGATTCTGTTTCGTTCTTCAAGTCTGGGAAGTTTTCTCGTATTATTTCATTGAATAGATTGCTCATTCCTTTGGTTTGGACCTCTGTACCTTCCTGTATCCCAATGACTCTTAAGTTTGGTCTCTTTATGTTATCCCATATTTCTTGGTTGTTCTGCTCATGGTTTCTTAACAGTCTTGCTGAGCTGTCTATGTTCTTTTCAAGTTGAAATACTTTGTCTTCATTGTCTGATGTTCTATCTTCTAAGTGTTCTACTCTGCTGGTAGTATTCTCAATTGAGTTTTTAAGTTGGTTTATTGCTTCCTGCATTTCTAGGATTTCTGTTTGTTTTTTATAACCTCTATCTCCCTGTATAATTGATCTTTTGCTTCTTGGATTTGTTTATGTAATTCATTGTCGAAGTGATCTTTCATTGTCTGATTTTGCTGTCTAATGTCTTCCTTGAGACTCCAGATCATCTGAAGCATGTATATACTGAATTCTTTATCTGACATTCCATCTGCTGCAGATATTACCTCTTCTGACGTTGAGTTGACCTGCATTGCTTGTGGTCCTTTCTTTCCTTGTCTTTTCATACTGTTCGCGTTTCTTTCTGCTTGGTGAAACTGTTGTGTTATTGAATTTTCCCCCTATATATTTATATTGCTCTTGTATAGTTGCAAAGTCTCCCTCGCAGGCGCGGGTGGCGGCTCTGCCCCTCCTCCAATTGGGGCAATGTGCCTACCACGCTGGCAGGCTTCTGGGCCTGTTCTGCCGGTAGGTAGCAGGTCCGCCGACCTTGCAGGCGCGGGGGGCGGCCCTGCCCCTCCGCGGGCCACTGGGCCTGTTCTGACTGTAGGTTGCAGGTCTGTCTACCTTGCAGGTGCTGGAGGTGGCTCTGCCCCTCCCCCAACCGGGGCCATGTGTCTACCACGCTGGCGGGCCCCTGGGCCTGTTCTGCTGGTGGGTCGCAGGTCCGCCTACCTTGCAGGCGCGGGGGGGGCAGCCCTGCCCCTCCACGGGTTGCTGGGCCTGTTCTTCAAATATTTATTGACACACAAAAACCTACACATGAATATTCTCAGCAGCCTATTTAGAACAGCCAAAACCCCCACAGAAACAACTTAAACATCCATCATTTTATGAGTAGATGAGCAACGTGATATCACCATGTCTACCAGTGGAATATTATTTAGCCAGAAAAAGGTATTGATATATTCTTCAATGTAGATGAACCTTGAAAACATTATACTAAGAGAAAGAAGTTAGACACCAAAAGACACATATTATATATCATTTAAACGAAATGTCTACAATAGGAAAATCCATTTAGATAGAAAGTGAATTTGTAGGGACTAGGGACACAAGTGGGTGGGCAGGAATGGCTAACAGGGAATAACTGCTAGCAGTTACAGGGTTTCTTTGAAGGATGAAGTTGTTCTGGAATTAGATAGTGGTGATAGTCACACAACCTTATAAATACACTAAAACCACTGAATTGTACCTTAAAAGGGTGAATTTTTGGCTGGGGTTGTGACCCAGAGGTAGAGCTCTTGCCTACCATGTGTGAGGCACTGGGTTTGATCCTCAGCACCACGTAAAAATAAAAATAAAGATATTGTGTTTACCTATAACTAAAAAGTAAATATTTTTTAAAAAGGGTAAATTTTATAGTATGTAAATTATATCTCAATTTCAAAAACGATACTTATACAAATTGAATACCTTTTATGTGTCACACCTTACTTGAGTAATAAGAATTCAGGATGATCTTTGCCATTAGAGGAGGTCCGTTCTTCAGTCAAGGGTATATGAGTAGCTGTGCACCCCTGCTAGAACCTCCAAAAAAGTTCTCAAGAATTCAAAGATGAATCAAAGCTATTACCCTTGAAAAATTCACGGATGGGCTGGGGAAAGGCATGTGCAAAATGAAAACACATATTTGTAATACAGTACACATGTGATGGTGGAACATAAGGTTTGAAAGTGGCACAGAATAAGAAATATTTAATTCTAGGAATGAGATGGAGAGGGACAATGGAGTAGGGACAAGCAGGGTCCACTGAGCTGAGCAGGGTTGTAGGATGAAGTTTCCCACCTAGATAAGAGAGTGAGAGAGGGCATACCAGGCAGGGTAACAGCATACACCGAGTCATGGAGATCGGAAATAGTGGGTTATGTTTGGAGAACTGCAGGTCTGTGAGCCAAGAGCACAGGGTGCAAAAGATGGGGTGGCAGGAATGAGGTCAAGAAGCAGCTGCACATGGGCAGAGTATTGTGGGCTTAGGAAGTCATGCCAAGAAACTTGATGCATGGGGACAAAATGAGAAGATTTTCAGAAAGAAAGAAAGAATTGGATTTAGATTTAGAACGATCTGAAACCAAAGTAGAGGAGGGACCAGAAGGGAGGATGAAAGGTAGAAGATTCAATAGAAGATTTTTTAAATAGTTCAGACAAAAAAAAAAAAAAAAAAAAAGCCTGAGCCACACCAGTGAATGGACATGGAACAGATATAAGAGGGGCACTGAGGGTAGAATGGTCAACGCACCCTCACTAAGTAATGCAGAAGGTGAGAGAAAAGAAAGTTACTATTATTTCTGATATTCAGATACCCTTCACACTTAAAGCTTTTTGTTTAGCTACAAAGATATATAATAGCTGCCTGTCTGCCTGCTTGCTTCCTAGAAAGGCTGTTTGAACTGAATAGAAACTACTGTTACAGCATTCTGTGGAGCAGGATGCGTGCTCCAGGTATGGAGTGTTTTATGTGACGAATACTGCAGCAGAGATGGCACCAATAAAGGGGTAGGAGGTGAAGATATGAACCCCTCATATACCGACCTTCCGCTCTGTCCTTCCTCTTGGGCCTAATTCCTCTGTGACTATTCTTTCCCTCTAAGCACATATCTGAAGTGTGAATAAAAGCCAGCCCTGAGGTCAGGAAGAGCTCTCTGCCTAGAATCACCAAACCAGTAAAGAGAGAGCAGAGATCTGAACCCAGCTTCTCCTGCTCCCAAAGCATTGCCAACAGTGGCAGGAGACAGATAGGGTGGCCTCCCTTCAAGTGTTACTGAAAATGCCTTTTCTAGTTGATTAAAATAAAAAGAAGGATGAGGAGAAAGGGGAAGGAGGGGAGGAGGAGGAGGAGGAGGAAGAAGAAATAGAAAAGAAAAAGAAAGGAAGAAAGGAAAGAAGGAGAGGGAAAAAAAGAAGAAATGGCTGAATATCTGCTAATTTTCCAATTCAGTCTGGAGGAATCTCTAGGTTGGGAAAGAAGCATGTGCCCAAATGTTGTGACTTATTTACTGTCTCAAAAGCATTGACATTAAGGTTTGGATTTGGAATGTCCTCAAAAGGCTCCTCAATTGAAGGCTTGATCCTCAACTGATGGTGATTGTGAGGGGGTACAATCGGAGTTGGGGCCTCATTGAAGGAATTAGGTAGCTGGGGGCATATCTTGTCCCCAGCCCCTCCTTTCTCTCTGGCTTCCAGGAGGTGAGCAGCTTTCCTCTGCCACATGCTTCTGCTGCTATGTACTCCCTCACTGCAGACCTGACAGCAACCAGACCAAGTGACCATGAACTGAAAGCTCTGAAACTGTGAATCAAAATAAACATTTCCCCCCTTTACACGGATTTCCCAGGTATTTGTCACAGCAACAGAAAGCTGCTTACTACAGTTGGCAAGGTTTTAAATCAGTGACCTGGTGCAGTTGTGAAATTTCCATTTCAACAGCACTCTCCAGTTTTCAGAGCACTGTCACATTCATTACCTATGAACTCACTTAACCCCAAAGCAATCCTGTGACAAGGACTCAGATTCAACAAATGCTTACACGGTGCTGCCTAGGTGCCAGGTACCATGAGAGCAGTTTTTTTAATACCTTCACTGTCCTAAGTACTCTGCTAAGTGTGAAGACATGATGAGTTAGAACAGGCACAGAACCAGTTCTCCCTGAGCTTACAGTCAAGTCCAGGAGAGAGAGAGAGATTGATTAAATAATCTCACAATGATATACACCTATCAGTGGAGTAAGTGCTCAGCAAACAGGAGGAGTTTCTAAGTGAGTGTATTAAATAGATCCAACCAACTAGGTCTGGGGCCCTGGGGAAGGCTTCTAGACAAGGGGTTAGTAACTTTCAGCTAAGACCTGAAGTTTGAGTAGGAGTTAATTGGGTGAAGGGGAAAGGAGGACAAGTACAGGGAATGGTTTGAGAAGAGACTTCCAGAACAAGGAAACAACTCCACACCTCTGAGGAATTGAGAGAAGGCAATATAGGAAGAGAGGGAGAGATAAGGTTAAGAGAATGGAGGTGAGAGAATTCTCTAAGGGCTAGAACAAGCAGGGCTTTATAAGTTGCTTTAGGGGAGTGATCTGATCACATTTTTGTGTGGAGATCAGATTGGAAGGAGGCCAGAGAAGATGTGGGGAGATCAGTGAGTAGTAGTCCAGGTGAAAGGTGATGGACTTGGGCCAGGTTGACTTTCCCAAAATCCCACAGCTAGTCAGTGTCACACATTCACAGAACCTGGGTTGTATTACTTTGTCCAAAGCTCTTTTCCCTAGGAAGGACAGACCTGACTGGGGTGAGGAGGCATTCCTGTAGGTAAACAGGGGGTGAGAGCCCAAAGAGTGAGGAGGGTATGCACGAAGAAGAACCAACACAGAATGAAGAGTCAGAGCTCATGGATGTACAGCAGGACATCTGCAAGGGGGAAGGGATAGGGTTGGGTATGGAGGACTGGTTCATATAGGGAGGGGGCTGATTAAATATATAAATAGATTAGTAAAAATGGAAGCTGCCTTTCTCACTGCCAGAAAGGCACTACAAATGCAGAATGGGAGAAAATTAGGTGGAAGCCTGTGTGTGATATGGTACAGGATTTGGACATACTGGCATAGGCTCATGGTCATCTATGTTTACATATGTTCTTTAACTCTGTCCACTGAAATGGCCTGGGAGCAGCAAGACCCCTATATCAGGCAGTACAGTGCACAGTTCTTGGTTTTCACATTTCAGTTTCCATGAAGGGAAATCAGGGATGCTTGGAGATATGTTCCAGAAAATGATCAAACAACCATGGGGATGTGCCAAGGAGACTCAGAAGACAGCTTGAGTGGGAGCTGCCACTGGTCAAACTGGGAACAGTTTGAGGACCAAATTAATAGCAGAAATGTATTATAACCCACTGAATAAAATAGGAAACCAGGAGTGTATACTTATATAAATAAAAGAATGACTGCATTGAAAGTTTAATAAGGAATATGGCTTTAACATACAGCTCCATACAATTAAAACTAAAATTGCAAACTTATTTATTGTATAGGGGAGAAAGAATAACATGACAGAGAAGAAGCCTGGCAGACATCACCTTAATAAAGTAATTAAAATGAACATCAGTAATACCTGTTCTACTTTATGGGATAAAGTGTTACCTAATTCTAGAATTGAAAATAAAGCCAATTGAGAGTTTTAAATTAAATTGTCTGAATTTTTATCCATAGGCTGGTGACTAAAAAGGTTTAGGAGAAATGTGATGATTGCAGAATAACCTGGCACAAGTGAGTCTAAAACTTTGCAGACCCAGTGTTCTAGTTAGCTATTGCTGCCCAAAATTTAATGACTTAAAAATAACATCCATTTTATTACAGTAACCCCCCGCTTATCTGTGGGGGACATATTCCAAGACCTGCAGTACCAAATCATTCATTCATATATACACACACACACACACACACACACATATATATATATACATATACACGTATATACTTATATACACACATATATGTACACACAGATTATGTTTTTAAATTTTTTTATTGTAGATGGTTTTATTTTTATGTGATGTTGAGGATCAAACTCAGTGCCTCATATATGCAAGTCTAGTGCTCCACCACTGAGCTACAATCGCAGCCCTATATATTGTTTTTCCCCATATATACATACATATCTATGGTAAAGTTTAATTTATAAATTAGGCACAGAAAGAAATGAACAACAAGAACTAATGATAAAACAGAATAATTATAATAATAAACTATAATAAAATTTATTTAAATCTTTTAAATTATTTATTCCTGGAGTTTTCCATCTAATATTTTCCAATTGCTGTTGATCATGATAAAAATCAAATAAAATGAAATGATCATCATTAGTAATGGAAAAATTGAAAAAGCATGCCAACTTATAGGAGGGAAAGAACACATTGTCATCTCTTTGATATTTCTGCCAAAATCCATAACCTGAGTCTAGTCATGAGGAAACAGAAAAACCCAAATGAAAAGATGCTTTATAAAATAATTGGCCCATAATCTTTAAAAGTGTCAAGGTCAAAGAAAGATTGAGAAACTATTCCAGAATGAAGACTTTAGACACATGACAACCAAATTAATTTTAACTTTTTCTGATTCTCTAATGTTTTTTGCTATGAAAATGTTATTGGGAAAATTGGAAAAATATTGAGTAGAGGCTCTTTGTAGATGACAGTTAGGTGAAGTTATATTGTGGTCCTGTAAGAAAATGTCTTTATAGGAAATATATGCTGAAGAATTCCAGAGACAGGGCATCACCTCAGCAATTTATTCTTATATGGCAAAGTGGGGATGGGGTGGGGTGGGGTTCTTTCTACTGTACTTCCAACAGTTTTACTTAAATTTTTTATAAAATGAGGGTTAGCTGCACAAAGTAATAGTTCAGTGCCTAAAACACTGTAGATGCTCAAGAATGTTAATTCCTCTCCAAGTGCTAATTCTCTTATAGAAGCCAGTATGTGGGTATCTGCTAAGCCTGTGCTCCCCACTCTCAGAATCACCTCCTCCTATTTATAGCAGTGGTTTTCTATATCTCTGAACTATGGAAACCTGACTCCAAAGAACAAAGTTAGATACCAAACTCACACTGGATCAACAAAATTGTAACTTCTAGGAACTTGCAATTGGAAATCAGATGCTAATTAGTTTCTATTACCTTTCTTGAATTTTGAAGACATGTAAATTTAAGAACTACATCTGACATTTTGGGGTAGCTATCTTCTGCAATAAACTTAGGGTATTAAAATCTGGTCTGCAGAGAGAAAAAACAAAGTAGAGAAACAGAGACAAGAAACACGGACCAAGAGAGAGAAACTGAAAGCACCAGCCTGTTTTTTTATAGTTTTCCAATTCTAGTGACTCACTGTGGGAGGCCGCTCTGCCCATGAGCTAAGCATCTCCTCTCATCCTTGAGTAAAAGGGGTTTCCGGCTGGCATCCCACGCACGCCACATGCTGTGCGAAGCAAATGGCTTTCACCTTCGCTGGGCAAAGAAGTTTGCTTCAGCTCTGGACTTGGGCATTATCCAATGGAATTGGACAGTCCCCCTTTGAAACCTTATCCCCTACCGTATTTGGTGAAGAACATTCTATAGAAGCTCTGGGTACACGCTCTCTTTCTAGGGCCTTCTAGCATGGAAGCTGACCCTTAAGGTCTCATAACTGTCCTAATATCGACATGAGAATTACTTCTGTGTTCTGTGCGTTTTTGCCAGTTTCTTAGCTTAATATTGCAGCCAGCTCTTTTGAAGCCAGCTCATCTCGTCAGTGCAGGTCACTTGCGAGACCTCACGAAACTTCAATTCCTTCAGGACACTCCAACATCCCCCAAAATCTCCCCCCCCCTTTTTTGTGATATTGGGAATTAAGCCCAGGAACTCCCTCTGAGCTATATTCCCAGTCCATTTTTTAAATTTAATTTTATTTTGAGATAGGGTCTCACTAAGTTGTTGAGGCTGACCTTGAACTTTTGATCCTTCTGCCTCAGTCTCTCAAATAGCTGGAATTAAAGGCATAACCATTTAATTAATTAAAGATATAACCATCATGCCTGGCTAAATTTCTTCCTTTTTCATAGGCCATCTTCAGGGGATTTCTGTCAGCTGTAGGCTTAAGTGTGGCATCTCCTTCCCCACCTCAAGTCAAACTTCACAGCAACCCTGCTCAAGAATTCCACAAAAGGTGTCTTGGGTAAGACATCAGGCTTTGTCGAGTCTGGAGTCTGTGGTCATTGACAAGACCGAACATAGCCTTTTAGGCTTCAGGGGTCCTAGGTCAGTGCTACTTACCAAGACTGGCCTCAGACAGTAGCAGGTAAGCAGGCACAAGCTCTACTGAACTCAGGCCGTACACACTCCTGCGGAAGCGAAGAGAATGCAAAGCTGCTGGAACAGCTTCTGCATATTTTTTTTCAAAAAGATACTTCTGGGCAACAGTGTAGCAGAATTCAATCAAATGCTTCTGTGGAAGATAGAAATAGACTGTCTCAGCCAGTCAAAAGGTAAAAGGCAAAAGTGGATGTAGATACTCCTGGAGATAAATAAGGCCAACATCCTTTGAACTGATTGAAGGTACATATTGAGACTGCCTGCACTAAGATGGACATGATATCCAAAACAGGTAGCGAAAAAAGGCAACTCTGAGCTTCTCATGGCCCAGGAACAAGTGTCTTTTCATCTTAGTTCACTGCTTGACAAATATGAGGATTCAATATAAAGCTACTAGATGAACAAATGTATATTATTCTTATAGTTCTATTAAAACTTTAGCTTACCAAAACTACAGACATCTCAGGATGATCTCAAACTTTCTGCCTTTCTATTTGAATTAACTTTCAAAGAATTTCTCTCAAAAAAAAAATCTAATTTTTCCTACTGGAATTATCCTGTTTAGCTAATATCAGAAACAACTTTAACTCAACATTGTATTCAGGTTACTATCAAGGCATTGTAACATTAAAATCAATGAACCTGGTTTTTAGACAATTATGGCTTATAAAGGGCTAATTTTTAAAATAACAATTAAGATGTTATCAATGTCATAACAGTAGCTAGTTTTTCCCTTCTTCTTTATTTATTCTATGCAGCAGCTGACTGTGCTAAGACTATCACAGTACTTGGTATGTGAATGCTAGAGCTGATCTGTTCCCCCAGAAGTTAGTGAGCTGAAGCCCTAACCTCCAGTACCTTAGAGTATCATGGTATTTGGAGACATGGCCTTTGAAAAGTTAAGTTAAAATTGAATCCACTTTAACCCAATCTGACCAGTATCTTCATAAAAAGAGGAAATTGGACACACAAAAAAACACAGGGATACATGCTCACAGAGGACCATATAAGGACATAGCAAGATGGGGGCCAAATACAAGCCAGGAAGAAATATCTCAGAAGAAACCAAATCAGTCAACACATTAGTCTTGGACTTCCAGCCTCCAGAATTCTGAGAAAATAAGGGCCACCTAGTCTGTGGCATCTTGTTATAGCCACCCTAGCAAACTAATCTAGCAAACATTCAGAAGAGATGTGAAAAACAATTGACTGAATGGGATTAAGGACTTAAACATGTAAAACAAATTCTCTCTTCTTACCAAGGTTACAATTTAGTGATCCCAACACAGTTTGGCCCTTGCAGGTAGTAGTTTCACTACACCCGTGAACTAACCCTGAAATAGTCCTGTAGGACCTACCTGTCGCTGCTGTAGCTGCTGCAAGCCATGCTGCCGTTCTTCCTCTGAATTATAGAAGGGCATGGTAGTGCGCAATGGAATCAGGAGCTGACATATCTTCTCATGGATGCTATTCCAGTCAGCTTTTTGATGCACCACACCACTGACAACAAAAACATGGGCTTTATTATCTTTATCTTTGGCCTTTCTATTGGTCTAGCCCTAAACACCAGAAAAGTAAGCCCAACACAAACTAGACAGAAAGCCCAAAGCTGTTTCTGAGACACAAATCCCTTTTCTTTCATATTATTATTTGATGGTGTAAAAACTGTTGGGGTAGGCTGGGACTGTAGCTCACTGGTAGAGCACTCGCCTTGCATGGGTGAGACACTGGGTTTGATCCTCAGCACCATATAAAAAATAAATAAAGATATTGGGTCCATCTACAACTTAAAAAAAAAATAAACTGTTGGAGTTGGAGAGGGCAAATTGGAGAAGGTCTTTTCTGCAGTCACATTTTCACACCCCAAAGTCACACAGAGATGCTGTGGCTATTCTGCCTAGTTAATGACAACAAAGACAACTTTAACTCTACATTGTTTTAAGATCATTTTGTCTGAACACCATAGTTGAAGGATTTGAGGGTCTTTATCTTGGGGAAATGAAAGTAATTTATATTTGATGAGACCTTAAGAGACAACTTTTCAAAAATGTTTTCCTACCTCTAATGTCACCATAGCTTGGATGAGAACCACTGGCACTGTCTTCTGTGTGCCAGGAAACTGATCACATAGACATCACTGTGAATGCCCACCCCCCACAACCCCAGTGGTGCAACACATGGTCTTGCATGCAATTATTTGACTCTTTGAAAGCAAAATAAAATCTGTTATTACCATTTTAAAGGTAGGGAGCTATCAATATATAATCCTATATTCCAAATCAGTATTTTTTAGCCCTCTAGAAAGAAGCACTGTGATAGTTTGGCTTACAACTTTTCACACTTTTTATTCTTATTATTTTTAAACACTCAGTTGGACAGCATAGAAACAGAACAGCATAGAATACTGCAGAAACTAGACAGCATCCCTATCGAGTATCCATTCCCATGAATTGCCTCTTTGAATAACTCCCAGTCTATTATCCAATTTTGATCTTTTTTCCAAGTGTTTTTTATTTCACTTTTTAAATTGTAATATAGTTCATACACCATAAAATTCACTATTTTGAAGTATATAATTTAGTGTGTTTACTGTATTCAAAGTTGTGTAATTATCACCCTATGTAATTCCAAGACATTTTAATAGTCAAAAAAACGCACTCTGTACTTGTTAATAGTCATTCCCATTCGTCCTTCTTCATACTGATGCCCAGCAACCACTAATCTACTGTTTCTCTGAATTAGCCTATTCTGAATATTGCATATTAGTGGAAACAGACATTAAATGTCCTTTAGTGTCTGCCTTCTTAGAACATTGTGTTCAAGGTTCAGCCATGTTGTAGCATGTGCAAGTATTTTATTCCTTTTTATGACGGGAAAATATTCCACTGTGTGGATATATATGTTGTTTATTCATTCATCATTTTGTAGTTACTTAGGTTGTTTCCACTTTTTTGTTATTATAGATAATGCTGTTATGAACATTTGTGTACATGTTTTTGTATGAACATGTTTTCAATCTCTTGGGAATACAGCTATGAATGGAATAGCTGAGTTTTATGGTAACCATTTAACTTTTTGAAGAACTGCCAAACTGTTTTAGGTAGTTGTTGATCCATTTTATATTTCTGCCACGATGTATGAGAGTACCAATTTCTCTGCACCCATACCAACACTTTTTTTTTAATATTTATTTCTTAGTTGTAGTTGGACACAATACTTTTATTTTATTTATTTATTTTCAAGGATCAAACCCAGGCCCTCAAACATGCTAGGCAAGTGCTCGACCACTGAGACACAACCTAGGGCCATACCAACACTTTTGGGGTAGGGTGCTGGGATCAAACCAAAGGCCTTACACATGCCAGGCAAGTGCTCTTCCACAGAGCTATATCTCTAGCCCCTTTGTCTTTTTTTTTTTTTTTTAATTTTTTAGTTGTAGTTGGACACAATACTTTTATTTTATTTATTTATTTTTATATGGTGCTGAGGATCCAACCCAGGGCCTTGCACGTGCTAAGTGAGAGGTCTATCAGTGAGCCACAACCCCAGCCCCCTTTGTCTTTTTTATTGTAGCCATCCTACTGGTTATGAAGTAGTATCCAGTGGGTTTGATTTGCATTTCCCTAATGACTAATGATGTTGAGAATCTTTTCATATGTTAACTGGCCATTTTTTATATTGTCTTTGGTAGAATGTTTATTCAAATCCTTTGCCCAAGCCAAGTCTAGTGGTGCACACCTATAATCCCAGCTACCGGGAGGCTGAGGCAGGACGATCACAAGTTCAGGGCCAACCTCAGCAACTTAGCATGACCTTCAGTGACTTAGTGAGACCCTGTGTCAAAATTAAAAATAAAAAGGGCTGGGGACCTAGCTCTATGGTAAAGTGCCCAGGAGTCAATCCCTGGTACCAAACAAAAACAAAACAAAAAACCACCAAAAAAAACCCCTTTGCCCTTTTATAGAATCAAGCCTATTATATTTTATTATTGAGTTTTAAGAGTTCTTTAAATACTCTAGATATTAGATCCTTACCAAATACAAGATTTGCAAATATTTTCTTCCATTTTATGGGTCACCTTTTCAGTTTCTTGATGGTATCCTCCGATGCACCCAAGTTTTTAATTTTAATGATGTTCAACTATTTTTCTTTGGTTCCTTGTGATTTTGATTTCATATATAAGAAACTATTCCCTAATCCAATATCACACAGATTTACAACTGTTTCCTTTTAATATTTATATTTTTAGCTCTTACATTTAGGTCTTTTTGTTTATGGCATAAGACAGGGGTTCAAATTCATTCTTTTGTACATGGACATCCACTTGTCTTGGTGCCATTTGTTGAAGAATCATACTTTTCCCCACTGAATGGTCTTGGCACTTGTTGAAATCCAACTGAACACAGACGTTTGGGCTTTTTTTCTGAATTCTCAATTCTGTACCATTGACCTATATGTCTTCATCACTATAGCTTCATAGCAAAATTTGAAAGTGAAAAGTGATTCTTTTAAAATACACACTTTTCTTTTTTCTTTATTAAGTTTTGGTTATTGTTGGTCCTTTGCATTCCAGAGGCATTTTAGAGCCAGTAAGTCCATTTTCTGCAACAATGGCAGTTGGAATTTTTTAAAAAACAGTTTTTTTTTTAAGTTGTAGATGAACACAATATCTTTATTTTATTTATTTATTTTTATATGGTGCTAAGGATCAAACCTAGTGCCTCACACGTGAAGCAAGTGCTCAACCACTGAGCTACAACACCAGCCCCAGGCAGTTGGGATTTTGATAAGGATCACAATTCTTCCATTTAATAAATACAGAACATATTTTTGTTTGTTTAGGTCTTTGTAATTTTTTCAATAATGTTTTGTAGTTTTCAGTGTATAATCTTGTACTATTTTGGTTAAATTTATTCTTAGGAACTTATAATACTATTATGACTGGAATGACTTTCCTAATTTCATTTTCAGATTGTTCATTGCCAATATATATAAATACAACTGATTTTTGTATATTGATCTTATATGCTACAACCTTGCTGTGTTCATTTATTATCCGTAATAATACTTTTGTAGGTTCTTTTTTTTTTTATAGACAAGCATGTACGGGTGCTTATAGAACAAATATGTATTTACTGTGAGGATTGGCTCAAGTGATACAAGAGTCTAAGAAGTACCACAATCTGCTGTCTGCTAGCTGGAAAACCAAAAAACTCATGTTGTACCTCAAACTAAGTCTGAAGGCCTGAGAACTAGAAGGAGGGGAGGAAAGAGAATGCCTGCTGGTATAAGTTTCAGAGTACAAGAACTAGGAGGTTCTTGGGCAGCAGATGGAGTACAGAAAAGAGGATACTTTTTTAAGTTCTATTTGGGCCCTCAGTAGACAGGATGATCTCCACACACATTGGTGAGGGTGACCTTTATTTAGTCTATTAATTCAAATGCTAGTCTTTCACAGACACATCTAGAAATATTGTTTTACTAACTATCTGTGCAGGCCTCTTGACTCAGTCAGGTTGATGCATAAAACTAACCATCATAAGCAGGTCATGTCATTTGCAATCTAGAGTAGTTTCTCTCTTTCCTTTCTAAGCTAGGTATCTTTTATTTCACTGTATTCTAATTGCCCCTACCAGAACCTCTAGTACAAAGTTGACTAGAGTTGTGACAGCAACATCCTTGTCTCCTTTTTGTTCTTAGGGGGAAAAGCTTTCAGTCTCTGACCATTAAGTATAACCTTAGCTCTGTTTTTCTTGATGGGTTTTTCATAGTTTCTCCTTACCAAGTAAATAGAAGTTCCCTTTTACTTCCAGTTTAAATGTTTTTTTAACATAACAGGTGTTAGATTTTGTCAAATGCTTTTTCTGCATCTTTTGAGTAATCACATGATTTCTGTTTTTTACCTATTAATATAGTGTATTACTCTGATTGGTATTTGTATGGTGAATCAGTCTTGAATTCCTAGAATAAATCCCACTTGGTCATGATGTATAAACCTTCTTATATGGTGCTGGATATGGTTTGCTAAAACTTTGTGGAGGGTTTTTATATGTATATTCATAAAGGGTACTGATCTGTAGTTTTCCTGTGACATCTTTATTTGGTTTTGTTATTAGGATAATACTGGTCTTATAGAATGAATTAGGAATTATTTCCTCCTCCATATTCTTGAAGAATTTGTGAAAGTCAGTGTTAATTCTTTAAACATTTGAAGGATTCACTAATGAAGTGATCTGTTCTTTAGCTTTTTACGTGTGGGAATTTTTTAAATTACTGGCTAAATCTCTTGTTATAGATCTTTAGGAACCACTAACTGTTATTTTGCCTGCATCTCTTATGTTTAATATGCTGCTTTTGTCTTCACTCATCTCAGAGCATTTTCTAATTTCCCTAGTGATTTCTTCTTTGACACACTTTTTTTTAGTATTTTATTTCCACATATTTGTGAATTCACCAAATTTTATATTACTGATGACTAATTTCATTCCACTGTAATTATGTATAACTTCAGTCCTCACACACTTATTGATATTTATTTTATGACCTAACATATAGTCTATCCTGAAGAATGTTCTATATGCACTTAATAATAATGTGCATCCTGTTATTATTTAGTGTGCTCTACAGAGATCTGTTAGGTCTAGTTGGTTTATAGTTTTTGTTCAAGTTTTCTATTTCCTTGCTGATGTTTCTCTAGTTGTTCTATTCATTACTGAAAGTGGGAAATTGACATCTCCAACTATTATTATTAACTTGTCTATTTCTCCCTTCAGTTGTGAGTCTGGGTTTCATGTACTTTGAGGCTCTGTTGTTAAATGCCTACAATCATGAGTTTTTGATTTCTACTGCCTATTACACATTTTCACTTAAGTGTGAGACAGTTAACAGTTTGAGTTCATTATAGACTTCAAAACAGGTACCAATAATCTAGGGAAGAGGTCACCAAAGTTTTTCTGTGAAGTGCCAAACAGTAACTATTTTAGACTTAGAGAGCTCTGTGCTCTCTGTTCCAACTTCTAAACCCTGCTGTTGTAGCACAAAAGCAGCCATAGAAAATACATGACTGCAAGCACCCTCTCACTTTCCATTCTCTTGGGACAACAGAAATACAATTGAGTGTTTTCTTTATTAACTCTGACTGATACCATAGAAATGTCAGAAGCCACTTTAAAAGTTTTCTAGAAGACAGAGAATTATTGTAAACAGATCAATAAAAGCACTTAATAACTAGGATATAAAAATAGCTAAATTCCACAGGGTTTTTATTTAATAGGACTTGTTGAGTAATCGTGTGACCAATGGAAATGGTAACTTATTTAACTCCATGAACTTTTGTTCTAGTAAAAGCAACTGACATATCTTGCCTTTGTAAATACAGTGAGCTTTGCTTATGTATTTGAGTTTTCTCTTAATTCATTTGTCTTACCCCTGCAAGTCAACATAAGGCATACAAAAAGAAGTTGGAAAATATGTTTCATTCAGGGCTCACAATTAAGTAGTTTGTGATCTAGACATATTTAGTTTGTGCATTATCACATTTTTAGAACCATATTTGAATGTCTTTAGGCAGGACATTCATTACACAATTCACTACAGATCCTATTACTTTCTGTTATTGAAACCATTTCACTGTTTTCTCTTCTTGGCCAGTTAAGGCATTTAAATTTGTGCCATCTTATTTTAAATTAAAGGAAAAATTATTGCCTATCACTGTAATCAATATACTATGATTTGCTAAACCACAGCACTGACGCCTCTTCTACCTATCACAAACGCTTCAGTGTGTACTTTCATAAAATTATATTTTCTTGAAAATGTTCTCTTCCCTGGGAACATATTCACAATTCAATAAGATTATGCATAATACATAAAATAAATGTTTAGAAGAAAAAGAATGAAATTCACCAAAATGTCAGGTTACTAATCTTTGGGTGGTAGAATTATGGATTATTTTTCTTCTTTATTTTTGTATTTTCAAGTTCTCTGCAGTGAGCATGAATTGCATTTACAATTAGGATAAAATTCTTTTATAGGAAAAAACTTGCAAGAATTCAAATTGACTGTCCTTTTGGCTCCTTAAATTTGGGATGCTTAAAAAAGAATATACATTGTGTGCCAACTTGGTCCCAGGCACAGTTCTAGATACTTTACATTCAACCATCAAAACCTGTAGAAAAATTATCTCATTTTGTTTTATAAAAGAAAAAAATATTGAGATATCCAGAACACAAGGACATAGAAATCTGAAGAAAACAGATGGGTAAAAAAGAAGAAAAACTCTTAAAGAGAATTAAAACAAGCGAAAGGAGTGAGCACTTGCCTAGCACCCACGAGGCCCTGGGATCCATCTCCAGCACCATGTGCACACATGCACAAAGATGCAGCAGCAAATGAAAGAAGAGAAAGGGAAAAAATAGAGGGTGAGGGCATGGAAATAATGATTTATTCATGTCATCATCAAATATTAGTGCCAGCTATTTCAAGACTGCTGGACACCATGAGCAAACACAGGGTATGATAAAATCAAAAGATAGCACACAAATAGCAGTCCTTCTATATGCACTCAAAATAACATCTTGTATTAATGAAGCATAAAATTTAAGACAATATGCTTGCCTACAACTAAAAATGAAGAAGGGAAACAAAAGTCATCTAAGAGTGGACAGCAAAGTAAATTGAGAGAAAGTGGGGATTACTTCTGTTTGCATGGATAAAGAGGACAAGGGCTTTTTTAAAAAAAAAAAGTTTGTAGTTGTAATGGACAAAATGCCTTTATTTTATTTATTTATTTTTATGTGGCGCTAAGGATTGAATGCAGTGCCTCACACATGCTAGGCAAGTGCTCTGCCACTGAACTACACCCCAGCCCCAAGAAGGGGGTTTTAAGGAAGAAATGGGTACACACACCAGACAAAGAAGTAGAATCATTCCTGAGTGTCGTGCCTATACTTGTAGCCTAGTGACATGAAGGCCTCTCATTTTATCCGCAATCAAATCTGTTACTCACCATCTCCTCCCATTTTCTTGGCCTCAGATGGATTTATTATCCATTCAGAAGTTTGTTTACACTAGGAGTGGTGGCACACACCTGCAATCCCATGGGTGGGAGGCTGAGGCAGGAGGATTGGGAGTTCAAAGCCAGCCTCAGCAACAGTGAGGCACTAAGCAACTCAGGGAGACACTGTCTCTAAATCAAATACAAAATAGGATTGGGGATGTGGCTCTGTAGTTGAGTGCCCCTGAGTTCAATCCCCAGTAGCACCCCCCGAAAAAAAAAAAAGAAGTTTGTTTATTCAACAAATGTCCATTGCATACCTGTTATGTGTGGGCACTGGTCTAGTAAAGACAAAGACCTTGTAGGATAAGTAAATGGAAAAAAAATATCAAAAAAGAAGAAAAGCAAAGAAAAATAGACATACTAACAAGAAAAATGCCAGAAGAGTGTTTGGATTTGATTTGGACCTATCTGGGGGAAAAAAAAAAAAAAAAGACATTTAAGTAAAATCTGAAGGAAGAAAGAGAGTCCAGAACGTGTGTGATAGAAGTGGAGGTTCTCAGCACAGGGAGCATTCTGGGCAAAGAAACTGAGAGAACAATTTAGAACTTCAGTTCTCTGTAACTATAGCAAGGAAAATATGGGGTGAGTGTGGTGGAAAATGCAGGTAGAAAGATGGTCAGAGCTTTGTAGTTCTTGTTACAAATTGGGAATCGCATTCTAAATGCAATGATGTCATCAAAGAAGGGAACTAAAAAACTGATGCCATCCCTGCTGTCATGGGTCATACAGACTAGTGAGGGATACAGACAATTACACAACTGATTTCAGCCTGTGTCCTAAGTGTTAAGATAGGGGACTAGTGAGTTCTTTGAGAGCACTGAGGTGGGACACCTGGACCAGTCTGAGAAAGGTAGGATCACTCTCCACTTGGACCATGGCAACAGCCTCCAAATCAGTTATGCAATCTTCAGTGTCTATTTTCCAATCTATCTTCCATACTGCTGCCTGTCATTTTCCTTAATATAAATGAAGCCTGTCAGCTCAATACCATCCACGGCTTGCCAGAAGGTAAATTCTAATCTTTTTGATTTCATGTCATTGTCTGCTTTTATGTTTTCTTTGTTTAAACTTCTCCTAGTACCTATCACAATGATATCAAACTTTTTTTTACTCAATTCATAGTAGAAATACATTTTTACAATTACAAAAATGCATATCCTCATAAAACACTAAATTTTAGATAGGATTGTTTCGATAAAAATTTCTATTCTATGCTATTTTTCTTCTTTAAATGATGTTTGATTTATCCATGATGTGCTGAGTCCTGGCCTACAGTGTGAAAATCATTGACCAGTCCCTCCACTACTATCTTCCCTATCTAGTTCTCAGTAAACTCTGTACTTTTACCCTTTGCCTAAGCAGTCCTGGATGCCAGGAATGTCCTACCCTTTTTCACCATTCCTTCAAAACTCAGCTCAAATACTACTTCCTTGGAGAAAGGTGTACGGTCCCAGCTTCCATCCTTAGAGGTCCCAGGGCTTGCACATCCTAAGTGACAGCATTTGTCATGTAAAATGCATTACGACTGTGAACTAGATCTCTGGATGTAACATCAGGTCAAAAATAGGGTCTAATATGAAGCAAAGAGAATGTTATGTTGAATAAATGGAAACGGGCCTCATTTTGCACTTACCCTCCCTACTATCTTAGCTGTGCCTGAGACCAACCAGCCTTCTTTTATTCCTCAAACACACCAGGCCTTCCCCCAGCCATTTCCAGGATGGGATGCTCTTATTTATCTTCACATTAAGTCTACTCTCAGAGAAGTTGTCTGCCCAGTTTCTCATCACGCTTCCTTTACTTGTCTGGAGAAATTTCTCTCTCTGAAATTACTTTGTTTTGTTTACTTGTCTCTCGCATCATGACGTTAGCTTCTTGAGGGAACAGAGCTACCCAAATGCCCCTGGAACCTCAGCACCTAGACTACTGCAGAACACACAGCAGGTGCCCAAAACACACCCCACAACCAGTAAGTGGGATAGGAGGCAGACAAGGCCACAGGGGTCCTAGAGACCTGTCTTGAAGCCGCCTTGAGGGGTGGCAGCTCACACGGGTACACAGGCCCAGGCCCTGATCCGGAGAGAGGGAGGGAGTCAGGCGCCAGGTGCCACGTTCCAGGGCCTACCAGTAATAAGTGACTGTGCAGGCAGGGCACACTCGCTCGGCTGGGGCTTCGCACACCTCGCAGCAGAGCCGGCGCCCCTTGGGCACCGCCAGTGGGTAGATCACGTTCATGTTGCAGCCAGCGGCTATCGGTCTCTAGGACGGTTGCCCAGCGAGGAAACGCTGGACATCGGCGTCACGTGACGACCGCGACAGCCTTGTTACCAGAGTTTCAAGGGCAAAGGGGAGGGGCGTGGCTCGACTGACATTTTGAGCTTTAAAACAGGGGGAGGGGAGGGTCACGAATTCCACAAGTCACAAAGGTTAAATGACAAAGAGAATGCACTCTGGTGGATCCAAGCCCAGGAAGGTCTGTACGGTGGCCGGTAAGGGTCAAACACGACCCGTTCTTACCCAGGTCAGGAAACTAACAAGAGGGAATGCGACCTTTCCAGAAGTTCACTATCCGAAAGTGAGAATTCCCTCGGCGCAGTATCATTTTCTCTGGGCTCTGGGGCAGAATAATCGCGCATTTCCACACCCGGCGAGATTGGGACCTAGGGTAATTGGGACGTGGGGGAGTGGCGGGCCCGCTCACTATTGCGGCTGGGCGTGGACTGGGTACGAGGAGGGCGTGGTGCCGGCGGCCCCGGGGCGTGCGCAGGCGCAGGGGGAACTCAGGCACTGATGGAGGAAATGGACCTCGTCTCCGAGTTCCCCCAGCCTTCGGGTGCTGCTCGCTCTGCCGAGGTTATGGCTCGCTTCGCGGCCGGGCTAGGCGCACAGGGCCGGCGGGTGGTGTTGGTCACGTCAGGCGGCACCAAGGTCCCTCTGGAAGCGCGGCCAGTACGCTTTCTGGACAACTTCAGCAGCGGGCGGCGCGGTGCAATTTCGGCCGAGGCCTTCCTGGCTGCAGGCTACGGGGTCCTGTTCTTGTACCGCGCTCGTTCCTCTTTCCCCTTTGCCCACCGCTTCCCGCCTCAGACCTGGCTGTCGGCCCTGCGGCCTTCTGGCCTAGCTAAGTCGGGCGTGCTGAGCCTGGAGGCCGAGGAGAATGCACTCCCGGGCTTCGCTGCGGCTTTGCGGAGCTACCAAGAAGCAGCGGCTGCCGGCACCTTCCTGGCTGTAGAGTTCTCCACTTTGGCAGACTATTTGCATCTGCTGAAGGCTGCTGCCCAAGCGCTCAGTCCACTAGGTGCGTGCCCTAGGGATCCAGCGATTGCCAGGAAACAAGACCTTTATCCCCAGCCACTTTCCCCCCATACCTCTGGTCTTACAGTCTGGGAACTCACACCTCTCCCCTATTTGTTACACCTTCTACTTCTCTTTGCAGGGCCTTCTGCGATGTTTTACCTGGCTGCGGCCGTGTCAGATTTCTATGTTCCTGTCTCTGAAATGCCTGAACACAAGATCCAGTCATCTGGGGGCCCACTGCAGGTGATGGGCGCTTCTCTTCCAGAGATCTGATCCCCTATAACCAATCATGGGTTAATTTTCCTCTTGATCTGGAAATGGCCTCTCTGCCTTCTGTATGCACTAGGCACTGGGGATACAGAGATGAATAAGACACCGCCCTCCCTCAAGGACCTCACAATCTAGCCAGGGACCTGGACACAGACATAATTACAAAACAGAGTGATAAATGCTCTAGTGGAGGTATGTACAAAGTGCAGTCAGATTTGGGGGAAGTGAATTGGGGGAGCTGAGGAAGGCTTCTTGGAGGAGATGACTTGAACTGGGTTTTAAAAGATGAGCAGAGGATATAACAGTGGGGAAGATCATTTCAAGTGGAGTTATTCAGTTGGAGTCTGGAAACACTGCTATGTTTAGCAGTAGCTGCTGTGAATCAAAGTGCTTTTAGTAATGCTGGAAAGTGGACTGAAGAGGCAGCGTTCTTCACAGAATATTTTGTTTTGTTTTTGGAGATAAGATCTTGCTATGTTGCCCAGGCTGACCTCAAACTTGGAATCTTCTGCGTCATCCTTCCAAGTAGCTGGGATTACAGGAGTGGGCCACCATGCCTGGTTTTTACTCCTTCTTAAGGAGCTTGGATTTTATCCTGTGGAGACAAGTAGCACATAAGTAGGAGAATAAGATAGATTTTGTGAAAAGAACATTCTGGCATTATTTTGAAAGGTGAAGTAGGGAATAGAGTGAATGGGATAGTTCATTTGGGGGTTATTGTAATTTAAGGAAGAGGTATGAAGAGGACAGTTGTATGGTTGAGTTATTAAGATAATCTGGTGTCTTGGAACCTGAGGGGAAATTCCTAGTGATTCAGGTAGAATCTATATAGGAGAAACTCTATCAATGGGGCCCTTGTATGATAGTTTATTTTTTCATTTCTTCAACAAATATTTATTGAGTACCTACTGTACCAGGTGTTAATTGTAGGAACTGGAGATAAAAGCAGTGAAAAGAAATACCTAGCACTTGAATTGCTTACACACTGCAGGGGAGTCAAATGCATGCTACTCTTGGTAGGGATAAATGCTAAGGAGAAACAGTGGGGAACTAGCAATATATGATTCTTATCACACTTGCTAACAGCTTTTTTAAAAGAGATCCTGGTGATTAGTTTAGTGATTCACACTTTCAAAACTTTGGGATCTTTATCCACATTTTTTAGTTCTGTCTTAAAAGTATACAAAACAACTCAACATTCCTCTTTGAAGGTGTTGGAAACAGATGGTATGAGTTTTAATCAAGTGAAAATCAGTTGTTTCCTCAGTGCTGTTGTGTAATTTTTCCTTTTACAGTTCTAGTTACAAGTAAATGGAATCTAGAGCCATTCTACCAATGTAGAAATATTTTAAACAGAGGTTTAAAAGTCCAATATTTTTGGACTTCTGCCAACATAACATTTGCATGAACCAATTAGTTATATTTGCTTATTTGAGGGTTTACTTGAAGAAATAAAGGAGAACGTTCCAGAAAATGTAATGAGGGTAGCAGAGTAGGGCTGATAAAAAAAAATAAAAAACATGGTTTGCCCCAGAATATGTATAAAGCCTTAAATTTGGGTATTAGTATGAACACCACAGAGTTAAGGCTTTTAAGCTAACCATTTAATTTGCTTTGAAAAGTCTGCACAATGGGAAAAATCTCACTAAAATTTATATATGCAAAAATCTGAGTCCCTGATTCCTTAGTTTCCTGATAGGTAGTGATCATTGTTTGCTTATTAAGCTTTTCTTTTTCCAATACAGATAACAATGAAGATGGTGCCAAAAATGCTTTATCCTTTGGTTAAAGATTGGGCTCCCAAAGCCTTTATAATTTCCTTTAAGTTGGAGACCGACCCCTCCATCGTAATTAATCGTGCTCGGAATGCTTTGGAAGTTTATCAACATCAACTGGTGGTGGCTAATATCCTTGAGTCAATACATTCCTTTGTTATTATTGTTACCAAAGACTCAGAAACTAAGTTATTGCTATCAGAGGAAGATGTAGAAAAAGGTGTAGAGATAGAAAAGAAGATAGTGGATAATCTTCAGTCTCGACACACCGCTTTTATATGTGACAAAAACTGAACTAAAAAAGTTTTATAGGATCAAAAATTGTTCAGTGGACCAGGGCTCTTACAAATGGCAAGAACTAGAATAAATTATTTGCTTTTATAAGAACAAAGAAAATAAAGGGAAGGTAAAAGTTGTGGTGTGCAGGCAATATGGGCTGGCTTTTGCCTCTTAATGACTGAACCACCTGACACACTCACCTGAAATGTTATCTTGACTTGGAAATTGAACACTAGAGCTTTGCCTTGACTTTTTAAAAAGCCAAGAAATAAACAGCTTTTAAAAAAGAGATCCTGATGATCTCTTTTAAAGTGTGAAATCACTAATATAATTTGGGAATTATATATTCTGCAAAATGTACATGAAAAGTAGCTGAACGCTGAATATCCATCTACTTCATACTGTAGAAGGGGGATTATGGATGCATAAGTGGTCATGTTTTCAAGATCAAGTATTTGAGTGCCTACTCTGTGCCAGGCCCTGTGCTGAGCTATGAGGATTAAAAAGATGAATAAATATGTTTTGCTGGGGAAATGGACATATAAAAAATTAAGTGCAATAAAATGTGTGCCCACAAACCAACACATGGGAAGGGTGTTGTTTTTTGGAAACTTAACAAAGATGTGCGTAGAAGCAAAAGATACCTCCCTCAATCTTTTTTTCTTTTCCTAGATTTACTTCATATTTGAATAAAAATTTACCTTTCAAATATTTTAGGACCATTCTTGAGGTACATTTAATACAACCTTCCACCTAGAACTAGGCAGGGACCAACTGGTGACTAACCTAAGGGATGCATTACAGTTGATAAAAAGTGTGGGATAAGTGGGGCTAACACTAGGAGTGATCCTTTTATTTTGGTCATAATTATTCCTGTGAGAATCACCTCATGTTAGTGCTCAAAAACAAGCACCATTCTATGTGGAATTAAAGAGTTCTTCACTTAGGTTGATTAATGTATTCAGAGCACTTAAAAACAGTATTTACACAAGTGAAAATTCTGAGGCAGGGGGAGTGAGGGTGTGTGTGTTTGGGTTTAAAGAAAAATGAACATGAGTCAACAAAACAAGAAAGAACTTGATTTAGAGTATCAAAGAAAGTTTGCCTGAGGAGGTGATACTGAAACTGACAAATAGGTGTTAAGTGGGCTGTGTGTGGTGATAGCATTTTAAATCAGAGAAAACATTCTCAAGGGTTCTGTTGCCAAAGGGAGAGATTGATATGACTCGCCTAAACCGAATTTGCCATGCTTAGGACTTCTTAAAGGGTTTCAACTTTTAAGGATAATTCTGGTCAAGCCTGGTTTCTCCATGTTGACAGTAAGTTGGGTGCAAGTGTTGTGTTTAATCTGAGGCTCCCCATGTGGTTAGTGACAGATCTAAGTCTAAAATTCAGAACTCCTGACCTAGCATCCTACCCTTATAAAAATGAAATAAGGGGCTGGGGATGTGGCTCAATGGTAGAGCACTTGCCTAGTATGTGGGAGGCACCGGGTTCGAGCCTCAGCACGGCATAATAAAAGGTATTGTGCTCATCTACAATTTAAAAAATATATTTAAAAAGAATAAATAAGTTATAGATCAGGAAGTCTAACGTAAGGAGCACGGGACTTTGATAAGGCTGGGACAAGGGTAGCTATATGAGAACTAGAAATGCTATTAAATTGCAAGCGCTTGCAATTATATAAATTATGGTTAAGGTTGTCTCAGGAGCCAAAGGAGCGAGTAGTATTCACGCGTGGCTGGAAGGACTCCGCCCCAAGACCCAGAGGCCAATGGAGTGCGCCGTAACAAAAGTCCTCACAGGAAGAACAGTCAGTGGCACCAATGGCGTGCGTCGTACCTACAGTTCCTGCCGGAATGACGCCTTTGCGTCCCAGCAGCGAGGGCGGTTGCTATGACGCCCTGGCTCCTTAGGCACCTGCAGTTCGCAGCTGAGCTGCTAGCCGCGCACCGACCCCGGACCCTCTCAGGACCCTCCAAAAGAAAATTTCCTCCTGCTTCCTGAGGTTCCCGCCTCAACTCCGAAGAGGAAAGCATCTATTCTCCACTCCTTTTCCCCCCACATTCCAGGGCTTTTCCGCTTCTCTTCCAAGGAAGGACCGAAACTATAGAGGAGCCCTTCGTCTGGCCTTTCCAGACGAAGCTGGAGTGATTCTGCCTGAAGGATTCGCCTGTTTTCCCTGGATCCGCTCTTATTAAAACAGTGGCTTAGAACACGCTCAGTGAGTTATGTAGGCGTTCCTTTTCTCACCTAATCGGTGAGGGGCACTCCCCGGACAGATGACTGCACCCGAAGATCCAAGTCGCTAAAAGTTCACGGAGGCACAATTGTCCCCTACTTGTAGGCACGTGAACCTAAGAACTGCCGTTTTCTGCTTTTTTGGCCGGTCTTCGTCATGCAGAACCTTGAAGAAGACTCTGGAGAAGACTCTGGAGGCCTTTGGTAACCTCAGCATTGGAGGTCAAGTCAGTTATTTTCTGCCTTTAAAGCTACAACCTCATCCACTTCTCTCATCAAGCACCAGTTTCCTCATCCTGTTCATTCCACAACCATTTTTCACCCTTCCCTGTCCACACTGCACATTGTTGAATGTCCATTCATATCCACCACCTCTGTCATCTATAGAACACCCCTTTCTGCTTTCCTGATGCAATGCTTTGCACAGCTAAGTTTTTTCTCCAACTCTGCAATCATTAGGAAGATTTTTTGTTTCTCTGCACTGTGGCAAACTTTCTGTCTGGGGTAAACTAGAAACTAGAATGGAAAAGTACACATTGGTAAATACAAACATCAAATTACTGCAAGCCTACTGTGTTTTGAAAATGAAGGGAAAAAATGAAAATGATCGTAGTGTTGGGCCCATTTCAGGCTTATATAAAGAAGGTTTTCCTTTTGAATACTTATGAAAATAAGATACTTATGAAAATGTCAAAAATGATCAAAAAATAGGATTTCGACTTTAAGTCCACATAAATCCAACACCTGTTAATGATAGAATTTGCTAGAGAGAAGGTGCTTGTACTTGTGCCTCTTCATGTTCATGCCTCTTCTGAACCAGAAAACTGTTCTTTGTGATGTAAACCAATAAGGGGGAGTGATTGAAAAATAAATATTTTTGGTAAGGGAGCAGCAGATTCAGGGGTCTTTAAAAAGACTAGTACCCATGGCTTAAATATAGGATAAGATTGATTTAGACCCAGTGAGATTTTATTTTCGCTTGGAAAGCTTGATTTAATTTGTCTTGTAGCATGTATTCCTTGTTGATTCTTACCATTTCTTCTTCAGCAATAAACCTATTTTGAGGATATATAAATCATATTTTAACAGATATTTGGAGGGCTATAACCATTTGGATATTTTGATGTCACAGGCCAATCAAAACAGTATTTATGATTTCTCTTGCTTAGAGTCAGATTTCCAAATAATTAAAAATTCATCTTTCTCTTCTATAATAGATTAGGAAAGAAAAACAAGTTCTGCAGTTTTTCACATTGAATGGAAATGAATAAATTCTCTTTTAAAAAAGAGACTGTTAGATGCTATTTTATAAGGAGCTTTCCTTTCTTCTTCCTTTATTGACCAAACATCATTATAGCATAATTAATTAGAAATTTTTCCTCTTACCAGAGCACATTTCTAGGCCTAGGAAATGATTTATTTTTATTAGAGCATTATAATTTCACATAGTAGATTCATCCCCACAAAAATGTACATGCATGGAATCTGATTCACTTCATTTCAGTCCCATTTCCTTCCTCCTCCCCCTTCCCTCCCTTTACCCATTCTCCACTGCACTGATACTCTCTTTGCATTTTCTTTATCCATCCTTGATTGATACTTTCCAGACACACATAAAGGTGAAATTCCCTGTGGTATATTTATATATACACATAATGTGATTTTCACAAATTCATTCCACATTCCCCCGTACTTTTCCATCCTTCCTCCTTCTCAATTTCCTTATACTCCAATGATCTTTGATATATTTTTATGATATCCAATCCCTGTGGAGTTGATTTTGTCCCCTCAGAGACAATTGGCAATATAAGGAAACATTTTTAGTTGTCACAACTGGGAATGTGCTACTGGCATCTTTGACACTCATTTTACCATTTCGTTCTTTTCACCTGGAAAAGTTTAGAGACTTAAAAATACCACAGGATGCATTTCTTTGAAATACTTAATGAACATTTATTCAGGATCTGCTTTGGAGCGAATACTATTTCCATACACTTCATTAGGTGGGCAATTTTAGGTAGTTTAGATGTCAGACCATTTATAATTCAAAGAACAGATTTATGTAAAGATCTGCTTTATTAGAATCTTCAAATTTCTCAACCATGAGGTCTCAATAAATTCACTGGAATATTGTTCATCATGGGATGTCATAACACTATTTTGGCAGAGGGACCTGAATATCTACAGTATGGGAATATAAGCAGCCTGATGGGGCCTATACATATATGACATGGAAGGCTAAAGTCAAGAGTAGCAGAATATAAGGCTAGAAAGGCAGGCAGGAACCAGATTGTGGAGTGTCTCTAGTGTCATCCTAAGGGGCTTGGACTCTGCTTAAAAGCAATGACAATGCTAACCAGCAAGTGATTTGCATTCAGAAGGATCAGTCTGAAAGCTTGGAGAACACAGATTGGATGGGGGCCAGCCTGGCAGCAGGCCATAGTAGTTAAGAATGTTGCTACACTAAACTGAGCAAATAGGAAAGCCTAAACTAAGGCAACAGCCATGGAGATAAAAAATGATAAAAGAGGTAGAATCTATTGCCACTGATTATGTATGAGTAGGATGAATAAGGAGGGGTCAAGGATGACTCCTAGATTTCATCACTAAATTGATGGTGATTTTAAATATGGAATACAAAAGGAAAAAGGGGGAAATGAGCAGGTTCTTCAAACTGAGTTATTCAATTGAATACGCACTAATTTAAAATGGTAAACTCATGTTATATTGCCGTCTTTGCCTCTATCCTGATCTCTGAAACTTGAATCTCTGTAAATCCTATCTTTTTAAAGGTTAGGCTTTAAAGACCATATTTGTACACTACTTCCAACCCATTCCATCTATAACTAGCTGAATGAGAAATATACATGGAGAAGAAAGCACAATTCATTGGGTGAGCAACAAAAATAATTTCTCTTTCAAAAATTGAACCAAGAGGGCTGGGGTTATAGCTCAGTGGTAGAGCACCTGCCTAGCATGTATGAGGCATTGGTTTGGATTCTCAGCACCACATATAAATAAATAAGGGGCAATCAGCAACTAAAAATATATTTAAAATTGAACTATGAGATGCAAACATAAAATGACTTAATCTGAAAAGTTTCACAGGCTTGGGACTTAAATGACTATTTTCAGTCTTGCTAATGAGCAAACAGAGAAAGTTCATCCATGATGAGAAGCAAGAAAAGCAGATGAACTCACAGGAAACCTTAGAGACAAAAGACCTTGTGGGTCTCTTAATGACTTCCCAATTTCTATATCTGTTTTCTGTGTAGCCTTGTTGTTACCTGCAATATGTCCTTGTATCTTATGCTTTCATTGTCTCTCTTATAGTAGTCAGGATTGGCTGGCTGTGAGGGACAGAAAGGGCAAACTAATATTGGCTTTAAAGAGAAAGAAAGTTACTTTTCTTCTGTGAAGGTCAAAAAGAAAGTAGGCCATAACTGCTAGGGCAGCATCTTGAAACTGTCAGAGACCCAGATTTCTTCTCTTGTGGTGTTACATCATCCATGATGTGTGGCTTGCACTTCATAGCATCAGGATGTCTACTCAAGCTTCAACCATCTGGTCTGAATTTCAGTAAGTACAAAGTAGGAGGAGCAAGGAAGAACATCCTGGTCCTTTAAGGACACTTCTTGGAAGCAGCACAGAATTCCCTTTACATTCCATCATTCAGAACTTAGTCCTCTGGCTATAGTTAGCCATAAGGAAAGCAGCCTGAGATCCATGAAAAATTGAAATGTCTCATTTCTGTGATGAAAGGGAAGAATAAATATTAAAGGAAAACTGGCAGTCTCAGCCACACTTGTATCTGTTCCAAGTTCAATAGGTTTTTGTTTGTTGCTACTTTTCTAGATCAATCTGAAGCATAACAGAGGTGGATTATTATTTAATCCTTCCAAATACTCAATGAGGTAGGCATTAGTATTATATCAATCTTGTAGGTGAATAAATAAAAATTTTAAAATGTCAAATGACCTAAGTCACACAGCTACAAAGTGATGGGGCCAAGATTTGAACCAATATGGGTTCAAATTCAGCCTCCTGAACGTGAGCTGTTGCCATGGGAGAGAGAAGGGCATTTGAAAGGCCTATGGAAGAGAAGGAGCCCAGGAATAACATTGAGAAAGAAAGGTTAGAGAAGTAAGAGTCAAAACAGGAGAACAGAATGTCACAGAACAGAAAGGAAAACATTTAGGGAAAAAGTAGACAGTATGGCAGAAAGATCATATGCACAAAAGAACAGAAACCTATCCAATTGGATATGGCATTTTGAGTTCCTTGTTGACTGGTAGTCTTCAGCACAGTGGTAAAAGCAGTAGCCAAATTATCCCAAAGAAGACAATAGCTAGAGAGGGACATGGTGGGACCAAAGGAGGATTATTTTCTATATCTTTAGTTTTCTTTATTTGTGTTTGGTGCTGAGGATCAAACTCAGGGCCTTGCACATGCTAAATACACATTCTATACCCTCAGACCTGTATCTTTATTTTCAATGTCAGAAACATCTTGAGCTGAGGGAAGATCACCAAAGTGGGAGATAATGGTCATACAGAAAAGAAAATGTTTCTCTGAAGAAGCATTTCAGGAAGGGACCTAGGCTACAGATTAAGGGATTACCCTTGGTTGGGAGGATGGAAGCTTTCCCACTGACAAGGGAAAGAGGTCAGGATTGCCTAAAGACAAAGGTTAGTATTGGTGGTAGGGGAAGAATCTGTCAGAGGTTTATGATCATCTTAATTTACTAGTACTGGGGGAGACAAGGTCATCTACCAAAAGGAGGGGAGTGGCAATGTTTCCAGTAGAAGCTGGCATCACATAGTATGACCTAGTGGTTCAGAACTTGCCTCAGGCTGGAGGACATGAATTTTTAGTACCTCTGGTCTTCCTGTTTTTGTTTGATTTTTCTCTGCCAGTACTCAGAAGCCTAAAATAAGTAGAGAAGAGTGAAATTATTGAACTTTTCCAGGGCTAGGATTTAAGACGGGTGTGAGAAGAGGCAAGATAATTGGGGATATTGGTGAAATATTGAAATGATCAACAGTTGGGTCCAAGCTTGTGGGGAATCAAATAAGCAGTTTGGTACTTTGAAAAAGGATGTAATGGATCTGAAACTGGAGGTCACACTGTCATTGTGGAATAAATATAGTTTAAGAGAGCAAGTGATTCATACCCATAAGGAATTTATAGAAATTAATAAGTGTTGGCAATGATGTGGAGAAATTGGGACCCTTCTGCATTGCTGGTAGGAATATCAAATGATGTAGCTGCTGTGGAAGATTATCAGTAGTTCCTCAAAAAGTTAAACAGAATATCTAGCTATTCTATTCCTAGGAATATATCCCAAGAAATTGAAAACAGGTACTCAAACAAATGCTTGTGTGCCAGTGCATAGTCAAAAGTGGATAAACAAAATGTGGTTTATACATACAATGGACTATCACTCAGCCTTAAAAAGGAAGGAAATTCTAACACAAGCCATGACACAGATGAATCTTGAAGAACATTCTTCTGAGATAAATGAGCCAACCCAGAAGAACAAATAGTATAGATTCCACTTGCAGGAAATCCTTTGAGACAGAAATAATAGAGACAGAAGGTAGAATGGTGGTTATCAGGGGCTGGGGAAGAAGAGAATGGAAAGTTACTATATATAGATACAAAGTTTCTGTTTTAGATGATTTAAACGTTTTGAAAAATGGATAGTGGTAATGGATGGAGCATACAAATGCACTTAATATCACTGAAATGTATGCTTAAAATGACTAACATGGTAAATCTCCAGTTATATATATATTTTAATACCTTTAAAAAAAAAAGAGTGAGGTAGGATAGGTAGCATAGAAGATGGTGGTCAGAATTGGACATTTGGAGATTAGGATTACTGGGTTTCAACATTGGTTCAACGTTAGCCAGCTGGATGGGTGGTTAAGTAGAATGAAGATCAAAGTTCACTGGCTTTGCGGGTGTGGCCAAGTGGAAGAGCTTGGATGAGCTGCACACTTGGAAACCTTCACTGTCTTCCTGACCAGCAAGTCCCATCTTCCTATATCTTAGCCTAACATCCACTACTCCCAGAAGACGAGCATCAAGAGGCATTTTTAGTATCTCCCACCTGTTTTTCCTTTGACCTTTCTTCAATCCAGACTCTCCCACTTACCCAGACAACATGGGGATGATGTTGTTCTGTTGGATAAGCAACCTGCAGCATTTATTTTCTAATCATTCAACAATCTTACTTCTCAGTTTTTCACAAGTGATTCCAGCATTGATGTATTTGCTTCCTGTCTTTGTGTGTCTGGTTTTCACATGGTTATAATAATACTTTTTCATTCTGCTTTCTATCTTATCATTCTAGCATAAGCAGTTTTCCATATTGCCAAATAATGTTCATAAGATGCTGTATATTCCTAGTATATTGGGCTCTCTATTATTCAGGATTAAAACCACAAATAACTGCATGATTCTCAAGGACCTAGTGGGAGGAGATGAGTGAGGACCAGATAGATGGTGAAGGGTTGGAGAAACACAAGATTTATAGTTGCAAGTCATAGGGTGGACACTTGGGGACACAAGGAATCAGACTTGAGTTCTTTTTTTTCCAGTATGAGCTTCAGACTCATAATTGCCGTTGTAAATATTGTCCACAAAAACTGTTGATGTAAAAAATGGTAAGACTCTGGAAAATTTAGCAAATCAAAGAAGAAAAATAATAATAATAATATCATTTTGCTTTTAAAAGGCAAAACCAAATGCAATTATGTAGACTGTTTGCAGTACAGAAACAATTATGTACATCACTCCAATTGGGTCAAGTTAACTTAAAAGTTGTATTTGATTACAGCAATAACTCCAGTTCATAAATAAGATTTTAATAACACAAATACCATTTCATCAATCATCAGATATTTATCTTTAACCCACTGTCATGGTCCAAGCTATGATTACTTTCAAGCTAAAAAAATCAAGAAAGTATTTTTTTTTAAATATTTTTTTTTAAAGAGAGAGTGAGAGAGGAGAGAGAGAGAGAGAGAGAATTTTTTAATATTTATTTTTTAGTTATCGGCGGACACAACATCTTTGTTTGTACGTGGTGCTGAGAATCGAACCCGGGCCGCACGCATGCCAGGCGAGCGTGCTACCACTTGAGCCACATCCCCAGCCCTCAAGAAAGTATTGATGACAGGCTGAGATCAAGAAGTTTTGGGAGGTAGGAGTGCAGCTCAGTGGTGGGCACATGGTTAACATGCATGAGGCCCTGGTTTCAGTCCAACATCTTCCCTCAAAAAAATGTTTTAGAGAGCTGAATTATATAGAAGAAAACATAAATTATAAGACACATTCTGTAAATAAAATAATTTATAGAATTAGAGCACTTTCTAGCTTCTAGAGGATTCCTTTGATTTCTAGATGTTCAATAAGTGGAACAAAGACTTCTTTGGACTTGATGATTTGGCCAAACCCTTTGGAAGATTTTTATGTTATTAAATTGCAAACTTCAGAACTGGATAGACAAAACATTTAATTTTTTTTTCACTGTATACAATTTGCTTTGTAAATGTCAGGTCATCATTCATTACTTACTTTAGAAGAAATTATACAGCTGTTTGAAGCTTTAATTTTTTTGATTTATTTTTTTTGTATTATATTTCATTTAAGTGCTTACTATAACTGAGTAACAATAATAGAAAGATCAAAATATACTTTGTAAAGAGTCTAACTCTAGGCATTACATTATCAGATTTCTCACATCTTTGGTCGCATGTATGAGAGAGTGTGTGTGTATTGTGTGTTGCATGTGATATGTATGCTCATCTCTTCCATCAAAGGAAAAGTTCAGTTAGAAGACATCCTCCACCACCTTGGCAAAGAAGGATTCAGCCCCCTTGCTGCGACAGAGGAACACTTCTGTTTAGTGATTTTATTTTATTATTTTTTTTAATATTTATTTTTTAGTTTTAGGTGAACACAATATCTTTATTTTATTTTTATGTGGTGCTGAGAATTGAACCCAGTGCCTCACGCATGCTAGTGAGCACCTTACCACTTGAGCCACATCCCCAGCCCTAGTGATTTTATTCTAGTGAGGATAGGCTGAGGGCTGCTGCCAGAAAGTAAAAGAGCTCACAGTGAAGGGCACGGAAGAAAAAAAAAGAATAAAAACTAATAGTACATAGTTAAAAAATACCTATTTTTTTTTAGTGATTTTCATTAAATTGGCACGTTAAAAACTAACATTTGAATATGACTGTATAGTTTACAAAGCACTCATATATACTTTTCCCCTGTGAAACATACCAACAGTCAGTACTGGTTTCTAGGAGTCATGTACAGAATGTTGGCCAAGGGTGACTTGTTGAACATCCAGACAGGCATGATCCAGGTGGCTTTCAATCTCTTGGTGAAGTCATCTTTGTGTCAAGAGTTGATCCTCTATTTGACTCTTCCTTGAAGGTTTAGAAACCTGAATAGTCAGCATGCTATGAGTGGATCTGCTGCCTAAAGATGGACTTGTATTAACCAAACTCATAAAGATGTTTGTAGAAAAACAGACACCTACTGATTCATCAGCAATAAGGAATATAATTGCCAGAAGAACCACGTACATATTTGTGGTGACACATGCATTCTCTTTCAGGCATATTATGTGGGAAGCTAGATTTTATTCAGATGATTACTTACTAAACAAATGATTCTAAATATTTATAGCACTGACTAAGATAGCCAGATTTCTACAGTAGAGCTACCTATACCTGACCTTATGCCTGCACCTCTTATATCCTAGGACCAAAGCACCTTGCACTTAGAAGGGTAGATAGTGTCATATATTTTTTGCTATTATTACTCTTTTTTTTAATTTTTTTTTAAGTTGTAGATGAACACAACACCTTTCTTTAAGTTTACTTTTATGTAGTGCTGAGGATAGAACCCAGTGTCTCTCACATGCGAGGCAAGTGCTCTACCACTGAGCTACAACCCCAGCCCTATTATTATTCTTTTTGATGTTTCCAATACTGTTCAACCTACTTCCTGTCATATTAGTTTTTTAAATGAACCAATACATGCTCTCAGTTTACCTGGGAACCACACTGCTCTTTCCACATAAACAAAACAGGTAACTTCTCAATTTTTAAGTTTAGTTCTTAAAGGGAAATCCCATTTCCAAATTCTTAAAGAATGTAACTCCTTAAAACCAAAAAATAGCATAGCATATAATGGAGCATGAACATTCACATTAGGCAGATGAGGGTGAAAATTTGCCTTTAGTGTCTGTCCCTCCATGTAACTGTGAACAAATGACTCAGATTCTTTGGACTCAAAATTCCTTGTCTGCAATACAGAGATGATAATGGCTTCTTTAAAGAGATTTTGAAATTTACACAAATGATTTGTGTAAAACATTTCACACAAACGCTTGATACCTAGCAAGAATTTGATAAATTAGCCAGGCATGGTGGCACACACCTATAATCCCAGTGGCTTGGGAGGCTGAGGCAGGAGGATTGCACCTTCAAAGCCAGCCTCTGCAACTTAGCAAGGTCCTAAGCAACTCAGAGAGACCCTGTCTCCAAATAAAATATTAAAAAGGGCTGGGGATGTGACTTAATGGTTAAGGGCTCCTGGGCTCAATCCACAGTTCAAAAAAAAAAAAAAAAAAGAATTTGATAAATTATAACTATTATGATTAGAAATGGGTATTATTGTTCCACCTATTTTATTTATTTATTTTAAAAATACACAACAACAGTGGATTGCATTACAATCCTTATTAAACATAGAGCACAATTTTTGATAAAGTATGTTCACTCCAATTTATGCCATTATACATGTTGTTCTACTCTACCATGCGGCCAGCGCAATGGTTTCATTAATGAGGTTCTTGGCATAAAAGTTAGCTAGCAGAGATCGAAATAAACACACAGACTCAGTTACCTTTTTCTATGACCAGGTCCAAGACGGCTCCCCTCTCTGGTTCCCTCCTCTAACCGCCAGGCAGGGCAGTAAGGATTACTCAGGGCTAGCAGGAGAGAGAGAGAGGGAGCACGCCAGGGAGTAGCCTTTTATTGGGGAGCAAGAAACTTAGGGGATAATTCCATCCAACCTTCGGGGGCCGCACTCCAAGGTCAGGGTCAGTGATTGGGCCTCCGGGGTCAGTGGTCAGTTACACCCCCACACGGACAGGTTCTCTCAACAGGAGAGGGCCGGGAAAGCTCCAACACAGCCAGAGCGCCTCAGACCCTGACCGGGAGTCACCCAGTCACGTGTGAGAATGGCTCCCGACATTCTACCTGTTTTAAAAAGGAGGGAACTAAAACTAACAGGAAGTTGGACTGCAGTTCCTGTGTTCCTTCTATTATACCATTCAGGGTTTTGCACATATTTTGAGGGGATGTCTAATAGACCTCCATGCAATTCAGTTATTTTGGTAGTCTACTTCTAATCAATTTGACATAGTAAGAGCTCAGGGCCTGCTTTGGGCCCACCTGAATGTGAATTCTAGCCCTTTCCCTTATTACTCATGTGGCAAGCATCCCTTAGCCTAAGTAAGCCTGCTTTTTCACCTGTAAAGTGGGAAGATAAAAGTCCCATATGGTTGTGGTAACAAATACATGATGTCCTTAATACAGTACCTGGAGCACTGTATTAATCATCAATTTTAACATAGTAGTAAAACATAAATGTTGTGTAGATTTTTTTCTATTCATGGGTATCATGACCATATTACCTAAACCACAAATAAGGAGACTTGATTTGAAAAAGAGAGGTTGTGACTAACTCAGGAATTTGTAGTTATGTATGATGATATTTACTGGGAAACACAGTGATAATATAAAACAGCTGAAGGCAAGTAGAGGGAAAGAGACCACTCCACTTAAGAAAGCTGAGTTTTCTGTTTTATTCAGATTATAGTCATGACAGCATGGTGGTCTCCCAATGGCTCTTCCAATTACTGAACCTTTAATATGGGTGAAAATATGGCTGGATGTTGTGGCACGAGCCTGCAATCCCAGCTCTTCCTGAGGCTGAGGCAGGAGCATTGAAAGTTCAAGGCCTGTCTGGATAATTAGTGAGATCACTTCAAAATTTAAAAAAAATAAAAAGGGTTAGAGATTAGCTCACTGGTAGAGGAATTGCCTTTTTTTTTTTTTTAATTTTTTAGACATTGATTATGTCTTTTTTTAAAAAAAACTTTTTTTTTTTTTTTTTTAAAGAGAGTGAGAGAGAGGGAGAAAGAGAATTTTAATATTTATTTTTTAGTTTTTGGCGGACACAACATCTTTGTTTGTATATGGTGCTGAGGGTTGAACCCGGGCCGTACGCATGCCAGGCGAGTGTGCTACCGCTTGAGCCACATCCCCAGCCCCGATTATGTCTTTATTCATTTTTTTATATGTAGTGCTGACAATCGAACCCAGTGTCTCACACATACTAGGCAAGTACTCTACCACTGAGTCACAATCCCAGCCCAAACACTTGTCTTTTATATGTGAAGTACTGTGTTCAATCCTACTACAGGAGAGAAAGAAAGCCGTGGACTAAGAGTAATTATTTTTATTGTGTTGTTTTCCTTTCAGGTGGAATATTGCACAAACCATGTTTGTAACTTAATAGAGGGAAGAGAAGCCATGAGAAATCATGGTTTTGAAAAGGAAAATGAACAACTTAGACATGAATTTAAAGAGCTCCAACTCAAACAGTAATTTTCCCTTCTGTGAAAATGTAAATTTTTATCTTTGCTGAATTCTAAACATTAGTATGTGACAATTATAGAAAATTTGGAAGATGTATAAAAGTAGAAGGAAGAGAAAGATTACTATATATCTTCCTCTCCAAGAAAAGTACTTCTAATGTTTTAGGTATATTTTTAGCTTGTCATTTTTAAAGTATATATTCTGAAATAGTCTGAAATGTGAGTGCTGAGTGGTAATTACTGTCAGTGTCTATTATAGCACTTACCACACTGTACCATAATTACCTCATTTTACTTGTTCCTATGTTCCCCATTGCGCCTACCTTATAAAGTACCTACTGTAGGGAAGGCAAGACTTTACCTCTTCAGAGTTTTGTTGTTGTTGTTATTGTTGTCTCGCCCACCTCCCACGCAGGCGATGGAAATGAGGTTCCCCTTGGTGGAATGGGCTGGCTGAGAAATAAGAGCTCAGAAAAATAGAACCACCACCAAAACAAAACAAAACAAAAACACAAGACACAGAAAGTAGTTTTAAAAGCAGGGGCAGGACAGGCTAGTGGATCAGACAGATTGAGTTTCTATATTCTGGCAAAATGGAGCCCATGTCTGCTTTATTTATATGGGGTGGGCATCAAGGGCAAGGATAAGGTTTCAAGGGCAGAGTCTTGCTTGGTGGTCTCTTACAGTCAGCAGGTTGATTGACATCTTGGCAGGTCACACCCATTTAAGATGCTGTGTGGAATCTCTGGCAGAACTTGAGGGGGAAGTTCACCTACATCAGGGGATCAGTCCCGTGTGGGGGTGCCATGGGAGGTTCCCAGTGCCAGACTTATGCCCTCATTAGGCTACTATACACAACATAGTCCATACACAGTCCACAGAAGGCTCGAGACATTGTTGTTTATTTATTTTTGCTGGTCCTGAAAATTAAATTTACTTAAGATTGGTGAATAGGCAAAAAGCATATAGACTTATGTTATATAAGTTTTAAGTGACACAGGAGCCTTCATGAAGGAAATGAAGACCCAAAGAAGCAGTTAAAGTCACTCACTCATATGTTGGCTTGGACAAAGAATAAAAAGCTGTAAAAAAAAAAAAGCAACCAAACATATAGAGCTTAAAAGATAAGAGTTAGTTTAGCAAGATCTGTAGAAAATTCTATCAGTCTCAACTTCCCCTTCTTTTTTTTTTTAAAGAGAATTTTAAAAAAAAAATATTTGTTGTTTAGTTTTCGGTGGACACAACATCTTTCTTTGTATGTGGTGCTGAGGATCGAGCCCCGGGCCGCACGCATGCCAGGCGGGCGAGCGCGTTACCGCTTGTGCCACATCCCCAGCCCAGTCAACTTCCCCTTCTTATTGGTAAGAATATTACTCTCCCACTAGGCGTGGTTGGGTTCGCCTGTAGTTCCTCCTACTTGGGAGGCTGAGGCAGGAGGATAACAAGTTCATGGCCTGAGGAACTTAGCAAGACCCCGTCTCACAATGAAAAATAAGAAGGGCTGGGGATGTAGCTCCGTGATAAAGCACCCCACCAGGTTCAGTCCCCAGTACAAAAAAAAAAAAAAATTTACTTTCCTTCTATAGTGTATGGAGGCCAGCTTTTATTATGGAAATTTGATCTTCTGCTTTTAAGAGACAGAAGGAAGGTCAGAATGATCTTGTACTTGTACAAGTGCCTTTAACTTAATAATCAATATATGAGAGTAGTATTAGCATATTAAGGACTGACTAAAACCTGTAGGACTCAGAGTCATGTCAAGCATAATGATATGGTCCTTCTTAGCATATTAAGTACTACAAAGCTACAAGAAAAATACAAATAGGGTAAGGCTTGTTGACACATACCTGTAATCCTAACAAATTGGGATCCTGAGGCAGGAAGATAGCAAGTTTGAGGTTAACCTGAGCAAATTTCGAGACCCTCAGCAACTTAGTGAGGCCCTGTCTGAAAAAAAAAAAAACGACTGGGGATTTGGCACAGTGGTAAAGTGCCCTAGGGCACCAAAAAAAAAAAAAGAAAGAAAAAAAAGAAATAAAAATACAGATAGGACTTCTTTACAATAACTTATTTTTACTCAACTCCACAAATTAGATATTTTGAGTTATTTTTATTATATATGGTCTATGATTATATACAGACATTTATTGTTTTCTTTGCTCAGCATTTTTCCTTGCATTTCAAATATTCCATTTGGGATCATTTTCCTTTGAGAACTTCCTTTTACAAGGATCTGTTGATAGAAAAGTTTTTCTTTCTTTTAAATCTCTGGTGCAGAGAAAGTTGAATTAGTCATAGAATATATTTCATGTGTGCTAGACTCTTTCTTTCTTTCTTTCTTTTTTTCTTGCTTTCCATGGATAGATTGCATTTTATTCTGCTGATTTAAAAGTTTGCATTCTATTTTTATTCATATCATGATTGCATTTTAAGAGTTTTCTTTAATTTCTTCTAGTATTTTTAGTTATTCTCAGAAGGAAATTAGTTCTAGGTCTCTAATCTGCCATATTATAAAATATAAAGATACCATATGTCCTGCTGCCAGCATGTGATTTTGCAACATAAACTAGCTATTGAGGGATTGATAAATGGGGAAATGACATCATTATAACATGGAAGTTTATATGTCATTTTTCTCAGCATGTTAATTTTTTGGGCTGCCAGCAAGGCTTTGGAGTTTGTACAGTCACATGTTACTGAATGATAGGATGTATCCTGAGAAATGTGATGTTAAGAGATAACTAAGACAGCTATAATGTCAGAGGGCAATATAATTTTATGAGACAACTGTCATATATGTGGTCCATCATTAACAGAAATATCATCATGCAGCACATGATTCTGAGTTCTACTTATTTTAGTCAGATTTTTAGCTGCTGTGACTTCAAGACTTTACCAGAACAACAGTAGAGGAGGAAGTTTATTTGAAGTTTATTTCATAAGTTTTAGTTCATAGAAGGCTGGCTCCATTCCTTGGGGCTCAAGGTGAGGGAGAACATTATGGTGGAAGAGTGTGGCAGAGGGAAGCAGCTCACATGATGATAAGGAAGCAGAGAGAGAGAGAGAGAGAGACTCTACTCACTAGATACAAACATATACCCCAAAGCCACGCCCCCAGTGTTATCTTCTCCAGTTACAACTCAGTTAATCTTATCAGGGGATTAATTCACTGATAAGGTTAAGGCTTTCACCACCTAATCATTTCTACTCTGAACTTTCTTGTATTGTCTCACATGTGAGCTCTGGGGGGACACTTTACTTCCAAACCATAACATTCTGCCCCTGGCCCCCAAAAGCTCACACTCATTTGACAATGCAAAATACATTTAGTCCATTCCCAAGAATCCCCATAGTCTCAACAGTTCCGAGATTGCTCAAAGTTCAAGTCCAAAGTCTTAGGCTCAAGGCAATCTCACATTGTGAGCTCCTATAAGATTAAAATCAATTTATAAACATTTCCAGTTACAAGAATAGGGGCATAGAAAAAGTGATGGGACCAAAGCAAGACTGAAATCCGGTTGGGCAAATAGGTCCTGTAGTTCTGTGTCTGGCCTCTAGAGTATATAGCATGATGTCCTTTCCCAAGAGCTTGTGTAGATTCGCCTCTGTAGCCTTGTTGGTTGCAGCCCAAGTGGCCTTCCTGTTGGCTTGTCTCTGCTCAATTCCTGCAGCTTTCCTAGGACGATGTCATGTGTCGCCAGTCTCCATGGCAGCTTCAGCCTCCTCCTCACATCTCCACACTTTGCCCTCTCAGGGGCTGCCCGAAGGGACTCCAACCCAGTTGCACTTTGCCTGGCCTCCCCTTCCTTTGAAATTTTGGTGGAAGTCTTTATGACCCCCCTAATCCAGCATCTTGCATTCCTGCAGAAACAGCACTATATGGCTGACACCAAGGTCTGCCAGCATTTCAAACAGTAGCCAAGACTCCAGGGACCCTGACTGCAACAGCCTCTGAGTGTCTGGGTGGCTGAGCACCTTGAAAAAACTGACTAGGCCCCCTTGTGTAAGAAGGGTGCCCCACTGGTCTCTACTCAAGAGAATTTTCACTTTTACTCTCCTGAGTCTGAGATGGGTATGGTCTTGCCAGCTCCTGAGATGCCCTTAAGCCACCTTTCTCCATGTCTCTGGGCAAAGTCTTTAGCATTTCTTTAGTGGCAGTAATGTCTTTAACAACTGCAACTTCCTTAGCCTCAGTTTTACTCCCAATTTTTAAGTCCAAGCTTTTAAAAATCTTTCTGCTCTGCTTTCTGCTCCTGATTATTAAAGTAAATTTGGCCAAAGGCCACCAGCAATATCTGAGCCACCACCTGAATGCTATGCTGCCTAGACGTTTTTCCTGGCACATTAAGAAGTCCATGGCTTTTAAAACCAGCTTCACAGAAAGTCTCAGGACGGGCATCAAGCAGACAACTTCTCAGCCAGAAAATAACAGGAATGGCCTCTAGTCTACATTCCAATAGAGTCCTCCTCTGAATCCTCTTGAGTCCTGTATTCAGAGTCCGTGTTCCTACTGGCATTCTGGTCTTCTGAGCTCCCTCCAGAATTGGCCATTAAGCTCCATTTACAACAATCTAAAGCATTTCCAGCCTGTACTACTAAGCATTTCAAAATTCCTTCCACCAATTCCAAAAAGCTCCAAGGAATTCTGAACCACAAGGTCAGGTTAGTCACAGCAACAACCCCACTTCTCGATACCATTTCTGTTTTAGTGACTTTTTCACTGCTGTGACTTAGGACCTTACCAGAACCTGACCTCTGCCTGACCTGTAGAGGAGGAAAAGTTTATTTTAGGGCTCATAGTTTCAGAAGTCTTAGTCCTTAGAAGGCCAGCTCCATTCCTTGGGGGCTCCAGGTGAGGCAGAACATTATGGTGGAAGAGTGTGGCAGAGGGAAACGGCTCATCTAATGATGAGGAAGTAGAGAGAGACTCCACTCACTAGATAAAAATATATTCCCCAAAGCCATGCCCCCAATACCACACCTCCTCCATTTATCACTCAGTTAATCCTATCAGGGGGTTTTAATTCACTGATTGGGTTAAGGCTCTCACAACTCAATCATTTCTCCATTGAACTTTCTTGTATTGTCTTATATGTGAGCTTTTGGAGGACACCTCATATCCAAAACATAGCACTGCTTTTCTCATATTCTTCTTTTGGGCTCAATTTGGCCACGTTCTGCTTTGGAAATGCTTATGGCACAGATATCCCCAATCTTTGTGCATTTTGCCTTTGTTTCCATAACTCTACGATTTCAACTCCTCCTTTAGCCCACCTTTACATCAAGCCTAATTAAAAAAAAAAAAAAAGATGAAGTCCTATATTTGCTACAATACCGCTTTAATTTTTTAGGAATTTGACATGTATCTTTAAGTGTACCAGTATAATTTTTAGGATTGTCAATTTTTTTATATTGTACTAGTTATATAATGGCAAAGAGTTTGAAGGGTTTAACCCAATCTTTTTTTTTCAATAAGCCATATTATTATTAATGATCAGTTTTGCAAAATACAAGTTTTTTTTTTTTTTAGAAACACAGTATTCTGTCACAGCACAAATGCCTAATCAAAGGATATATTTTGAAAGTAGAGCTCACACAATTTATTAGTGGATTTTTTTGTTGTTGTTGGGCTGAAAAAAAGTAGAGAAGTCACTGTTGACCCAAAGCTTTTTTGGCCTGAGCAATTAGAATATTGGAGTTTCTAACTGCTCAAATGCAGGAGGAATGTGTGGCAGGTGCAGCTTGGGGTAGACAGTAACGTGTTTACTTTGGGACATGTAAATTTTGGGGTGTATCTTAGACATCCAGGCAAAAATGTTGAGTGGGCAATTGTGTACATGTCTAGAATGTAATGCAAACTACATTGTAAATATGGAAGGCATCAGCAGAAAGCTCATAGTTAAAGCTTTGGGACTACAGGAAACAACCCAGAGAATAAATGTAGAGAGAGAAAAGAGAGTCAGGACTGGGTTCTGGGACATTCTAATAGTTCGATATTGGAAAGATGAGAAATCTGCAAAGGAGTCTTAGAAGAAGTGGCATGCAAGATAGGAGGAAAACCAGCAGAATGTGGCATCCCAAAGGGGAAATGATGAAAGTCTTTTTTAACATAAGGATATGAACAACTGGGTCAAATTCCAAGGAAAGTATATGGAATGAGGACTGGTAATTGCTCATTGTATTTGGCCACATAGAGGTCATTGTGACCTTCACAAGAGCTATTTACATGGAGTGGTAGATATAAAAACCAGATTGGAGTGAATTCAGGAAAGAGCAGGAGAGGAAGAGAAAACACAGGCATGATTTATCCTTTCTTGAAGTTTGCTGTAAAGGAGAATGAAGAAATGGGAAGAAGCTGGAGGAGGGCATGAGCTTGAAAGAAGGAGTTTTTTGTTTGTGTTTTGGATTGGGTGATATTACAGCATATCTCTAAGATTAGAATGCTCAATTGGGAAGAAAGTTTGATAAGGCAATACACAGAAGTCAGCTGCAAGTGTTCCTGAATATTGATATCACCTGAATATTGATATCACCAAGAATTTTGGCAGGATTAGTTGCATGACTTTGGACAAGTTATTTGGCTTCTTGGTGCCTCAGTCTTCATATCTTAAATACAAATAATAATAGTTTCCACTTTGTTAGATTGCAGAAAGAATTGAAATAAATGTATCTCAATCTCACATGTTTAGTATAATATATATCACATAATAAATGCTCAATAAAACAATAAATATATGGGTGAAACTCAAATTTGCATCCTTAACAATATTTTCAGAAAAGGATATACTTTCACTTTATTAAATTAAAAAAAAAAAAACTACAAAGCTGCGCAGTAATGAGAATATCTACTGCTTTTGAAAACATTTTCCCGCTATTTTTTTGTTGTTACTGTTTCTGAAAGTTTGCAAACAACCTGAGAGATTGAGAGAAGAATGTTTATATCATTATAGTTTATTTTTCAAATTAATTTAAAATTTTTAATTAAGAGCTCTCTCTCTGCATCTTCTAACAACAGTTATTTACCTGCATTTCTTTTGTGTTTGTTTTTGAGGTGCTGGTGATATAACCCAGGGCCTAGTGCATCTTCCTTCCTTCCTTCCTTCCTTCCTTCCTTCCTTCCTTCCTTCTTCTCTTTCTTTCTTTCTTTCTTTCTTTCTTTCTTTCTTTCTTTCTTTCTTTCTTTTTTCTTTGTAGTTGTAGATGGATGGAATGCCTTTATTTATTTTTATGTAGTGCTAATAATTGAACCCAGTGCCTCACAACATGCTAGGCAAGCACTCTGCCACTGAATTACAGCTTCAGCCCATGTTCCTGCATTTCTTTTAACACTTTGGTTTCTGTTATTTCTTCTCAACAGAAACCCAAAGAAAAGAAGTTGAAGAAATGTTGTCTCAAGAAGATTTGTCTAAAATAGCTCCAAGAAGCTCCTGTGGACAAATTGCATATTCACTGGTAGAAAGAAGAACACTCTTAAAGAAATTGGAACTTGTGGACTCCAAGCCAGAGTCTCAAAGACATATGAATGGTAACCTGCAGAAAGAATTTCCCCAGGTAGTCCAAAATTAACTAAATAACTGAATAAGGCAAAGGCCAGTTTTAAATGTGTTTGTTCATTCACTAAGATATTAGGAAGCCAGTTTAATCATGCTTAAGAATACAGGCTTTGGAGGGACTTCCTCTGCCATTTGTTGGTAATATGATGTAGAATGAGTTAACTTCTATGAGCCTCAATTTCCTCATCTATAAAATTTGAGATCAACTCAACTACTCCACAAGATGATCATGAGAATGAAGTAACTTAATATTGTGTAAATATTTCATACTTATATATGTAATATTTCATACTTATTAGTTAGCATTATTGTTATTTGTTGAGGACTTAACTTGCGCCAGGCTTTGTGCTAGTAGGTATAGAAACTGTCAAATTAGACATAATCTGGACTTGTGAGGAACTTACAAACTAATGGAGGAAAGACATAAGCCAGTGGTTATAGTTCAATGTGGGTAGTTCTGTGCTAAGGGAAGCCAGGGAAAGTAGAAAAACTCAGGAGAGAGGCTAAATCAGAGAGGATGGGCAGAGTGACCAGAAAAGGCTTCCAGGGGATGTGAGGTTGCATATTGTTTTGAGAGTTGATTAGGTGTAAGCTAAGCAAAGAAGCTAGGAAGACATTCTTGGCAAAGGAAATAGCGTGGCGTGGTTAATACATGTTGGTTCATGCTGAGAAATGTGGCTGGAGCTATTTTCAGGAACTGCATCATAGTTAAGGAGATATTTGCTGAAAGCTTTTTAAAAATGATACTTTTATTGGGTTAAGAAAGTTTCTTTAATTCCTAGTTTACTAAGAATTAGGAAACAATGTTGAATTTTATAAAAAAAAATTCTAGGTTGATTAAGATAATGAAATGATATAGGCCTTTTAATGTGTTAATGTGATTTATTTTCCAATATTAAAATGACCTTGCATACCTGGGACAAATCCATCTTGTTCATGCTATTCTTTCTAAAAATTATTAGACTAGGTTTGATAAAACCTTGAATAAGATTTTTGCATCTGTGTTTATAAATAAGATTGCCCTGTGATTTTTCAATTAAAGCTTGTAACATGTACAAGTCCTAATTTGGGCCCAAGCTTTCATTTCTCTTAGACATATACCTGGAAGTGGAATGGCAAAGTTGTATGACAGGTGTATGTTTAACTTTTTGTTTTTGCTGAGTTTAAATATCAAGCCCTGTGTTAATCAACCTTTTTTTCTATTATCTCTCCAACCAAACTTTTTAGATAATTATTTTCTAGTCTCTCTCCCATGAAAATTTAATACTAAAGGACTTACTATTTCATATATATATACTTAAAAGAGTAAGAGATTTCATTGCCCCTTCAAGAACCAATATTGCCTCATTGAGAATGCATGGTCTAGTCTCACAAAAGGATTAGACTGAGTTCTTTCTTTTTCTAGTATAAATAGATTATTAAGCTGGGCATGGTGGTGCTCACACCTGTAATCCCAGCCTTCTCAGACTCTGAAGCCTGAGGCAGTAGGATCGGGAGTTCAAACCCAGCCTTAGCAATTTAGCAAGTCTCTAAACAATTCTGCAAGTCCCTGTCTCTAAAAGTATAAAAAAAAAAGGTTTGCAGATGTGGCTCAGTGGTTAAGCACCCCTGGGTTCAATCTCTGGTACCCCCCCGCAAAAAATTCATTATCTTTTTTTGGATATAAGTGACATTTTTATTCATGAAGACTAATTCATAAGTTTCATTTATTTATTGATTTTTGTTAAGGAGAAATTTGAACAAATCCATCAGCCTCTGCAAAGAGAACATCAGAAACACCAAGAATGTGGACAACAGTTTAAAAAAGATATGAGTGAGGTAAAAAAAAAAAAAATTACAACCCTTTACTTTACATTTTACTTTTCTTTACATTTTATTTGATTTGACCTAATAAAAGCTAATCACAAATCAACTTTTATCTGAATTTGTTTGACTATATTAATATATATAGATTCAGACTGTAAAATATGATCAAGTTGTACATAAAAGTATTATAAACACACCACAAAAATTGGGAAATTAAAAATTAATCAACTACTTAACATAGTAGCTGATTTTTATTGACTGTATTAAAGTTTAAATAATCCCAATGTGTGTTATATCCTTTAAGAAATCACTTTGGGGGTTGGGAATGTGGCTCAGTATAGAGCCCTTGCCTAGCACTTGCAAAGCCCTAGGTTTGATTCCCAGCCCTGAAAATTTTTTTTACATTAAATATATCATGACAGAATCGATACAGTAATATGAAAAATCTTCTAGCATTAACTTATACATAGATTGGTATTAAACTTTATTTTAAAAGTATGTCAATAGCTTGGCATGACAAGGCACACCTGTAATCCCAGAAACTCAATAGCTGAGACAGGAGAAGTCCAAAACCAGCCTCAGCAACTTGGTGAGACCCTGTCTCAAAATAAAAAATAAAAAGGACTGTGAATGTAGCTCAGTGGTAAAGCCCCTGGGTTCAATGCCCTGTACCAAAAATATTTTTTTTAAATATTTGAATAAAAAATACTGCCAATAAATACACTAATAAGCTCAATGTAGTTTTGATATATTGATGGCATTTTCATTGGTCTTTGTCTCTTAGAGAAATTTGTATGATTATTATATTTATATGATCATTCTTTTTCAAGGATCAAAAGTAAAATATAATTGAGGCTGAATTTCTAAGCTTTAAAAATCTTTGAAAATAATTGCAGAAGGGGAGCTCTGGTATTAAACTTTGAGCCTTGTTAAGTATTTGAACACTTTGAAAGTAAATGAAATACTTACTGTGAAAACATTTTATAAACTGTATTTAATGTACCATAAAATTGAGAAATGTCATCTCTCTTTTTTGAATGATATTCACTTTTATATTTAAATTATTCTTTTTTTAACCATAAAAAACATAATATCTTAGGTAGATTCTATTGAACCATATAAAATTGCATGTTTACAAGTAAAAAACTGTCAAATATCACCATTTTATTTGATTTGACCTAATAAAAGAACTATACCTCAATGAAATACTGTTTCTACTTTTCTTTATTGGCTTTTAAACATTATAGAAAATAGCCAAGTGTCATAAGAATACACCTTCTTTTATTACTAACAGTAGTTTTATTTCAGTCTCATGAAGACCTGCTGCATGAAGATAAAACATCACAAAATTGCCTAGAGAAAGGCACGGAACAAGTAACCCAGAGGTTGGAGAGGGCTCAGGAAGAGATCCAAAGGCTCACTGATAAACTACAATTGAAGGAGAAGGAAGGAAGTAAATTAGGTAAGTTGAGATTTCAGACCACCACCATGGTTGGCCATGTTTTAATTGTACTGATCTAGGAGGAACACAGGTACACGGAGGAAAATATATTTTAAGGTGAACATATGAAAATCTGATAAACAGCTTCATTTTTTAAAATGTCTAGAAATTTTTGGTGAAGCACAAACATAACATGTGATCTACACAACTCATAAGCATACATCACTCACCATGAGAAATTTCCAGCATCCCAGACATCCCTTTCATCTTCTTTTCTCATGCAAAATGACCACTATCTGAACTATGAACACTATTTCTGAGGTTTGACTACATGCAGTATGCATTCTTTAGTTTGCAAATCTTGCCCAATCTTGTGTTTATGAGATTCATTCATGTTGTTAACAAGTAGCAGTTTGTTCACTCTTGCTGTTTTTATATTTCATTAATAAATATAGTTTATCTATTATGCTCTTGATGGATGACAGATTTGTGTTGTTTTCCATTTTAATCTATCATATATTCTCCTGCTATAAACACTTTAGTATACATCTTTTGGTGTACTTATCTACATCTTTCTAACATAGAAATATAAGAATAGAATGACTGTATCAAACATTATGGGTATATTCTGTTTTAGTCTTCCAAAGTTCAGTCACACATCACTTAACAATGGGAACTCATTCTGAGAAATGTGTCATTAGGTGACTTCCTTGTTGTGTGACCATCATAGAGTGTGCTTATAAAAACTAAGATGTCTACAACTTCACTGGGTAGCATAATCTTATGGGACCACCATTGTATATGAGGTGTACTGTCAACCAAACCATCATTTTGTAACAAATGACTATATTTAGTTGTAAGCTCTCCTCAGTAATATATGAGTTTTTTTTCCCTCCACATTCATTGTCAATACTTGTTACTGGGTGTGGTGGTACATGCCTGTAAGTCCAGCAGCCTGGGAGGATGAGACAGGAAGATTACAAGTTCAAGGCCAACCTTAGCAATTTAGCAAGGCTCTAAGCAACTTAGTGAGACCTTGTCTCAAAAAACAAAAAGGGCTTGGAATGTAGTGCAGTGGTATAGTTTCGATGGGTTAAATCTCCAGTACAAAAAACAAAAAACAAAAAACTGTTGTTTGAGTCTTAACTTTACTTCTTTATAGTGAATATGTACTGGTATTCCATGTGGATTTACTATGAATTTCTCTGATGGCTAATAAAGTTGAAAACCCTTTCATATGTTTTTTGCTGTAGCTCATTTGGATATATGGTTTTGGGGGTTCCTGCTCAAGTGTCTTGTATATTTTTTATTATGTTGTATCATTGTTTTATTATTTTGTAGGAGGCCTTTATTCTGAATCTGAGCCTATTGTTCGCTATAAATGTTGTCTTATTTTGTTTTGTTTTTCCACACAGGAATGCTAGTATTTATCAAGTCATGTTTATCAGAATTATTCCTTATGCCCTCAGGGCTTTCATGTGTAAAGCTTTTTCATCATTGCAAGATTATTCAAACTGTCTACCCCAGTTGTAATTTGTTTCTTAGTACTTTCAATATTTCATTGTTTATATGTAAATCTTTACTTTGTCTAGAATTTGTGTTAATATGAAATTTAAATTTTTAAATTATTTCCTCTATATATTTGTAATTTGTGATTAAAGAAATTAGATACTTTTTTCAAATGCAATATGTAGGTTACTATATAATCATAAGCACTGAAAATGCCAAATGTATAGAACAATGATGATTATGCCAATTGATTGATTAAAGACAAATGACAGAAGGGTATAAATGCATTTTTTTCAGTACTGGGAATTTAACCCAGGGGTGTTTTACCATTGAGCTACATCCTCATTCCTTTTTATTTTGAGATAGGGTATTAAAGCTGGCCTCAAACTTGCAATCCTCCTGCCTCAGCCTCCCATGTCCCTGGGATTACAGGTGTGCCACAACACCCTGGTAGGAATGTGTTTTTAAAAGTGGGCATAAACAACTTTTCAGAATAATGAAAATCTCTTCTATATTTTGGGTTGTTGGGCATGCAGCTACATATCTTCGTCACAATTCTTCAAACAGAACACTTTAAAAAAAGTGATTTTTATTATATTCAAATTATACTTTAGTAAACCCAATTTTGAAGAAAAAAAAATAAAAAGAGAATTGGCCATGTGAGTATGATAAGAAGCGATCTTCACTATTTGATAATGTAGAGAAAGAAAAATCATGACTAAAGCACTCTTAGTTATATTTGGATACAAAAAAACCCAATCACATGGCAGCCTGTTCCATCAGTAGTTGCTTGGTATGGTAGATCCTAACTAGCAACTGAAAGTTATATCCATGTGAACATACTGGGACTGTTGGAAAGCTGAATTAGCAAGTCATTTTTGAATGCCAAATGTAGTATCAATGTGGCCCTATAGGTAACTGCCTAAAACTTCTATTTATAGCCAGATTCTTCTGGCTATATGGGTTATATAACAATATATGTATTATATGACGGTGTTTCTCAAGTATTAGTTTACTTCTTTCAACAAATTCTTTTTTAAAAGAATATTTTCAGTTGCAGATGAACCCAATGCCTTTATTTTTTTAATGTGGTGCTAAGAATCGAATCCAGTGCCTCACACATGCTAGGCAAGCGCTCTACCACTGAGCCACAACCCCAGCTCCAACAACAAATTCTTTTTAAATAAGCATTTTAATTTTAGTTTGTTCTCCAGCTCTCTCTGTATCATCAAAAATTTTGGATGGAAATGAAAAATCTTAATAATAAAAATATTTTTTAAAAATAAATAATTCGAATAAAATAATTAGCGTATTTTTCAATAAATGAATATCAAGAAAAAGAAATGTATTTGGGGGCTGGGGATGTGGCTCAAGCGGTAGTGCGCTCACCTGGCATGCATACGGTCCGGGTTCGATCCTCAGACCACATATAAACAAAGATGTTGTGTCCGCCGAAAACTAACTAAATAAATAAATAAATATTAAAATTCTCTCTCTCTCTCTCTCTCTCTCTTTAAAAAACAGAAAAGGAAATGTATTCTAAAAGATTTTAAAGGTATATTATCAATTATAATATGTGGCCTTTATTGGATCCTAATTTAAACACATTTTTGATGTTTATGAATAAATGGGAATTTTAACACTTGCTGGATATATGAATTAAGGAATTATTATTAAATTTCCTTAGTCACATGTAATAGTGTTGAGTTTATGTTTAGAGAAGGTCTTTATTTTTTTGAACTATAGACCAATAATATGATGTCTAGTATTTGCTTTAAAATGATACAGGCTCCTATCTCACACCTACATAAAAATCAATTCAAAATGTACCTCAGAACTAACTGTGAGAGTTTAAACTAAAAAACTCAAAAAGGAAACAAAGGAATAATTCTTCATGATGTTGGGTTATACAATGATGTTAGTTATAACACCAAAAGTAAAAGTGATGAATAAAACTAATGAATTGGACAGTCGAAATTAAAAACCCTTATACTCCAAAGGATACCATCAGAAAATGAAAAGATAGTTCACAGACTGGGAGAAAATATTTGCAAATCATTTATTTGATATGAAACTTTTACTTAGAATATGAAAAAAATTATTATTACTTAATAATTAAAAGACATCCCAATTTAAAAATGGGCCAAATATGTCTCCAGACATTCTCCGGAAAAGATATATAAATGACTAATAGGTACACGAAAAGTTGCTCAATACCTCTTATCTCAAAAATGGATACATATCTGAGATAATGAATACAGTAATTAGCTTGGTTTAATCTACAATGTAAACCCATATCAAAACAAATTAGATCCCATAAATTTATGCAATTGTTACTTGTCAATGTTATTAGTTACTAAGGAAGTATACAACAAAACCACAATGAGATATCATTTCAGTTTCACTAGAATGGCTATAATAAAAAAAAAAACAACAGACAATGGCAAATGGTGTCTGGGATATGGAGACATTAGAACCCTCAGACACTGCCTGTAGAATTGTTAAATGGTACAGATACTTTGGGAAACAATTTGGTAGTTTTTCAAAATAGTAAATGTAGAATGACCATGACCCAGCAATTCCATCCCTAGGTATCTATCCAGGAGAAGAGAACACATGTGTCCACACCAAGACTTGGATATAAGTGTTCATAGCACTATTGTTTACAATAGTCAAATGTAGAAACAACCCAAATGCCCATTGGTTGATGAATGAATAAACAAAGTGCTTTACATCTGTATGATGTAGAAGGTAGCACAGCAGGGACGACACTGCTATCCTTCAGAAGGGCCCCCTTGTACAGTTGACCCTTGACTGGCATCTGGGAACTTAGCTTTTGGTAGGATTTCCACCATTCCCTAACTAATAATAGTAGCTCACTCCGCCCAAATTATTTGTACAAACAATATGGTTTACCATGAATACCTGCTTTCTTTTTTGGGATTTGGGTACATGTTAGGCAGAAAGTATATGTTACCAGACCCCAATAAAAACCTTGGGCACTGAGTTTCTGATTAATTTACCAAGTAGACAACATTTCATAAGTGTTGTTACAACTCATTGCTGGAGACACATCATGGTGACTCCACTAGGAAAGGACTCTTAGAAGATTTGGTCTGATTTCCTCTGGACTTTGCCCCATGTGCCTTTTGCCTTTGTCGATTCTCCTTCCTAAACTTTGGCTGTAGTAAATTTTAGCTGTGTAGAGGAGTATGTATTGAGTCTTGGGAGAACTCTTAGCAAGCCACCAACCTGCTGATCTTGGGGACCTCTGACATTCATACAATGGGATAATATTTGCCTATAAAAAAGGAATGAAATAATTATACCTGCTATATGGGAACCTCAAAAACAGGTTAAGTGAAAGAAATCAGATGGGAAATACCATGTTTTATATTTTCTATTCATATAAAATGTCCAGAAAATGCAAATCGAAAGAGATAGCAGGTAGATTAGTGGTTGCCTAGGGCTAGGAGTGATCTATCCACAATGTAAACTTAAAACAAACTATGTCCCATAAATTTATGCAATTATTACTTGTCAGTGTTCAACATTATTAGTTATTAGGAAAGTACAAAACAAAACCACAATGAGATATCATGTCACTCTGCCCAGCCGAAGTCTGGCTGGGCAAAATAACTGGGGTGGGAGGGGGTGGTGACAAGCAACTTGTGAAGATTGATACAGCGGGAGCCGCTTTATTATGGGACAGCAGAAGTATATATACTTAACCAATTACACACAGCTTAACTTAATTAACATCATCTAGATACAGCAGTCAGTTATTAAGGAATCCTCATCATCTTAATGACTCGCTGGCGTTACTTCACAAACCACTCCTCCTGGCAAAGTGCCAGGCGCCATCTTGACTTGATTGTGGCCCTCAACAATAAAAAATATAGACAATGGCAAGTGTTGGCTAGGACATGGAGAAATTAGAACCCTCAGTCATTGCCAACCAAATGAACAGGAAATTTCTTTACAGGGTAATGAAAATCTTCTAAAATTAGATTGTGGTGGGGTTGCACACCTATACATATACTAAAAATCATTAAATTATGCACTTAAAATGGGTAAATTTTGTGGTGTGTCAGTGGTGCCTCAATAAAACTGTTTAAAAATATCATGAGATCTTGAGGAAACAGATATAGTAGGCAGAAATCTAAGATGGTCCCCAAGAGCCCTCCTCCTTGACACACACCTTTTCCAAGTTATTCATTCAAATACAATCTAGATGCTGCTGTGAATAGATTTTGAAACTGTATTTATGGTCCAAAATCAATTGACTTTAAGAAAAAGAAATTAATCTAGGTGACCCTGATCTAGTCAAGTGAGCCCTTTCCCTGAAAGAAGAGATTCAAAGTTCGAGACAGATTTAACATAAGGGAGATTCTCTATTGCTGACTTTGAAAATAGACACCATGCGGCAAAGAATGGGGGAAGATCAGATAGAGCACTAATCTCCAGGATATATAAAGAACTCAAAATCTTAACACCAAAAAATCAAACAATGCAATCAATTAATGGGCTAAGGAGCTGAACAGACACTTCTCAGAAGAACAAATATATGAAAAAATGTTCAACATCTCTAGTAATTAGAGAAATGCAAATCAAAACTATTCTAAGATTTCATCTGACTCCAGTCAGAATGGCAGTTATCAAGAATACAAGCAACAATAAGTTTTGGTGAGGATGTGGGGAAAAAGATATACTCATACATTGCTGGTGGCACTGCAAATTGGTGCAACCAATCTGTAAAGCAGTATGGAGATTCCTTAGAAAACTTGGAATGCAACCACCATTTGACCCAGCTATCCCACTCCTCGGTCTATACCTAAAAGACTTAAAAACAGCACTACAGGGACATAGCCACATCAATGTTTATAGCAGCACAATTCACAAACTGCTAATCCGTGGAAGCTACCTAGATGCCCTTCGATAGATGAACGGATAAAGAAACTGTGGTACATATTCACAATGGAATATTACTCAGCATTAAAACAGAATAAAATTATGGCATTTGCAGGTAAATGGTGGAGTTGAAGAATATGTTAAGCAAAGTAGGCCAATCCCAAAAAACCAAAAGCCAAATGTTCTCTCTGATAAGTGGAGACTGACCCATAATGGGAGCGGGGGGTGGGGGGGCATGGGAAGAATGGAGGAATTTGGGGAAAAGGGAAGGGAGGGATGGGAAGGGGGTATGGGGGTAGGAAAGATGGTGGAATGAGATGAATTTCATCACCTTAGGTAAATGTATGACTGCACATGTGGTGCGACTCTACATCGCCTACAACCAGAGAAATGTTAAAAGTTGTGCTCCATTTTAAATAAGCAAATTTCAAATACTTTCTCTTTGAACACTGTCTTTCATCTAACTGTCCTTTGAGTTTCTGCATAAATGTTACCTCCTCCAGGAAATTTTCTGGACTTCCCTCTCATGTTCTTACTGCTTCCCATGTTTATCCCTCTCACTGATTTTTCTAATCTGTAATTGCCTTTTTCTGTTTTCCCCAAGGGATTACATGCATCTACAATGAATCAAATGCATTCTGCTATCATGTATAACTAACTAATTAGAACAACTTTTAAAAATTAAAAAAAAAGAATGAATGAAGCCTCTAAGAGTCCAGAGAGATGTTCAACTAATGTGCAAGGAAATGGGAACTCAGTCCTGCATCTTCAAGGGCTGAATTCAGTAAAACTTGAATCAGCTTGGAAATGGATTCTTCCCCAGAGCCTTCAGAGAACACAGCCTGGCCAACACCTTGACTTCAGGTTTATAATCAGAGAACCCAGCCACGCCACACCTGGACTTCCAACATATAGAACTATGGACGCTGTTTTGAGCCACTAAGTTTGTAGTAAATTTTAAATAAAATAAAATAATACAATATTTATGAGTATAATGAAACAAGACTGATAAAGAAAGAGAGCGGGAAGGAGAGTGAGTGTGTGTGTGTGTGTGTGTGTGTGTGTGTGTGTGTGAGTGAAGATCTTTTGCCTGGAAATTCTAGACACTACAGAAATTCAATGGATCTCAGGTGCACAGGACCTAACATGCAGTTCTTATGTAGAGAGTTTGGGGCAGGAGAATATAGAACCAAGCCACGTCACTTATGACTCCATTCCATTTGTCTCATCTTTCCCAGTGTAATTCCAGAATCTGTTTTTCTAAAAGCAACAATAAATAAATAAATAAATTTCTTAGAACATTACCCCATTGTTAAGTGATGCATGACTGCTTTATTGGCTGCAGGAAGTATTTTTAATCATTTCTGGGTGTAACATCTTTATATTAAACTAGTATAACAATGCTTTAGAACTTTCAGCTATTCCTGTTGTTTAGGATAGTCTAGACCCTTCAGCATGTAATCCTTTGGGGGAAACAGGGAAAGGCAATTACAGATCAGAAAAATCAGTGAGAGGGATAAACATGGGAAGCAGTAAGAACATGAGAGGGAAGTCCAGAAAATTTCCTGGAGGAGGTAACATTTATGCAGAAACTCAAAGGACAGTTAGATGAAAGACAGTGTTCAAAGAGAAAGTATTTGAAATTTGCTTATTATGCTAATCATTTGCTTCTTACCCAAGAGTTTTCTTCCTTTTTTCTTTTAGATTCTGCACTTAAGAAGGCTCAACAAGAAATTGAGAAATTGAAAGAAAATCTGATAAAACTGAAAGAAAATGGTGAGTGATTCTAGCAGATGTAGTAATGGTTATTTAATAATAATGCATTAGGTAATGAGATAATGTGTTTTAAATAGTATGATTTAAATAATAATATTTAATAATTAAAAAAATAAACACTACTACCACATTATTGATATTGCTATAATTGCTATTACTGCTATCACCACTTATTGCTTACTTGGTGACATGTACTCTGCCAGGCACTTTACATGAATTATCTCTAATTCTCACAACAATTCCAATGAATATTAAATTCCCATTTTACAGGAATGAAACTGAGGTCATATGAGTTATCCAGTAGCTACGTTATATATCAGAAGGAAACTGAGGTTATGAGTTATCCAGTAGCTACATTATATATCAGAGCTGGTATTTGAATCCTTATACGTCTGATATCAAAACTTGTGATCAACACAAATAATACATATTTTACTAGAACCACTGAGACCAAGACACCTCATAAAGCTTTAACAATACTTCACACATGTTTGTTCACTGGGAAGCTAGTAGGTTTGGGATCAGCAGTGAATTAATCAGACCCCAGCTTAACTATATAAATATGTGACCAGCTATCAACAATATAACAAAATTTGAGTGTTTAAATAATAACACTACAATAATTTAAAATATATTTACAAATTTTAAATAATGGCAAAATTAGTTAATACATGGCTGGGGTGTGTTGTGGCACAGCGTCAAACTAGATGCGGCTAGCACAGGTGAGGCCCTGGGTTCGTCTCAGCACCACATAAAAAATAAATAATAAATAAGATCAAGGTATTTAAAAAATGTATACAATTAGATACAGTTATAAGATGAACACTGCTCTCTTATTAACTGATAGAGCAAGTAACCAGAAAAAAAAAATATCAGTATTAACTTAGAAGAACTAAAACACTACCAACAACATGACCTAATTGATATAGAAAAATCCACCAGAATACACATTCTTTTCATGTACCTATCAACATTAACCAAGGGAGACAATCCTGGGCTATAAAACAAACCTCTCTGGAAAAACTGGAAATCATACAAATTATATCTTTGATTGCAATGGAATTGGACTAAAAATCAGTAACAGAAATTTACTTAGAAAATCTTTAAATATTTGAAAATTAAATAAGGTACTTCTAAATAGCCCATGTCCACTGAAGAAAAAATTACAAGGGATATTAGAAAATGTTTTACATTGAAGAAAAGGAAAACTGGACATTATCAACATTTGTGAATGAATATCAATTAGTGCTTGGAGAGAATCTTATAGTATTAAATGTTTATACTAGAAACAAGAAAGAACACAAAATAGTCTAAATTCACACTTTAAAAATCTAGAATAAACTGGGCATGCCTATAATCCCAGAAGTTTGGGAGGCTGAGGCAGAAGAATTGCAAGTTCAAAGCCAGCCTCAGCAATTTAGCAAGGCACTAAGCAACTCAGATAGACCCTGTCTCTAAATACAATATATAAAAGGGCTGGGGATGAGGCCCAGTACTTAAGCACCCCTGGGCTCACTGTCCGGTTTATATTAAAAAAAAAAAAAACAAACTAGAAGAACCTGGGTGTGGTATACCTATAATTCCAGCTACCTTGGAGCCTGAGGCAGGAGGATCACAAGTTTGAGGCCAGCCTGGATGATTTAGTGAGAACCTGTGGAAAATAAAATAAGAAGGGCAGGGGGTACAACTCAGTGGCAGAGCCTTGCCCTGCATGGATAAGCCCTAAATTTAATCCTCAGTACTGTCCAAACAAGCAAACAAAAAACAGAATAAGAAGAGCAGATTATATTCAAAGAAAGCAGAAGGAAGGAGCTATTAAAATAAGAGTTAAAATAAATAAAAGTAAAAACGGAACTATAATAAAGTATATCAGTGGAAACCCAAGAGCCCTTGATAAACTCCTAACTGAATTGCTCATAAAAAAAGATAAAAGACACAAAATACCAGTAAAAGAAATGAAATGACAGAGAGAACATTTTTACAGACCAAAGAAATAATTAGGGAATATTGTGAATAATTTTATGATAATTAATTGGTGATCTGAATGACATAAACACATTCTTTGCAAACCACAAACTATCAAACCTCATTCAAAAAAGATAGTCCTAAATCAATTCAAAAAATTGAATTTGAAGTTTAAAAAAATCTCAAAAAGAACACTCCAGGCTCAGATGGCTATGTTAGTGAGTTCTAACAAATGTTTAAGGAATAAGTAATACTGATTTTACATAAACTTTTCTAGAAAATTAAAGCGGGAATAATTCCCAACTTATTAAGTGGCCAGGATTCCTTTGATACCAAACCAGATCAAGACATTGCGATGTCCCTAATGAACATAGAAATACTTATGAAAGTATAGAGAGCAAGAAATAGCTTGTTGGAAAGTAAAAAAAAAAAAAAAAAAAAAAAAAATGCACTTAACTAGGAATGGATTTGTTAAATAAATGGATTTGCACAATGAATACCTTTTAACTGTTAAGAATGACAAAGAACTGTGCATGCTAACACAAGTAGGTGCCTGTGATGGTTAGCAAAGCTCATAAAGCAAGTTGGAATGGTATGTGAGCTATAATGTCATTTGGGTTTTTACATTTGTGGTGTATGTACATGTGTACCCACAGAACTACCATACGCTAGTGTGGTAGTAGACTTGTGTTGAAGGAATAGCTTTGTGTAAGTTGTAAGCAGCTGCTGCCCTGAATCTTCCAAGTGTTCCCCATTTGTCCCACTGTTCCAGCTACTTTCAGTCCCTTGTCCTCCCACCCACTAAAGGGACAATACTTGGTACAGCAAGATGTTCTATAGGACTCTCCTGCACAGTTACATTCTCATAGGTGAGGATCCATGCGTTAGTAATTGTCAAATATTTTTAACACAACTTTTGTCTGTATGTTAAGGCATGTATGTAAACTTTTTCAAGAATATTTACTAAGAATTAGCAATATTTTGGGACAGGATATTAGATGACGGCTGAATGACAATATCCACTTTGAACAAAACCATATAGTCTGATTTTTAACAAAAAGTCTATAAATCATTTGTGATCAATAAAATAATACTTATTTTAGTGACTCATTTTAAATAGGCTATTATTCAAATATGTTTTTTAAGATTTGTGAAAATTAAAAATATTGCTAATTTCCAGTGCATAAGAATGTTATTTTTTGAAAAATAATTTGGCAATATATATTACACATTTTCTAAAAGCACATTTCATCTGATCCACCAGGTCCATTTATGGAAATGTTCTTTTTTGGTGCTGAGAATTGTGGAATTTATGTTTTTGGAAATAATGTCAAAGCACTTGAAGATTGTTGAGCAAAGATAATAAATTTAGCCTTGTTTATAATATAGACACCAGTAAAAACCTAAATCAAAATAAGTAGGATAAAAGTGACACTAATCATGGCACATTGGGACAGTGGAATGCAAAGTAAAATGGGAGAATGGATAAGTTATGATTTATTCATAAGATAGAATATTACTCAACAGTAAAGAGGAAAGAATTTTTGATACAAGAATATAGAAGAATCTCAAAAAGATGATGTAGAGTGAAAGAAATCAAACACAAAGAACATATGTGTTGCAAGATTCCATTTATATGAAAACCAAGAACAAGCAAAACTAATCTCTGGTGACAGAAGTTAGAAGTGTTTATAAGGGTGGATGGAAGTGGAGAACTTACTGGAAAGGGCATGAAGGAATTTATGGGATAATAAAAATGTTCTGCATCTTTTTTGGTGGGAAGTTCAGGGATATATATAATTGTTAAGGTTAATTGAACTGAAGACTTAAGATATGTACATGATATTTTATATAAAATATACCACAATAGAAAAATTTTCCAAAGTGGAAAATGTCTTATAAGGATTGATCTATAAAGATAACCATTAATCCACAAGTGGTAAAACTGCAGATAGTATGTAGCATTCTTTAATTTCTTTAAAAATTGCATAGGCAAATGTAGAATCTTTATATTTGTGTGTGTGTGTGTGTGTGTGTGTGTGTATGAGTGTGTATGTGTGTGTACATATTTTCTGAAAAGAGATAAAATTGTGAATGATTTTGGTGTGTTTTCAATATTTCTCAAAAAAAAATAGATACCAAAGAGATTTTGTAAAAAGAGGGAGAGGATAGAGCAAGGGAGAAAAAATGGAAAGTAAAAACAAATTAATACAATTTAAAAATAAAACAGACAACAAATAAGGAAAACAAAGGAAACTTTAAAGCAGTAAGACAAACATAAGTGAAAAACAGCTAAGAAACAGGAAAGTTATAGGCAGGAGGTTTGTATTATTGAAACCTTGATGTGTATTGGCAAGAACAGGCCTTAACGTGAGGTGCTGAGAGTGGACTATTTCGTGAGTAGTGGTACAGGCAGAAAAATGGTTTTAAAGTATCAACACTTTTTTAACTTGAAAAATTCATTCATTCACCTTTCTCAGCTCATCACTTCAGTCATTTCTAGAGACCCTAGTGTAGATGAGTGGAAGAGAAGTGTTGAGAGGTATTTGAGGTGTGTAAGATACAAGACTAAAAAAAAGCTAGGAAGATCATTTTCTCTTTTAACTTTTAGAAGGTAGGCTCAACTTTTTAAGAATTCTAGTTCCTAGAAGAGCCTCTATTGCTGGAAACTCCTCGCTCAGTCCAATTCATAAGTGTGGTGTGAGAAATGCAAAACTTTCTTTTCTGTTTCAATAGGTTGTTAGACTGTTGTAGGACTGGATTCGGAGGTCTAATGGCTCTCCTGTCCAGAGTACCACATATGCAGAGACATCATGGTAGGACTGAGAAGAGGCACTCCTTTAGTTTTTAGAGTTACTGCCTTCCAAACAATTGATCCAGACCTGTGTTCTGCTCACTGTTTTAGATACAGTTGAACTACAGAAAGCAAAAGAACAAAATCAGAGACTAGATGAGGAAGTTCTAGCCTTAAGAAATCGGGTTCGATCACTTGACTCAGAAAAAAAAAGGCTTGGAGAAATGGTAAGTTTAATTTCGTTCTTGGATTACTTAATGTGTTACAGTAACAATCATCAGCTTGAGCAACATAGATCACATCACCTAAGCTAATCCTCAGGGGAAACTCTCAGGTAGATGTCATAATTTGCCCAAGATGAATTGTAGCTGGGCATGGTGTCACACACTTGTAATCCCAGTGGCTGTGATGCTGAAACAGGAGGATTGCAGCTTCAGCAACTTACTGAGGCACTAAGCAATTTAGTGAGACCCTGTTTCTAAATAAAATATAAAAAGGGTTGAGGATGTGGCTCAGTGATTGAGTGCCCCTGAGTTCAATCCCTAGTACCAAAAAAAAAAAAAAAAAAAAAAAAAAAAAAATTCAAAAAAAATGTTAAAAGTTGCATTTTATCAGTGTTTATATCCACCTATTGTGAACTATAATATAATGTTATGGTAACACCTAGAATCTTTTTTTTCAGTAAGGATTTAGATGATAATTTAAAGTTAACACACTGACCAAATAGAATATATTATTCTACTATTTTAGATAAGCTTGGAATTATTAACACTAAACTTTTAGCTGTGTTCTTTAAAAGCCATTGCTCTTAGCAGTTTATTAATTTTTAATATCTACTTCTAAATTCTGGACATATGTCTCTTTAATTTTAGTTTCACAATCATCATTTCACAATCATCTCTAGTGTCTAACACACTGCCCCAGCATAATACTAGATCCTTAAGAAATTTTGTTTTAAAAATGAATGAATACCCATTAGGATAATGCCTGCCCCACAGCCCAGTTGTGCTAGGGCAACAGAACAGGTTGCTGAGAGACCAAAGAAAATACCCAGAGACAAAGTACAAGAAATAGGGTTTATTGAAAAATGCTTACAGGGAAGATTCGCTGGTGATGGGCTAGTCAGGTGTACCTCTATTTCACACAGTGCCTCCAGTGCTTCACCAGAAAAGACCACCTCCTGTTCCTCACAACCCTTTGTCCCAGGGCAGCCACATGGACTAACACTTTCCTCTTCATGTTGTTCTGATCTACACTAGTTACCACAAGAAGAGGGTTTTGTTTTGGTTTGTTTGTTTGCAGTGGTGGGTACTGGACCTAGAGCATGCTAGGCAAGTGCTCCATCACTGAGCTACACCCTAGCCCAGGAAGAGAGATTTAATAAGTTAGGCTACAGAAGCAGTGACACCATTAATTTGCTTAGTTTTCTTTGTTCCTTGTATGACATCATCCAAAGGAGCAGCTCTCTTGGCGTATGTGCAAGGAAGCAGCTTTCTGCAGATATCACTAGCTTGTCCTAAGTCCCGGCATTCATAAGAGAAAGTCGGTGTCTTTTTAGTTAATGCCTATATAGGCTTTCCAGCTCAGGCTGGCTCTCATAGTCCTCAGAGCTTGGCTGGGTAAACTGAAGAGGGCAATTCAGGGACATGGTAATATTGTCCTCCTTTTCTGTGAGGATGATGCAGACAATTATTATTAAAACAACAGAAAATAATATTGTTGAGGATGTAGAAAAATTGGAACCCTTGTTCATTGCTAGCGGGAATGTGTGGAAGTTCCTAAAAAATTAAGCATAGGGGCTGGGGTTGTGGCTCAGGGGTAGAGCGCTCTCCTAGCTTGTGTGAGGCCCTGGGTTCAATCCTCAGCACCACATATAAATAAAATAAACATTAAAAAAATTAAGCATAGGATAATTTCACTTCTGGGTATACGTACTCAAGAAATTGAAAGCAAGGGAGGAAAGCCGGGGAGTGCTGGGGAACAATATCGGCCAAGTTCTATTGTTGTATTGTGTGCATGTACAAATATACATTATGTGCAACTGTAAGGCACCAATTAAAATGTGGAAAAAAAAACATTTTTGCACCCATATTCATTAGTGGTGTTATTCATAATGGCCAAAAGGTGGAAGCAATTCAAGTGTCCAATGACAGACAGAAAAAACAAAAATGTGGTACATACTACAATGAATACTACTCAGTCTTAAAAAAGGAAGGAGGTTCCAGCTTATGCTACAACATGAATAAAACTTGCAGAAATTATTCTAAATGAAATAAGCCAGTCATAAAAAAACAAACAAACAGTATGTGATTCCACTGATAGGGTCTACTTTGAGTGGTCAAAATCAGAGAAAGAAAGTAGAGCAGTGGTTGCAGGGACTTGGGGGAGGGAGTGATGGAAAAAATACAAGTTTTTAATGGGCATAGAGGTAAAAATCTCTGGAGATGGATGATGTGACAGCTGTACAGTAGGTGAAAGTGTTTAACGCCACTGAACTGTGTGCACTTAAAAATGGCTAACATGGTACATTTTGTATTATGTGTATTTCGTGACAACAACAACAAAAAAGCAATCATAGAAATAATGAATAAAAAAAGATTTTTCAAGTTATTTTAATCTATGTAAATTTATCTATCTTATGACCATAGACATGTTTCCGTGCTTAATACAAGTGTGTGTGTGTGTGCATGAAAAAGTTCTGGAAGGGCACAGGCCAAGCAGTGTTACTTCTGGAAGGGAAAATATTATTGTTTACTCTACATACGTACTTGTTGCTAAGGTCTTAATAAGGAGAGTTTATTTGTGTATTACTCATGTATTTAAAAACAAAGCAATAATATAGTCAAAAAATTGAGAAGTCTAAAAGATATTTACTTTTGTATTTAAGGTTGAAAAACTTAAAAGAGAGATGTGTGAATTTCAAAAGAATAAACAACTTGAAAACTTCTCTCCTGGAAAAACTGTGGGTGCTGAACAGAGAATACAGGTATTATAAAGTTCAAGGTTATTGTGGTTTTTTTTAAAAAAATCCGATTTCTAATTTTTAAGTGAGTTGCATTTTTGCAGAGTATACTGAGCAATTGGCCTCCTCCCTTCCTACTGGACTGTCTTTTCTATTGCTCATCCAATTAGAGTGGAAGAAGAAACTGGGGTATAGCCAATGTGCTTTTATTCACATCTCCCCCACAGAGAACAATTACTTGGAAGAATGTGGTGGATTGTTTCCTTAAAGACAAAGGAATCTTACAAAGATACAACCATGGAATCGACCAATGGTGGGAGGTGGAGCGGGAGGCAGGAGGTGGATGGGTGGCATGATTAGTAGTTGGAACCACAATAAACATAATAAAATATGGTAGAGAATTAACAAGGTATAGGCTCCAATGCATACAGCATCTGATTTTTTCACTTCAGCCTCTGAAGCAGTGAGCAAAGTAATCAAGCACCAATCAAGCTTTGGACTGAAGCAAGCACCAATGTGTATCTTCTAGTAGATATGTAATGGGAATTTGTTGTGGTTTTAATTGTCTTTCAAGGCGGTCTAATGACAGTTGATGTATTTTGATACTCATTGGTCATTTAAGTATGCTATTTATTTATTTATTTTAAGTTGTAGATAGACACAACACCTTTATTTTATTTATGTGATTCTGAGGATCCAACCCGTGCCTCACAGGTGCCAAGCAAGTGCTCTACCACTGAGCTACAACCCCATCCCTATCTATATATGTTCTATTGTGAAGCGTTTGTTCAGATATTTTGGTTATTTTTGGTGGGATTGTATGTATTCTTAATACTGAATTGTAGGAATTCTTAGTATATTTTGAATTTCAGTCCTTTATAAGATGAATGAATTGCAAATATTTTCTCCCAGTCAATACCATGTATTTTCATTTTCTTAACAGTGTTTTATGAAGAGTAGAAGTTTTAAAAATATAATGGAGGCCAATTCATCAATGTTCTCTTTTATAATTTTGTGATAGGATGCAAAATGCCTATCTACATAATCATTATCTACATTCAGGTCACAAAATTTACTTATCCTTTCTGCTAAGGATTTTATAGTTTTAGTTTATACATTTAGATTTATGATCTATTGCAGATAAATTTTGTATATTCTGTGATTTGAGTCTCATTCATTTCAAAATGTATATCCAGTTTTTCCAGAACTACAGGTTGAAAAGACAGTTCTTAAACCTTTGCATTACATCGGCACATTTATTTTTAATTTATATGTTTATTCTTAGAACAATCACATGCTGTATATCTGCATTTATAATTCACAAATCTAACTTTATGTTTTTTTCCCCAAAGTTATTTTTGCTATTCTAGGTCTTTTGCTTTTTCATATACATTTTAGAATCAACTTGTCAATTTTGACAAATTCCTGCCAGAATCTTGATTATATAGCATAGAACTTAGGTAGAATTTACAGTTTAACAACAAGTCCTCAAAGCTATGAACTTGAATTTTCTTTAGTGTATCTCAGCAAAGGTTTGTATCTTGCAGAACACAAATATTACACATACTTATATACGTTTATTATTTTTAAAATTAAAATATATTGGCCTGTACTATAGCTCTGTAGTAGAGCACTTGCCTAGCATGTGCAAGGCCCACTGTTTGATACCTACCACCATAAAAAAAAAAAAAATATATATATATATATATATATATATATATATATATATATAAAATTTATATACCATGAAATTCACATACCCTTTTAAAGTGTACAATTTAGTACGTTTTAGAATATTTGTGAAGTTATCTGTTACTACTGTTTAATTACAGAACCTTTTCATCACCCCAAGAAGAAGCTCTATGCCCATTTGTAGTCATTCCCTAGTCCCCTCTTCCTCCAGCCGCTGGCAACCACTAAGCTACTTTCTGTCTCTATGAATTTGCTTATTTTATATATTTTATTTAAATAAAAGTCATTTAAAATGTAGGCTTTTGGGGGCTGGGGACATAGTTCAGTGGTAGTGCACTTGCTTAGTGTGTACAAAGACTTGCATTTGATCCTCAACCACACACACACACACACACACACACACACAGCATTTTTGTGTCTGACTTCTCTCTCACTTAACATAATCCAAGGTTCATCCATATTGTAGCATGACTTGGTAGTTTATCCCTGCCTATTAATGAATAATATCTCATTGTATGGATATATACTATATTTTGTTTATCCATTCATCAATTGAACATGTTAGTTTCCATTTGTGACTATTACCAATAATGCTGCCATAACTAATCATTTACAAGTTTTTGTGGGAACATGTGTTTTCATTTATCTGGGAATGTACTCAGGAGAGGAATTACTGGGTCATATTGTTAACTCTATATTTAACTTTTTGAGAAATTGCTACACTATTTTCCAATGCAAATGTATCATTTTACATTTCCATTAGCAGTGTATGAAGGCTGCAATTTCTCCACGTCTTCACCAACATTTGCTATTATCCATCTTTTTTTATTAAGGCCATTCCAGTGGATGTGAAGTATCTCAATGTAATTTTGATTTGCATTTCCTGAATGACTAATGATATTGAACATTTTATCATGTGCTTATTGGCCATTTGTATTTCTTCTTGGAAAATGTCCATTCAAATCCTTTTCCAGTTTTAAGTGACATTATTTGTCTTTTTATTATTGAGCTGCATGAGCTTTTTATATCTGTATATTAGTTTCTATTTTGACCCGAATTGTGCCTCCCCGGAAACACACTGAAGCCCTAACTCCTAGGACTTGTGAATGTGGCATTATTTGGAAATAGGATCTTTGTAATCAAAATAAAAATGAAATCATAGGTTGAGCCCTATTCCAATATAGATGGTGTAATTATGACAAGAAGAAATGCTACCTGGAGGTACATACAAGAGGAGAATGTCATGTGGTGACAGATCAGGGTAATGTAGTTGCAAGCAAATGGCCACCAATGATCAACAGTCACTATCAAATGCTAGGATGAGGCAAGAAAGGGTTCTACAGAGTCTCAGAGGGAACATGGCCCTGCTAACCCCTGATTTCAGATTTCAAGCCTTCACAACTGAGGGAATAAACTTCTGTGGTTTTGTCATTTTCATTGGGTATTGAAAAATTATTGCCATTATATCTTTTTTTTTTTTTTTTTTTTCGTTCTGGAGATTGAACTCAGGGGTGCTTAACCACTGAGAAACATCCCCAGCAATTGTTTGTTTTGAGATAAGTTCTTGTTAAGTTGCTTAGGGCCTCACTAAGTTGCTGAGGCTGGCCTTGAACTTGCAATTCTCCTTTCTCTGCCTCCTGAGTCACTGGGATTACAGGCATGGGACACTGTACCTGGCTTACCATTATTTCTTTAAAATTTTTGTGTTTACCTATATTTGTAACTCTAACTAGATGTATTAGATCTCCTGGTGTTGTCTCAAAGGCTCTGTTCATTTTAACCCAGTTTTTCTTTCTTTGTTCCATTTTGATCATTTCTATTATTATTTCTTCAGGTCATTAATTTTTTTCTATATAGTGTATTGTGTTTTCAATGCCCCAGTGAAATACTCATTTCATATATTGAATTTTTCTTCTCTAGAAATTTCATTGTTTCTTTTTAAAAATATCTTCCATTTTTAATTCATTGTGTCTACAAAGATAGACTCAGGTCTATCTATAGTCTGGGTCTGTTTCTGTTGACTGATTTTTTTTTTCCTAGTTATGTCATGCTTTGTTTCTTTGAAGGTCTAGTAATTTTTTACTGGATGTTGGACATTATGGATATTATGTTGAGGGCTGGATTTTTTGTCTTATTTAAAGAATATTAAAATTTGTGGGCTAGGGCTGTAGCTCAGTGGCAGAGTGCTTGCCTCACATGTGTGAGGCACTGGGTTCGATCGTCATCACCACATTAAAATAAACAATAAAATAAAGGCATACTGTCCATCTACAACTACAAAAAAATTTTTTTTAAAGAATATTAAAATTTGTTATAGCAGTTGGTTAGGGTACTTGAGGAATAGCTTGATCCCATCTGAATTTTTAAAAATCTTTCTTATGGCAGATTTAGAGTAGCGTTTATTCTAGGGCTAGAAGAGTCCATTCCTTTGGTGTGACCCTTGCCATTACAAGGACTCTCTAATCTGGCTGGTCAGAATTCAAACATCTTCCAACCCTGTTGAGCTCTGAGAATTGTTCTTCTTACAACTCTCTCATTCTTTGCCTGTTTTCATGGAGTTTTGTCCTACCCGTGTATGGCTAAATATTAAGGAGGGACTGAGTAAAACCCTGTGGAGATTTCTGTTGTTCTTTCTCTGTGTGGATCCCTTTCCCCAGCACTCTGCCCCACACATTTCTGCCATTTTATTTTTCTGAACTCCTTTCTTTCTGTTCACTTCTTCAAGAACTGTTAAACACAATTGTCCTCACATTGTCACACACTAGAAAATGTTTCCAGGCAGTGGGGGAGGGGGAAAAAATGGGGGATTGGGGATAGGAAAGATGGTGGAATGAGATGGACATCATTACCCTAGGTACATGTATAAAGACACGAACAGTGTGACTCTGCTTTGTGTACAACCAGAGAAATGAAAAATTGTGTTCCAAATGTGTACTATGAATCGAAATGCATTCTGCTGTCAGGTATAACAAATTAGAATAAATAAATTTATTTTTTAAAAATGGCTTATACCAAAAAAAGAAAGAAAGAAAAAAGAAATGTCAATGGCATAGTCTATTAAACCTGACACAATTTATGCCCCCCCCCCAAAAAAAGAAAGAAATAAAAAGAAAATGCTTCCAGGCAGAAATGCCTGGCAATTGTAGTGCTCATGCACCATCCCCCACCTCTAATGGATTGAAGTCCATTAGAGACTGAGAGCAGTTTTTTTTTTTTTCACATGGTTCCCGCCCCCCCCCCCCCCCCGCTACTTTTCTACTTATAATGGTGAGAAAAAGTCTCATCCCCATTATTCCATGATGGCCTTTCTTTCTTTTTCTATGACATGTTTTACATGTCCACTGCCTATTTTTCTTTTGGAAGGTTGGGATTGAGGTGTTTTATTCTCCCTTAGAAATTTCTTAAGTCCTGTCAAATCACATAAATGATGTCATCCTAGAACACTGTCTGCTTCACTGCCTGAATAATTGATAACATTTTCTAGTTCTTTTTGTTTTTACTTGGATCTCTTTTCTAGGTAATTCACAGTAACTAAAGAAATTAGTTTTTTAAATATGGATCTCCAAGGGTATTTTCCTCTGTATCAGAGGAAATGATTCCTTAGGCCTCTCATCTTTTGTAGAATGTTGAAAACCAATTATTTTCAATTTAATTTTATTTCTTTTTACTTTTTTAGATTTATTCTAATTTGTCGTGTATGACAGTAGGATGCATTACAATTCACTTTACACATATAGAGCTCAATTTTTCATGTCTCTGGTTGTACGCAAAGAAGAGTCACACCATTTGTGTCTTCATACGTGTACTTAGAGTAATGATGTCCATCTCATTCCACCTTCTTTCCTAGCCCCACGCCTTCTCCTTTCCCCTCCTTCCCCTTTGCCCTATCTATAGTTCATTTGTCCCTCCCATACTCCCCCCACCAACCCCATTATGAATCAGCATCCTTATATCAGAGAATTTAATTTAATTTTTAATAAATGCACCAGAATTTAGGGCTGGGGTTATAGCACAGTGGTAGAGTACTTGCCTAGCATGTATGAGGAACTGGGTTCAATCCTCAGCAACACATTAAAATAAATAAAATAAAAGTTCATCAAAAACCAAAAAGCTTTTTTAAAATACACCAGAATTTATGTATTTTAATATGTATATCCTTTTATGTAGTTTTCCTTGGAAACTTTAATCATGTTTACTAATTGCATTGAATAAAAACTATCTATAAATTCTCTTCACAAATTGGCTGCATGGTTACACAAGACAAGTAGTTTGGCTTATAAAGTGAAACTTTTTTTTGCCCCAAACTGTTGTACCAGTTAATTTCCAATTTGTCTCTGAATATATGTGAAATATTACCATAAAATCAAGTTCTTTAAGAAAGATGATTATCTTTTTTTTTGAGGGGAGGGGGTATCTGGGGGATATGTTTACCATTTCCAAAGGCGATTTTAAACATGATTTCTGGTGTATTTTATGTGCATCATTTTTCAAAATAACTGCTCTGAAAGCATAAAACTCACTAGAAAGGTTTACTTGAATATAAATATGTGCATTTATAGCAACATCTCTTACAAGTGTTAAATTTGGAAGTCATAACACACAGAATGTTCTCTGGCTGCCTCAGCACTTGGTATTCCTCTACCACTAGGCTGATCATTGTTCAGTGTCATTTATCTGCCTGTGCTCTCTCACTGTGATATTCTACTAGAACAGACCACAGGGCTAATTATAACATAGAAAGGCATAATTGAGAAAATTTAGTTTACATGTTAGGAGCATACCCTGGAACCAGTCAGCCTGGTGACCTTGAACAAATTACTTAACTCTGTTCCTTGATTTCCTTATCTGTAAACTGATAATAATAATGGCACCTACTATTATATTCCCATGACCCAGCAAAATACCAATGCATATTTTGTTTATGGAATACCAATGCAATAATTGTTTATGGAATGAGTGACTATATATAGGTGAATATATAAGCAAATCAGTAAGAAGAGAGGTCATTGTAAATACTCACCAGGATAATATTTTGTTAAATGTAGTTGAAAAAAAAGTATTACACACAATGTTTGGAAGGTAAAACATTTCATATGAAACATAAAACCAGAATGAATCTCTCATGCAAATCTCACTTTTCCATTCTTTCTTCTGACATTGTAGGAAAAATGATAATGTTGTCCAATTTGCCATTTCTTGGGGTGTCTGGGGAAGAAGCTAATTGTGGTATTTAATGTATCTACCCCATTTTTTCCATCTTTCATTTCATGTGAAATGAAGTATAGAACAAATTGATTGGCACATAGAAGAGGTGAGATTGCTCTGATAAGTTGTCTGCCAAAAGAGAAATATTCTTCCTAAGGCTTTACTGAGGTGAGAATGGCTTAACTTTTTGACCTCTTATATAGTCATTTTCTTTTGCTTTGATGGTGCAATGATTGTGACCTGCTCCTTATTCCGCTACCCATCTGTCTACATGATGTGGACTGATGCAGGAAGGTGGCACCAGTGAAGGACAAAGGAAAGAAGCAGACATAGGCAGGGAAAGCCTTCAGATCTCAGTGCAGATCTGACATCTCTTAAAAAGGGAGAAGGAAGGTTGGATAGGACCAGCCTCAGACTGTGGTGGGACTCTGAGAAAGTCTCAGCCATTCCAATAAGGAGTTTGACACAATGGCAATCTGCAGAAAAATTTCACATTGGGTAGAAATTACCAGGGCTTTATGTTCCCACCTTGTTCAGGTATCACTGGAAGGTACCTGGAAAATATGGCAAGTATTTCCTCAAAGGGGGAGATCAGTGGTGCCCCAACATGTGGTCCTCTGTACCACAGAATTCTTGAGAACTGAAGATTATCTGGTTTATCAACCTCTGTCTGCAATCAATGTTATCTGTGATATTCAGTGTCAATGAGCATCTATCTTATTTTAAAAGATATTCAGGAAAGATCACTCAGTTTTCCCTAATGTTCAACAATTAAGTATCAGAATTTTTCTATGTCTGATCTCAATCCTCTAGGTTGTAAGTAAAACAAACAAACAAACAAACTTGTCATCAAGACTCAAAATTTATGTGGATTTCTAAAATTATGAAGCTTTCAATTCATATAGCCAGCCAGTGTGGGCTAATGAAGAGCATTGCAAATACATGTTCTTTCCCTTTAATGGTGTGAACAAGTAGAAATCTTTAAAACTAGAAAAAGTTATCAGTGGATAGTGATCAATTTGAACTAAGTTTTAAATGAACTTTTAAAGTTTAATATTTCCTGAAGAAAGAGGAGGTTTAACTATGAATAGATTTTTGCCTCATAACGTTTTCTATCTTACACAAAGAAAAAGCCTCAAGTTTTCTTCATCATGTTTGGCAGACTAGTGATGGTGTAAGGATAACTGTTAACTACAGGTCCCTGTCAGCAGAAGAATTAAGTGAATTGAGAGCTGTAGTCTAATAAGGAGTGGCAGCTATTTCCCTTGAGCCTGTTTCCAGACTTGACCTAGGATGGTGTTCTCTGTGCATGGATCTTCAGCTTTTAGATGGGCACTCAGGTGCCTCCTGCAGTCATTCCTCCCTGATGACTATTTTATGTTTCCTACAAAAGTAAAATGATGTTGTGATGGTCAATTTTATATGTCAACTTTATTGGGCCACAGGATGCCCTGCTATTGGGTCAAACATTATTTTAAAGGGTGGATGAGGGTATTTCCAAAAGAGAATAGCATTCGGATCTGTAGTCTAAGTAAAGCACATTGCCAAACCAGTGTGAGTGGGCATCAGCTAATAGTTGAGGGTCTAAATAGAGCAAAAAGGTGGAAGAAGGGAGAATTTATTCCCTTTCTCTCCCTGCCTGACTGCTTAAACTGGAACATCAGTCTTCTATTGTTCTCAAACTGGGTCTTACACTGCCACATTTCTTGATCTCAGGTTTTCAGACTCAGACTAGAACTTACATCATTGGTTCTCCAGTCCTCATGCCTTCACACTTGGGCTAGAACTTATACCATCGTTAGTTTTTCTGGTGCTCAGGCCTTTCAAAGTGGACTGGACTATTCCACCAGCTTTCTGGAGTCTTCAGCTTGCAGATGACAGATCATGGACTTCTTAGTTTCCATAATTGCATAAGACAATTTCTCATATAAATATCTCCTTTTTCAAATATTTCTCCCCCTTTCCCTTCTCTCTCTCTCTCTTTCTCTCTCTCTCTCTCTCTCTCTCAGGAGGGGTAGATATTGTTTACCTTGTTGTACAGTTGAGGAAACCAAAATCACAGATTCATAAGCAAATCAAGTCAAGATTTGGAATCTCAACCTGACTACAAAACTCATGTTTT